>NW_025335798.1:8132852-8563686 GCF_004798865.1 Varanus komodoensis | reverse complement strand
CCGGGGGGGGCGCCGCGCAGCCGAGCCGGGCGGGCGGGCGGGCGCGATGCCGGGCAGCGCGGAGCAGGGCGTGCCCGGGGGCAGCCGGCGGGAGGGCCACGAGCGCGGCGAGTCGGGGGCTGGCTGCTCCGCCGCGCCGGGCTGGGGCGGGGCCGGGCCGAGGGCGATCCGGGCAGAGGGGCGATCCCCCGGGGCGGCCGGAGTCCCCGGCAGCCGCACTCCGTCACTGGCCGGCGGGCATCTCCGCAACGGGCAGCGCCTTCTTCATGGTCTCGTCCGCTCGCCTCCAGCCAAAGGCGGACAGGGGGTGGGGAGAAGGGCGATCGGTTTTAGACCAGAGTCATCGGGGGGCCAAGAGGAGGGGGGCGGCCGGGGCGGCGGAGCGGATCAACCAGGCAGATTGCGAGTCAATCCAATTTATAGCGCCGGGCTGGGGACACTCCAATCAACGATGCCTCCCTAACCTTCGCCGCAAGGGGAGTGGAGGAGAGAACAGGCAGGCCAGCTCCAGTCCCCGGACCGGTCCCTGCCACGCTCCGCAGCTGTCCTCTTTGCACGGTCGGTGGGCGCGCTGGCCCCTCAGCGCCCGCAGCCTTCAGCCGCCCGCCGCTTAGAGAGCCAAGTTAACCTGGAGCGAAGAGCCGGGAGCGCAGCGCAGGAGGAAGGGACCCAGAAGAGGTCCAGGCAGATCCAGGAAAGGCAGCTGTTCCCTCTCCCCGCAGCTCCGGGGGCCAACTTTGGGGCTAGTCCAGCCTCCGGGGCCCCTTGCTGGGAATCCCGCGAGCATCCACGCAAGCGAAGGCGGGCTCCATATGCATGTACAAAAGCAAGCCCCGGGAACAAGGCACAAGCTGCAGAAGCAACTCGAAACGACGCCAGACGGCTTCAAGGCTGCTCGCTCTCTCAAAGGGCTTTCCTTGCATCGAACAGTCTTGCCCTTGTTATTAATTTGGCACGGGGTTGCTCGTGAGTAAACGCAGACCGACCGACCGACCGCGCTGCCTCCCACCGACAGTTTATCTTTGCTTCTGCCTTGTGTTTTAATCTCTCTCTCTCGCTCGCTCTCTTTCTCTCTTCCGCTCCCGAACCTGACGTTCCGCCTCCGATCGCCAAGTGGAAGGTCTCGGTTGGAAAGGCGCCCTGTTCCTCGCTTATCTGCCTCTAATCTCCTGGAGACGGGTTCCCCCTCCTCCCTCCTCCCCTCCCCCTCTCTCCCTTTCTTTCTTTTTGACCTGCCAAATCACAACATTGGAGCACTTTTCCACTGAAACTTTTATACAGAAGTTAAAACCACGTGGGAACTCCAACCTATAACAGGATAGGCGCCATGGGCTCCGCGGTGTTTAAGAGATTAAGCACGTTGCCCCAGGCGGCTGCAGCCACTTCCTGATGTGGAAATATTAACTAAGCTCGCTCCTTTACCTATGAACCCCCCGCCACGACTGCTCTTAAATGCACATCCGCTCCACGCACACGCACACGCACACGCGGGGGGGGGGGAGGTGGTCCTGGCGTTTGGAGGCGTTCATGGCCAGGCTGGCTGTGGCCACTGGACGCTGGCTGTGCTGCGCGCCACTCGCCTGGCTGCCGTCTCGTCTCCGCCGCGAGCGGCGCGGCGGCTGAAAGGCCGAGCTGTGGGCTGCAGCCTCTCTGGCGAGGTGGCCTGAGGCAACCGGCCACCTCTCGCCTCTTCAAAACCCGCTCTGTAATACAGGAACGCTAATACAGGCCTACTGCGGAGGACTGTTGTAAAGATCACCGAGGTCATGCGTGAGCACTACCTTATTTGCGTCTTGAAATTGCTTTGCTATTTGGAAAAGCACCTCACCGTTTATTTATTTATTGGTTGGTTTATTTTCTTGCGCGCTCCTCTCACTTTACAACACACTGATGGGACAGCTTTCCCACAATCTGGCCCCTTCCAGATATTCTGGCCTTGTAACTCCCAGGGCATCAGCCATGCTGACAAGGGTTGATGGGGATTGGAGTGCCAAACATCTGGAGGTTGGCAGGAGCTGCGACAGAGTCTGCAAGTAGTTGCAACCAGAAGACACTCACCCGCAGCCCAGGCAGGGGCACTGTGGTGGGCAGCCTGCAGTGGGTCCATGGGGACGGAGAACTGAGTGCAAAGTGAATTAAGGGGCGTTCAGCAAGACGCTGTCACTCAGCCTTAGCTTCTCACTTGAGAAAGCAGAAAGAATCCGACAGAAGTGTGTTGCTAGTGTTAGAACCACAGGGGCGACCTCGCCTGTGGTTTGCACACAGACATGCACACACGCACGCAGAGACTGCCAGCTTGGCACAGCTGCATGAATCTGGGCACTCGGGACAAGACCTGGACACCACCACGCGTGCTCCCCCCCCCCCCCCGTTTACAGGCAGGAAAACTGTGCGAGTGGAGAGAGGTGCCGTGTCTGCAAGACATTCTCATAGACGCCGGCCAGGTGCTTCACCTGGGCAAGCAAGGATGAAAACCACCTTGCGAAGAGCAGCGGGAGTACCGCGCGCCCCTCGCACCCACTCCGTAGAGGAGACGACCGGGGGAGCGCTCTGAGGAGGAGACGCGCGTATGCAGGGCTGCTCGCAGAAGGCGAAGCCAGGGCCTGGCAGGGCGGCCGACGATTCGCCGTTTCGGACGGGCTGCCGAGGCTCGGCCGCGGGCTGGAGAGGGTGCAGCGGGTGGGGCGCCATCCCAGGCCACGAGGGAGAGGAGCGGCTCCGCCAGCGGGCAGCCGGAGGGGGCGGGGAAGCAGCGGCTGGCAGGAGGCGGGCTGCCGCCCTGCGCGCCCCCGGGCTTGTTGATATTCCGGGGGCATGCTTCGCTCGGTCGCTGCTGCTCGGGAGCTGTTGTCATCGGGGAAATCCCTGCCTCCCCGAGCGAGTGCCCGCTCCCCACCTCCTTGCAGTGCAGCGCAGCGCAGCGCAGCGCCCGTCCTGCTCTCCCCCTGCCTCGGGGAGGAGGGGTCGGCCTGCTTGTCTCCCTGGCATGGCAGCGCGTTGGGATGCGGGGCCGTGAAGCGGACCCTCTCGCTCGCTCGCGTAGCGGAATCCTTAATGGGCAGCGGCGAGCTGCAAAGGGGCGGCGGGGGGGAGAGCGAGAGAGCGAGCGCGGAAAAGAATGGCTGGGATGGAGCTCGCACCTGGCACTGCTAGTGGGAATCTTGCCCTTAGCCCGGGCAACAGGGAGCCAAAAACAGAAAAGAAAAGCCACTCATCAACCCCCCACCCCCACCCCCGACACACACACACAAAGGACGGGTAGCCAGCGCTCGCTGTTAGGCAGAACAAACACACACGGAGAGATCTGTCCAAAAGCGAAAACGCGAAGAGAAAACTTGGTGCCACGTCCATTCCCTCCATGTTTCCACTTTCCTAAAGGACTGGCTAGGAAAGAGCGTGGCACCACCAGACATAATCATAAGAAAACGGGGTGGGGGGGGCAGTCCAAACTTAACTCACTCATCTTTCCCTGCCCCACCCCAAACCTTATGCACATTAGCGCTGGATCTAGTGAGACCTGATGGCTGAGGACGCATGGTGGCTTGCAGCCGCATTTCTCATCAGCCCCTCACACCATATGCACTCACGTGCGCACAGTCAACCCAGACTAGCCAGAATCCTAAACGAAGCCCATTTAGGCTGATCCCGCCTCAGTTATCCCCGTCCACTTTGGTGGTGGGCAAGCCCTTTCCCAGTTCTTCCTCTTGGGAATTAAGCCGCTATGTTGTGAGACCGAATGACTGTCTGCTCAGAAGTATGGCCCGCTGAGTTCGATGGGACTGGCTCCAGGGTAGGCGTGCTTGGCACCGCTGCCTCGCAGCGAAACCTGTGCATGCTTTCTGCGAAGTCCCACTGAGTTCCGTGGCGCTTACTTTCGGGAAAGTGCGCGCAGAGGTGCCGCGGGCTGCATGCGTGCTGGAGCTGTACGGGGGCGTAGCTCTGAATGATGCCAGAGCTGGCATCGTCCACCAGCCTTACCGGCAGGATCCATCTGGGGCGCACACCGCTCGCCCACAGTTCCTCCCCCGCGCGCCCTCGCAGCGTCTCCTTCGACCGACGGCACACACGCAGAGACTGGATGGCACCAGAGAGATCCACGCCCCTCTCCCCGAGGCTCCCGGGCGCGCACACGACACCCGCTGCCTGGAAAGGCGAGGCCAGCCGCCCCGCCGAGCAGGCAGCGGGCGCTGCACCTTGCGCCCACGCCTGCCCCGAAGGGCCGGGCAGGTGGAAGGTCGAGGAGGCACGCTTTGCAGAAGAGCGCAGCTCACCTGCTGCCGCGGGCAGGACAAGGCAGGCGCCCTTTCTCGCGGGACTCAGGGCCGCGCCCAGGTGGGGCGATGCCGCAGAAGGCAGGTGAAAGCCGCGCTGCCGTGCATAGGCGGGCAACCCCGATCAGACACCGGCGCATCGCAAGATAAGCGGCGGCGGCGGCGGCCTCCGGCGGAGAAACTTTGGGCAAAGGGCGCCGCCTGTCGCTGGCTGCTGGAAATGAGCCAGCTGGCCAAAGGCGCTCTTCCCTCCTTTTTTCCCGGCAGCTTCATGCCAGTACTGATGCTGCAACAAAGGATGGCACAGCAAACATTGCTTTTTTGGGGCGGGAGAGGAGTTAATCCCATGCAGGTATCTTGCAACCTTCTGAACCATTAATGCAGCCTCCTCTGGCCTGGTGCACTTCAGCTGTGCTTATTTTACTTATATATTATTTATTATATTTATATCCCATCTTTTTCTTTTCAAGGGTTCTTTTTCTTTTCAATTCAAGGTGGCTTACACAATTCTCATCTCGATCTTATCTTCACAACAACAACCTTTAGTTGGGTCAGGACGAGAGTTTGTGACCGTCCAAAGTCGCCTAGTGAGCTCCATGGCTCAGTGGGACTAGAACATCGATCTCCTCAGTTCTATACTCTTAACCACAACACCACACTAGCTCTCAAACAACACTCAGATTCAACATGTTAGACTACAACTCCCATGACAACTGGTAGGACAACACACTGTGGAAGGCTGTTGCAGAAGCCATCCCTGTCTTGAATTTGCTTATACTTTTCACTTTCCTGACCCCATTTTTTTTGGGAAGGCAGAACAAAAGCCCCAACTGAGTTCAGTGGGTATTAATTTACTGGTGTGGTTTAGCTCTGCAACCTAAGTGAGGAGGTTCCTTAGGATTATATGCTCTTTCCTTATTATTAGATGATGGTATTATGGTAACTTTGAGGTTCTAATAAGAATAATGAACAAACTGGGCTGGAACATTTTCTTCAGAAGGACCCTCAGATCTGGCTGGACCAACACCAGCCAACCTGCACAGCCAACTCTCCACAAGTTGAACAGCTGCCCCTGGGCCTTCCTGTCGCTAAAGAGCTTCATGGGCACTGTGTCAGAGATGCCACCTGCATCAGGTAATTGGGTCAAGTGCAGTGACCCCGCTAGCAGAAATCTGGGTTAATCTCCCATCTCCAGCTCAGATTCTTACTCACAACTTGACAGAAACAGATTAAATGACCGCAGATTAGAAGCTGCTTAAGGCAATCTTCCACCTATGGCAAGGATTTCAGGGGGCCACCCACTCACTGCTCCAGCACTGCATGGCAACCCGGCCCTCTCCTGCAGCCCTTGAGATGATGTGAGGATTTGGGTCTGGAACGGCCAGAGAGGAGGAGGCGAAAAAGAGACGCTTTGCTTCAATGCACATCTGGTGCAATTTCTGAAGCTTGGCATGTACCTGGGGCTTCAGCCTTGCTGGTTTCCTGGCCGGTGCCTGGCAATGTTGTGATGGGGGAGCCTACACGTTGGGAAAGAGATGCAGAACATCCTGAGCATAAATGTATGTAGACAGACATTTCTGTTTTGTTCATTGCGTTTCACTCTTTACATCAGAGGTGCTGAACCTCTTTCAGTCCAAGGATCAAACTGCATTTTGGAAGAGCTGGGTGCTGGGGAGAGAGAGGAAAAGGTGTGTAGCCCCAAATAGTGGCACATTCGAGCTTAAATAATCACTGCCAGTAACTAAGCCTTAGGACAGATATTTAACCTTTAAGAAGGGTGTGAGGGAACTGCACAAAAGCTAGGAAAGCACATCATCTGCATCTCCAAGGGATGGGGGTTGGAAGAGGGGGTGTGGCGCTCTGGAAAAGCCCAGACTGGCATCTATCTCAGGTAGGTGAGATTTGGTCCCCAGGCCTGACATTCTGCCCTTCATAATGATCCCTGAGTGACTTATGACTATGTTAAATAAGAATAAACAGCAAGAAACATATGCCATAAAGCCAATAAAACAATAAATGAAATTGCTGGCGGTGCTGATGAACCAGTTATAAATGGGTAAGCAGACATGTCTCAGCCTGGTGCAGAAATGTCAATACAGCTGGTGCAAGAACTGCATCCAGGGGGGTGGCATTCCAAAGTTGGGGTGCCACCATGGAGAAGCCCCTGTTTTGGGTCACCCCCCCCCAATGTGCTTCCACTAGTGGTGGGACAACCTTCCCCTCACCCCCACCTGGTTTACATCAGGCTGGTACAGAAAGGAGTGCTTCTTCCAATAGCTTGCTTCCGAGTCATTTAGGGCTTTGGGGGTCTATCCCAGCCCCTTGAATTCAGCCCGGAATCAGAAAGGCAACCAATGCAGCTCCTTTAGGATTGGCATTACATGTGGCCCCTGAAAACTGCCCCTAGCAGTATCTTGGGAGGGGCATTTGTATCAGTTGTAATTCCCAGATCATTTTCAAGGGCCAGTGAATGTGACACTATTTATTAGTAAGCCGGGTCAGATACTCCTGCCTGCGTCCCATTCCTTTTCATACAGACTGGGCTGAACACTTCCTTTTTGCAATGGAAGCTAAAGAGTCAGAGCAAGGGCTCAGTATCCCTGAGACAGTGCGTTCAGACCCTGCAGCCTCAGTCCTGGCCCTGCCCCCTGCACTGTAGTGAGAAGCAGCTGTGAGAGCAGTGGCCCCATCCAGCTGAAGGGAGCCCGCGGGCGCCTGGTTTGCCACCACATGAATGGCGTGCTGGACTGGACGGGTGCTTGGTCTTGCCCAGCATGGCTGCTTGTCTGTTCTTTGTGTCAGTTGATCCAGATGCCATAGAGGCATTTTTAATGTAACCCTAACTATGGATGTATCAGTCTTGCGCTTGCACCCAAAGAAATCCCGTTTTTGGCCTGGCCACAAAGATGAGATCATTTTTTTCTTCCTTTTTCCATCCAGCTTTTCAACTAACTAGAATTCCCAGTTGCATCCAAATTTGGAGGAATTCAGGTTAGTTTAAATCATTCTTATTTCAAGTGAGCTAGGATCAAACCATGATTTATGATACTGGCTTGATCACTAATTATAGTTTAAAGTTTACATTAACCAGAGTTCCTGAAGTCTGAACATAACAGGAAACTGTTGTTAGCTTAAAACCAGAAGCTAGGCCCTATGTAGCACACTGCAGTGACATTCCCCGCACACCTTAGGACAGCAATAGATGCATTCTCGCTTGGGAATAAGATGCTATGGGACTTGGGTAAGTATGTGTGGCATTGTCTTGTAGAATCCTAGTCTCTTGGTCCCCTGACTTCATTCATCCCAATTTCTTCTTACAAATTGAAGAAGACTTTATACATTCTTGCTGCATAGATATGTGCCTTGTGCATGTGCATAAACATTGCCAGTTCCACACCCGTTTCTAACCCTCCACATCTCTCAAGTTAACTGCATCCTTCCCTCATTCCTTTCTTCTTCTATAGCTGATGAGGGTAACCAATTGCAAAAAGGCAGTGGGACTCCTGAACCATCATGCACTCATGTCAAACAGGGAATTTCTGTAGATGGTTGCATGCCAAACTGTACCCACTGGAATTCCCTCTTATATACAACTATTAAAAGTGCAGAAACCCCGTGCTCTTTTTCATCAGCCACCCCTTGGTTCACTTGCACCTGCCTCCTTGAACTCCTAAGACCATCAGACTGCTGGACTGATGCGTAACTTCCATTCACTATCTTGGCAGAGGCAAAGTCCGAAATACTGCACAGCATGGTGAAATCCCTGTTCCAGAATTGATTGACTTAAGCCGCTGGGTTAATGCTTTGATTCTAAATAGATTTACTTGGAAAGAAAAGCTGGCGCACACATCTTTTGATGGTGACTCCCCATCTGATATGTGCAGTTTTTCAGTGCTTACTGCAAGCAAAATGATCCACTGCCAGCAAGCAAGCAGCCAGCGTGGGCACCAAAAAGAAAGTCGATGTTGAAACAGGATGGTCAGTTCTGCAGCTGCAAGTCAATGTATATTCTCACGGATATTAATTCTATTGAATTCAGAAACAATCATTTCCAAATAAATGTGTTTCTGCTTGTGTTGTTCATTACATATATTTGAAATGAATCTCAATATAAATGCACATGTTTAGGACTGAATGGTAGCTAACTCATATAGGGCAAGGGTAGATTTGGGCTTACCATACAAGAAGCAACCATCCTAAGCTCTCTGGCAAAACAGAGACGCTCCCAATGCCCCATTTCCGAGTAACTACAGCATCAGTTGCACCTGATTTGTCAGGAACAAATGGAGGACGGTGACTCTCTGGCAGTGCTGTTATACACTGATATACCTAGGAAATTAACACTTGTGCTGCAAGTTCTAATATCATTCAATATGATTTCATTTTCTAGTTTAGCTGAGGACTTGTGATCTTTTTTTCTTCTTTTCCTTCTCATTTGTCTCATGACACCCCATTTGCAAGTCTTAACACTCTCTGCAGCTCCACCTCTGTAATCTCATTTACAGCTCATAGCAAGTACAAAAGCCGGCAGCTTATTGCAACATGAACCTCTAAATAAATCAATGTCCAGGGACAGTTGCACCTTGCTAAGTTGGGAGGGTCTTCTGCACATGGCCACTATGATCTTCTGCAATTGGCAGGCCCTGTTTTTAATCTAGTGCATGTGCTCTCAAACTGGAGTCATCACAAAGAAGGGATGGAATAGCAATAACCCCATGCATGCTCACTTAGGGCATAATCTTTACCAAACTTTATGGAATTTGCTTCTGAATAACATGCATAAGTTCAAACAGTTGGTATTTATCAATGGGACTCAGGCCCTGAATTTAGGTATGAAACACTTGCAGGTCTCTCTGGAAATTCTGTCTTTTAAAATATGTCTGGCAGCTGGACTACTTTCCGATGCTTAGGAAGTGCATGACACTTTCTCAGGTAAAGGTCATTCTAGCTGCATTTACTGTGATGTCTCAGCTCTTCCCTCAACTGTTTTGAAATACTGGAGCAAAGTCACACCTTTGATTCTCCTACCAGTCTCCTACCATAAGATCCTGTGCTGGGATAAAACAGCTAACCTATTACCTATCGAGCCGTGTGTTCATCATCGGTTAACTCCTTGTGCCAATGCCTGAGGGCACTGGAGTGCTATCCCATGTGATAAGTACACATTTTCAAGAAACCTTTGTAACTGCAGAAAAGCCGTGGGTGTGAGGGTGAGGGAAGTGGAGGCAACCAGTTTCAAACTTGAAGAAGATTCAAACTAAATATTCAAAGTCTTACCCACAAACACACACTTCCCGAAACAATAAATGAATATATACCTGTGTGATAAATTCTTCTGATATCATAAACAATGTTAAGATTCCTAGAATCTTGTTTCCTATTCTAATTTACTGTACCAGACCATAAGGAATTACATTTAACTATCTCCAGGATACTTCACTCATGCTGATTTAGGAGGAACAAAGTTAAAAGCTGTTAAAGGAATTAGTACACTAAAGTGAGGATACTAAAATGAGGGAATTAAACATGATTCTCGGGGACTTTATCTGATTGCTTGATTTGGTTATTTATAACAGTTCTAATAGCTGACGGTCTCTCAGCAGTTCCCAAGAATTAAAACCATAACATATGAGGTCCTAGGGGACTTCAATCTCCACGCTGAGACACGGCTCAGGACTTCATTGCCTCCATGACGGCCATGGGGCTGTCTCAACATGTCATAGGCCCAACCCATGAATGTGGTCACATCTGGACCTGGTTTTCTCGACAGGGCAGGAAGAGGGTGATTTGAGGGTGAGGAATTTCTGTCTGACTCCCTTGTCATGATCAGATCACTTCCTCGTGAGGTTTGAGCTCAGAGCTGGCCTTTCCCTCTGTAAGGGTGCGGACTCTATTGTGATGGTCTGCCCTCGGAGCCGGATGGGTCCAGATGGATTCCTGAGGGCTCTGGGGGATTTTCTGGTTGATAAAGCTGGCGCTCCTGTTGATGCTCTGGTTGAACTGTGGAATGGGGAAATGGCCAGAGCGATTGACACGATCACCCCTAAGTGTCCTCTCCTGCCAAGCAGAGCCCGTCCATTCCCATGGTATACATCTTAATTACGGGTGATGAAGCAGGTTGGGAGACGACTAGAACATAGGTGGAGGATATCACAGGATGAATCTGACCAAACATGCTTACGTGCTCATTATCGAGCCTATGCTGTGGTGCTGAGGGCAGCAAAGAAGAAATTCTTCTCCACTTCCATTGGCTCCTCACAGTGCCATCCAGCGGAGCTTTTTCGAGTGGTACATGGGCTGATATACCCAGGCCCTAAAAAAGATCCTGTACCACCATCAGTGGCTCACTGTGACGACTTTGCCCAGCACTTCAAGAAGAAAATCGCTCAGATTCGTCACGAGCTGGACTCCACAATTGATTCAGATCCCTTAGGGGAGACACCAATGACTCCGTCTGGTCAAGTATTAATGGATGAATTTCAGTTAATGTGGCCCGATGATGTGGACAAGGTGCTTGGACAAGTACATCCTACCACCTGTTTACTCGACCCTTGCCCTTTGTGGCTGCTTACCAAAGCCAAACACGGGATTGGTTCCTGGATCCTGGAGGTTATTAATGACTCTCTGAGGGAGGGCCACATGTCCGCTCCTTTAAAGGAGGCGGTAATCAGGCCTGCCCTAAAGAAGGCATCTCTGGATCCAGAGATGACCACCAGTTATAGACCGGTGGCCAACATCCCATTTTTGGGCAAGGTGTTGGAACGGGTGGTAGTGGGACAACTCCTGGTACTCTTGGATGAAACTGATTATCTGGACCCATTTCAGTCTGGCTTCAGACCCGGGAATGGTACTGAATCTGCCTTGGTCACCCTGTATGATGACCTGTGCAGGGAGAGAGACAGGGAGAGTGCATCCCTGTTGGTTCTCCTGGACCTCTCAGTGGCTTTCAATACCATTGACCATGGTATCCTCCTGGATAGGCTGGCGGGGTTGGGAGTAGGAGGCACTGCTTGGCAGTGGTTCTGTTCCTACCTTGAAGGCCGATTCCAGAAGGTGGTGCTGGGGAACTTTGGCTCTGTGCCATGACAGTTATGCCATGGAGTACCGCAGGGTTCCATTTTGTCCCGCTTGCTATTTAATATCTACATGAAACTGCTGGGAGAGGTCATCAGGAGTTTTGGGCTGTGGAGTCATCAGTATGCTAATGACACCCAGCTCTACCTCTCTTTTTCAACTAATCCAGGTGAGGCAGTGGCTGTACTGAACCGGTGCCTGGCCGAGGTAATGGGCCCGACGAGGGTCAATAAACTGAAGCTCAATCCAGATAAGACGGAGGTTCTGTTGGTGGGTGATTCGAGCTCCTGGGTAGGTGACTTGGGCCTTGTCCTGGACGGGGTTGCACTCCCTCTAAAGGACAGGGTCCACAGCTTGAGAGTGCTCCTTGACCTGGAGCTGTCCTTGGAAGCCCAAGTGACAGCGGTGGCAAGGAACGCTTTCCTTCAGCTTCGGCTAATCCATCAGCTGAGTCCCTTCCTGGAGGAGGATTGCCTAGCAACAGTAACACATGCATTGGTTACTTCCCGGTTGGACTTCTGTAACGGGCTTTATGTGGGGCTGCCCTTGAAGACAGTCCAGATACTTCTGATGGTTCAAAATAGAGCTGCCAGGATACTGTCGGGGACTGGGCATTATTCTCATATAACTCCAGTCCTCTATCAGCTCCATTGACTTCCCATCTAAGTCCGGCTCAATTCAAGGTGCTGGTGATTACCTATAAAGCCCTAAACGGCTTGGGACCAGGATACCTCAAGGAAGGCCTTTTTCCCTATTTGCCCTTCCGCCCCCTGAGATCAGCAGCAGAAGTCCTCCTCCGGGAACCCTGTGTGAAAGAAGTTAGGAGACAGAGTACCTGGAGGAGGGCCTTCTCTGTGGTGGCACCCCGACTGTGGAATGCGCTCCCCAGAGAGGTTGGCCTGGCGCCATCATTATATGTTTTTCGGTGCCAGGTTAAGACCTTTATATTTAATCAATATTTTAATATGTTTTAATATTGAATTTTAATATTGTATTTGCAGCCAGAATGAGTCGTCAATTTATTTATGCTGTTAGCCATCCAGAGACGCTGGTAATTGGACGGCATACAAATTTCATAAATAAATAAATAAAGATGGAAGAAACACTATAAAAGTATGAAACTATAGTATGTAATAAAAGTAAAAACTAACGCAGAACCTAGCAGCTGACCCAAGAGGATGCCTGTAACCTCCAGACTCAGAGGAGTACGGACACCCTCTGCAGAAACGGAGGAGTGTAGGGACAAAGGTCACCTCTTCCTGCCCTGCAAAGCACCTAAAGGGCTAGTTTCTGTTGTCTACCTGCAATGGGAGGCAGGGAGGTTCAGGCACCACCGGGACACCTCATATCTTGGTGGTGCTGGTCTCCCGCTCCCCAACCTCTTGCAAAGTCCTCTTGCAGCCTTGGGGTAGCACCCAGCACGGTTCCTAATGCGCCAACTGGGGGGCAGGAGAGCATGCTCCAAGTCAATGTCAAAGCTGTTTCCAGTGCCAGAGCAGAGACTCCGAAACAGCCCATGGCCCTCAGGCAACAAAGACTAAAACAACAAAGACTGAAATGCCTGAGAAAATTGGAAGGCCTTTATCTGGTTCCAGGAAGAATATCATGAAGGCACCAAGATAACCTCTCTGGAAAGCTCATTCCACAACCAAGATGCCAATTATTTTGCAGAGGCTTCCAGAGAAGGACTGCTGAGAACTAACTTAGGGACTGGGCTGGTTTCTATGGGAGGGGGAATCCTCCAGGTAACCTGGGCCCATGCCATTTAGGGCTTTGAATAGTAATACCCTCACTGGTATAAGAGCATGTTGGAAAATTGCCATGAACAGTTGAGTTGCTCTGTTTTGGACCAGGGGATGTTTCCAGACTAGTTTTCAAAGGTCGCTTCACACAGAGTGCACCGCAGTGATCCAGACTAGAGGGTTTTTTTTATATATATATATCCTGCCTTTTTCCTACAAAGGGCTCAAGGCAGCTTACATTATCTCTCCTCCTCCATCTTATCCCCACAACAACAACCCTGTGAGGTAGGTTGGGCTGAGAGACTGTGACTGGCCCAAAGTCACCCAGTTGGCTCCATGGCCGAGCGGGGACTCAAACCCAGATCCTCTGAGTCCCAGTCCCATGCTCTTAACCACTACACCACATGAATAACGGTAGTCAGGCTATCCCCACCCAGGTAAGTGCATTGTTGGTATGTCAGCCTAAGCTGATAAAAGGTGCTCTTTTGCACTAAGTCCATCTGAGCCTCTAATGGCAATGCTGGAGCCAAGAGCACCCCCCCCCCCAACCATGAGCCTACTGCTTTGCGGGGAATGTAATAGCAGCAGAACTGGCTGACGATCACTCACCCAGGCAAGCAAGCAAGTCACCCACTGTCAGTACCTCTGTCTTGTCTAGACTGAGTCTCCTTTTACTGGCTCACATCCATTCCATTATGGTGGCCAAGCACTGATTCAGAGCAGCCGCTGCCTCACCTGAATTTGATGAAAAGGAGAGATATAGCTGGGCGTCATCCAGGTCTCGATGACACCTTTGCACACAGTTTTGGATAACTTTCCCCATGTAGATATGAAAGAGCACAGGGGAGAGAATAGGGCCCCGTGGAACACTATAGCATAGCTGGCAAGGCAGACAGTAAACATGCCCCAGCATCACCTTCCGGAATTTGCCATCCAGCCCAGTAGAGAACAACTGCAGTCCAGTGCTTCCTACTCCCAACTCAGACAGCCTATTCAGAAGAATCCTGTGGTCGACGGTATCAAAACCCATTGAAGGATCTAAGAGAATCAAGAGAGTCACACTCTACCTGTCCCTTTCCCACCAAAGATCATCCCACAAGGCAACCAAAGCAGCTTCCATTTCAAAACCAGGCCTGAAGCTTGATTGATCAAGATATTCCATTTCATTCAAGAGTGCCTGGAGCTAACAGGCAATAACCTGCTCAAGCAAGCTCCTTGCCCAAGAAGGGAATGTTGGCTAGTGGCCTATAGCTGTTATAATCTAGGTCCAGGCCAGGCCTTTTCAGGAGTGTCCAAATTACTGTCTCCCTTAGAGAGGCTGGCATTGCTCCCTTTCTCAAGGCTGAGTTTACAGTCTCCTGGACCCAACCAACATCCTCTCCATATTGAATTTAGTAAGTTGTGAAGGGCAAGGATCAAGCAAACAGGTAGTTGATTGGACTTGGCCAAGTACCTTGTCTGCATCAGTTGAGTTTCTCAGCAACTGAAATTCATGCCATAAAGCCAGAAAAAGCTCCAGGCAACTCTCCAAATAGAATTGCATTAATTGTGCTTGGACAAACTCTACTGGATAGTACTGAGAAGATGAGATACTGATGGAAAAGAATTCATTTTTGGCAACCCTCACTACCATAGAGTGGGCTGTAACCTGTTTGGTCAGATTCAGCATCAGTTCTCCTCCACCTGGGTTTTAGAAATTTCCCCTCTTGCCTCATCGTCCTCACCTCATGTTTACACCAAGGAGCTGGCCAAGCTCTGCCCAGAGGAAGCAGGTGCTTGGACATGATCATGTCTAATGCTTGGGCCTTCTCTGCATTCCACAGAGTGACCTGGACTTCGACAGAAGCACCAGCCATACCAGCAGGAAAATTCCCCAAATCCATTAGTCCCTGTGGGTGATCCTTTTAATAGCTCTCACCCTGCAAAGCGAAAGACTGATGAGAATCTAAACCTCAGTAGAAAGTCATCTAACAGTAACAATGGGATAGACCTTAATTCCTCCACCATTCACCAGTCCAGTTGAAAAATCCAAATCAAGTGTGTGTCTTCGTATAGGTCTTGGGCCAATGACATATTGAGAAACTCCCATGATTGCCTCAGTGACCATGAAACCCTGAGCCACTCTGGATCTTTCAACCTCGGCATCCAAGCTGTGATCCCACAGAACATTCATGCTAGGATTCACTTCAATACCACATCCAAGAGCAGCTGGGTCAGCTCAGGCAGGGAGACTGAAGGGTAGCAGTACACATCAGTGGAATCCATAATTTGTTTCAGGATCCTGACACAAGATACAAACACTCAGGATCAGCACTCAAACGGTCAGGAAGCCTAGAAAGGGAGATGGAATTCACACAGACCACAGCAACTGCCCCACTTCTTAACCTTCAAGGTGATGCTGATGCTGCACCAAATATGCAGGCAGGCAGAGCTCGGAGGGGCTAAGCCCTCTCCCTTTCCCCACCTACCTCTCAGTCACGTATACCTGACCAGCTCTAATCATGGATAAGCGAATTTGATTTAGGACCGTCTTGGCATTCAGGAGCATTATCACAAAATCCAAGGGCAAGCTGGTAAGGTAAGCAGGAGGCATCAGCTGGAGGAATAACAAGAGGGGGAAGGTATAACGTTTCTAGCCCCACTTCTTCTCATCTGGCTTGTGAATCTTCCAATGTCACACTTTGCAATAGGGGCACCCTTCCCCCTCTAGATTATCCAATGAATTTCCCAGGCATATGTTAAGACCCTGGCATAAAATGGAGACAGGTGAATGCCCACAATTACTTCTTCCTGGATCTAGACTGACGATTTGAATACAGTACAGCTTATGAAAATGATCAGGAGGAGATTGGGAAGAAGTGAGACGCCTCTATGCCCATAAGAACATGGAGAGGCAAAGCTCAAACGAATTATTAAATCAGTGGTTAAATATACTTTTTGATGCATACTTTTCCTACTAGAGCATATGAGAGAGAGAGATATAAATCAAATCTGTTGCCAAAGGGTAGGGTGTCTGAATATGACAGGCCTGCTCACAGGAAATGTTTCCTTATCTCACAAGATTAAGCCAAGTGTGAGGAGGAACACTGGGGCTGGATCATAGGAATGGGTTGGTTTGCTTCCGTGTTAGGTGCTGCTTTGTACAATTATTTGTTTGTTTATTTATTGATCACATTTGTATAAATTTGTAAAATAGAACAACACTTGGCCACAACCACAAAATATATAATACAATTATTATATTTAGACTGGTGAGTTTATTATGGCATTCTATATGAGAATAACACTATTGAACAGCACAATCCTACGCAGGGGTCCTGCTGGCAGCATGACCCATTAAGCTCAGCCGGTTCTTAGCGACATCAAAGACATGGCACTTTTTTCTATCTTTTTAGCTATGCTAACCGCCATTTATCAGCTTTTCTATCTATCTTAAGACGTTTTCTGCAGTAAGAAAAATTGCAGTGGGAAAACACAGGAAGAATACAAGTTGAAAATGATGACATTTGGACCCCTTCTTCCCCTCCCAAAAATGTGTGACTGAGGCCAGTCAATTGCATTATAATGGCCTTGCCTAGAAGCAGCCTTACTCTCACATAGCATTACTGCTCTTAGCATAAAAATGCTGATTAAAAGCAAAATAAAAAAGTAGTACACATCAAGTATGAGGCAGGATATCACTGCGTAAACATCTCTTTTGATTTAGAAACATATTTATGCACTCCAAATGTCTATGCTTTACACTTTACTGCTTGTAGATCTCAAACCTGAGACACTGTAAATGGCGGGATGCACTTTTTAAATAAATAAATAAATAAATAAACCTTTCCTCCATTAATCTAGAGGCATTTATTCTACAATTTCAAAAATGCAGAAGTTATTGTGAACCATGTGCCCCCCTCCCACAAACACACACACAAACACACACACTTTCTAAAAATTTAGCCTCAGGATCTCCCATTTCTGGACTGGCCCAGTTCAATCTGTTAAACTGTGAAAGAGTGTACTAATTTCTAGCCTCCTCTCAGTTCTCAGCTCTTTCCCTTAGGGACAATTCTCTTGCATATGCACAGAAGCTGAACTATTAGCAGGACTATTTCTTCCTTCACACTGTTGGTGTTTCCTCTCTCCTTACCTCCTCCCCAGCTCCCTGTCACTTTCCTAGGCTGTTCATTGTGCTATACTACTCGGAGAAGGATTCGTTTTTCACACATGCAACCTCACACTGCCTGACATTTGGTTTATCCAGGGTCATGCTTGCCTGATTCATTAAATGCAGCCAGAAATGTTATAAGGCTTCTTTAAAAAGAAAGAAGGAAGGAAGGAAAGAGGAAGGGATTGGATTCGTGACCAATGCATAACCTAATTATAATCAACAAGGAAATGCTCAAGGAGATGGTGGAAATTGCTTCTGTGATGAATAATAATAATGATAATCAAACGGTTGACCATCTCTTTGCCTCATCGAAGTCCAGATAAGCCTCTGTGTTCTGTAGCCAAGACAATTCGTATTTCACCTTTAGAGATTTCTTAACTTGGAATGCAGGTGCTAGAGAAAGGTTTCTTCCCTGAATATGGTGTTATTCTAGAAGCAAATGTGGTAATGAAATGCATCTACTCTCCCTTATAGAAGTTGGAAGGATATAAATAGCTTATTCCCTTTCCTGTCTTTCCATGACACAAACATACCCTCACCACTCATTAGAAATTCACTAAAAGAACATTCAGGATCACCATAATATCGATCTTTAAAAATATTTACATCCTCATAACATTAACTATACATGTTGTTGTTTTGTTATGCAAATAAATTCAACATTTAGCAGAGTGCTACTTAAAGGGAGGAAGCCAGTTTTGAGTGACATGAAAGGAAAGCAAGTGGTTAATTGTATAATGTATTATCATGGTGGCAATTTTACCACCAAGGCAGGTGAGAGGTGCTTGTGAGTTTCTGTGCTTCGGGGGCTAAGGTAACTTGGTGACTGGCCTTGGATAATCTGCAGCTTGTTTTGTGAGGCACCTTTGCTCTTCTGCCTCAAGCAGCAAACTGCCGCTGGCCATGTTCATGGCGGCTGCTGTGAATGAGTTTGTGCCCTTCTTTGAAGATGGAGCTTTTCCTCAACTGACAATGCCCTTCCATCCTGTATTTCTGAGGGGCCAGTCTTTGCATGATGTGCAGGAACCTGGCCCAAGACATTCTGCTGCCTGAGGTAAAGCTTCCCTCCCATGCCATGTAGGAAAGTACAAAAGCTGATGGGTTTGGGTGGTGAATCTTCTTGAAGTCCCAACAATGGGGAACATTCTCCACTGAACTTGAAGGAGGCACCTTCAGGAAGCACCGAGCAAGCTGCAGGTCTCACGGTTCTCTCCACCAACACCTTGCTGCTGCTTCCCAGCTCCCGCCTTCTGAGGCGACGGCCTTACCAGTCACAATGGCAGGCCAGCCCTGAGAACCAGCATGGTGCCCTGCCACCTTTGCCAGGCCAGATCCTCTTTCAGGTAGAAGAAAGACAGACTGGGATATTTTCCAGCTTAGCCCCTTACAGAGTAAGAGCTGAGGCATCTAACCAAAACCCTCAAGCAGAGACAGGCAAACTTGCATGCCCATGCAGGGGAGGGGTGGGGGAACATGGAATACAAATGAAATGAACAACAGCAGAGGTAGCCTTAACTTCCCCCACCTCCTAAATGAAGAAGAGGACACATGGTTACATCAAGACACGATATTTAGATGTTGCCTTCTATTGGACAAGTGTGTTGTAAAAGCTAAGCAAACTCATGTGTTCCAGAGACTTCTTCCATGCTTGCAATCATGAAGCTACTTTTTTTGATGGTAATATCTGAAAAGGTCTGTTTTTGGAATAGGACACCTGTGTCCAGTGGCACAGCCTAAACATCATCAAAGTGTGAGCAGCCATGGCCATTTCACCCACTGAATTTCAGCAGAAGATATTGTTATCTTGAATTTCTGGCCTGTACGTTGAGTCAGTTTTTCCCTGCAAGAATTCTACGTCCAGAGTAGCTAGAAGCAAATATCTCAACCGCCACCCAAGATTGGCATTCCAGAACTGCGAAATCATGGCAGGCAGCTTATTAATGAAGGGATTTGAAATGCCTTTTCCTCAGCGTTGCTCCAGTTATGATTTATTCATCCAATATTCCCTTCGATGAGAGATTAATTAGTTTACATGGAGAATTCAAACTTTAATTGCAGATGGCATACAATTAGGTCTGCTATTCATTCTTCAACACCTCAGATACTGTACATGACACACCCTTTTAGTTGCCCATTTTTCACTGGGGGGAGAATCTTCAATGATCACCTTTTAAAATGCAGATATTTGTTTTGCAATCTCCAAAATGGTGGTTAGTTGCTCTAATTTTACCGTTTGCTATACTTTTTCCTAGTCAATACCAGATGGACTAATTAAGTATTACATGGGTGGCTAAATACTGGTCCAGGAAGCAGAGTACACTGCTGTGAAGTCCAGTTTGGTTGCTCCCTTTTGGTTTTGGTGGCTGAATTGTTTAGCCCAACAGTATCATCTGTGAATGGCACCTTCCCTGCTTCTATCCTCTTGCTGGCATAAGCCAAGCCATAAAGAAACAAGTGAGAAACTGTCCTTGAACCTGTTGAGAACTATATGTGCAACTCAGAAGAAACACCTTCAGCACAGCCAGTGGTCTGTTTAGTTCAGCCATCTTTCCTTTCCTCCTGTCTGGTTAGATCCAGACAGTCAGGTGATGCGCAATGGATAATATAATCGCAGAGCTTTTCAAGATGGTACTTTTTGGATTTTTAAACATCCCAATAAGTAGTTCCCTCTAGATTTGTTAGGGTGGTGGTTATTCATTCAAGGAGGCCATCTGTTCTGCTTTACAAATTACCGTCGTCCATATTCTGTTTAAAGATCTGTTCAATATGGGTTAAAGATGAAAGAATCACCCAACGGGAGGGCAGTCAAAACCTTGAAGTTGCCACTGAGGCAGCACACTGAATGAGCAGATTGATCACCGATATACAGCCTTCCCCACCATGGTGAAATGTATTGCATTTATATTTAAATTACAGCATTTTTTCTACATTTACAGGTATACATCTATATCAGCATTTTATGCAAATTGGTGTCAGTTTTTATCCTATTTTAGTGACGCACCTTTTCTTCCTGATAAAATATAAGTACATACCCTTCTTGCTTTTCATATAATTTTGTAAGTGCATAAATTATTTTTCTTTACATGCTGACAGGGAACAATATGGAATGCTACCCACATGCCAACAGGACCCATTGTGAGTGCAGTAGGAAGACAGCAAGTCCTGATGCTAATGAAATTAGCAGAAACTCTTGTTTCCAGAAGGGGCAGGACTACAGCAGAGAACTCCATTCCAAACAGGAGCACTTGCACCCATTTCCCTAGTTGACTGAAGAAGCACTTGCTTCTTGGCACTCTAGCAGTGGGTGAGTCCTGCCACTACAAAAGAAACAGTGTGTGGCAGTTCCTCAGGCAGGAAAAACGCTGCACAGGAGGGATGCTCTCCCAGGCACAGCTTGTTCAGTGGATCCTGCCCCTTCTTTTAATGGTTTTTAAGTGCATGCACCTTCCAGCCAAACCACAGCACTGTTGAAGTCCATTGATGCCGACCAGAGAGAGTTAAAATCTGCACTGCAGTGTATGCCCCTCAGGCTGGATCCTCGTTAGAGCAGGACGCATTATGCAATGTACTAGTGCAACGCATACCCTCCTACCCCTCTGAAAAGGCCGTTCTGAGGAAGATGAGAAGGGAAGCACATCCATTCCACCCACTCTGCTGAAAGGGACAATCCCTGAAGCTCCCGCTTTCCTTGGCTGCCACCACCAGCAGCTATTCCAGTCAGCTGTGCCAAGGGGAGTGAGAGTGGGAGGTGAGGCCGTTCCAGCCCTGCTGACTTATTTCTCCGTTTTCCCTCCCTATCCCCCTTTCCTTGTGTGTCATGTCTTTCTAGATTGAAGGCCTGCAGGCGGGGACTGTCTTCTTCTACCAATTATTTGTAAGCCACTCTAGGAGCCTGTTTGGCTGAGCAGCAGGTTAAATATACTTTAAATAAAATAATACAAGTTCAGCATGTTCATTTGTTTACCTTTAGGGTGATGAGTAGTGAGACTGACTCAGGAAGGGAAGCCACTAAGAGCAAGGGAAAGAAAAGTGATACCGTATTTTTCGCTCTATAACACGCACCTGACCATAAGACACACCTAGTTTTTAGAGGAGGGATCCATGGAAAGCTTCCTGATAATCACAGGCACATTCCCCATCACTTCCCCATGGGCTTCATTAAAAGACGGGTTGCCATTTGAAAACACACACCGACCTGCGATTAACAGCTCTCACCTGTGCTGGAGCGTGCGCCGAGCGCGTGCCAGCCAGGTGGTGCCACGTGGTGCAGGCGGGCCGACAGCATCCCAGATGTCGGGCACACACACATTCGCTCTATAAGATGCACAGACATTTCCCCTTACTTTTGAGGGGGAAAAAGTGCGTCTTATAGAGCAAAAAATACGGTAAGTCTCTTTTGGCTTCTTCAGCTACATTATGCCAAAATTAAAATGCTGAAGGGCTGCAAGACTTCCAATTAAAACCAAACTAAACACAGCCCTCAGGTTAGCAACTTTATTACAGCTAGCATTGATTAAAGTATCCATGAAAATATGTAACAAAATTATTATGCTAAATAGCTCCTTGTTTACCTTGGAGAAACTTGAATGCTAAATGACAACCAGGTGAGTCAAATTCAAATTTCTCTGGTCACTATGAACTAAGTTGTAGCATGAATTCTCACTTCTGCAAAACAACAAGCTTGCATCTCGCCAGGGTTGGCACAGAAAATGGTTGAATGTTAGGAAGGGGAACACAAAATGGTACCTTTGCACTTGTCTCCAACACCCAGAAATTTGTACTTCCTTCTCCTCTCGGCTCATCGGATGCTACTCTCAGTCAAGCCATCTTGACAACGAGAAGCCCAAACTGGCTCCATCCATTGCCCACAGAAGAAGCAGCTGCAATGAACTTGCTTCCTCCAACCTACCATCCCCAGCGCCTGAAAGAACATTCAGCTCCTGGAGCTGAAGAGAAGAAGGAAGCGTCCGCTGCTATTGGCCAGGGGGCCCAGGGCCACTCTGAGATCCTGCCTCCCAGGAAAAGCATCAGAGTGAGGAAGAAGACTAAGCACTCTCTAGCCATGTATCAGGTAAGCCCTCAAGTCCAACTCATTGAGCAGAGACTTCTAAGACCTAATTCAAATGTAACCATTGCACTGTGGAAGCCACCAGTCCCTTGTAGCTCTGGTCATATAAGAAAAATATCACCATATCATGGGGAAGAGTGACTTGGTTGTGTCCCATGCTTCTGGGTCTGAGAATATTGCTATGAGAAGTAACCACCTGGCAGTGCCTGTCCTTGGGGGTTCCTTTACTAAGGGCACCTGAGTTGAGTTGTAGTGGGCCAACCTGAACCAAACCATATGAGTAATGTTTGAACAAGGGACTAAACTAGAGACCAGAATGACTTTCCTTCAGTTAATTGTGGACTGTCCTGAATTTAATGTCAGACAATGTCATTGCCAGTTCCAGTATTTTGAGAGAAGGCAAATCAATGCTCTCTCTGCACCATTCATCAAAATGCTTCTGCATATGCCTAGTGATCCCATAATTCAGTTGGCTAACCCAGACATGCGGAATATTTTTCCCCTTATGAGGACCACTTTCCTAAGGAATAATTTGTCAGGGAATATATGCTAACACTGGACATGGGCTAAGCCACAGGTGGGTTGAACCAGAGGCAAAGTGGGCCAGATCGTTCCTTCTCGCCCTTTTTGACATCCCCCCTTCCCTTCTCTCTCCCTACCCACCATGCTGCTGCAGGAGAGACAAATTGTCCTTACTAGAGTCTGAAATGATCACTTGCACAGAAATTGGGCCAACTTGCATGCCTTAGGCCAGAGTTCACCGACACCTGGGGTAGGCAGTGGGCACCTGGAGACAAAGTTCTCTTAGCCAGGAATTTCTCTGATGTTCCCTACTTACTCTCTTTCCTTTTGCTAATCTACTTGCTTTCTTGTTTGAAGGAGGAAAGTGCAGGAGGGGAGCAAATGGGAAAAGGAACTAGAGCAAAAGCCACTTTAACAATATGCTGAGTAAAATGTAGATAATTTTGACACACACACACAAACCCCTCTGCTCAGGAAAGTTGCTAAACTGACATTGCCACAATAGCTGACCTGCTACTTCCTTTGGATTTTGTTTGTTTCAGACACAGAAAATTTGCCAAGTAGGTTCCTCTTTGAATGAATTAATTTGAATGAATTACTTATAAATGTAGTCAAGTTTCTGATGGACACACCCAGAACACATGGATGGACACATCTTATGAGTCCTAAACTGAGTGTGCATTTCTTTCTGACATTATTTATCCACAGGGAGTCACTAGAGAACGGTAAAACCTCTGCAAAGGATTTCTCGGTGCCCAATGGAGGCCTCGCATGTGAGCTGCTGCCTGCCTTTCTCCTGCTAGGCTCCGCCAAGTGGCGGGAGATCCCTTCAGCACGGTAGTCAAGTTCACACTCGCACTGAAGGCATTTACTGCCGGGGTTCTGAGGAACCTGCCCTTGCTTGGCTTTCTCTTTTGCATAAGCTTGCAAAGCGAGGCGGGTGGTGTGATTGTGTGGGGACGGCGGCTACCGGGACTTCTCTGTGGGAGGTATTTAACCTGCCACTTTACTGAGGTTCCCTCTTTCACTTTCTTTGCAGGACAAAGAGTGTCCCCTTTAGATATGCTTTCCCCCCTTCCTTCCATCCTTCCTCCTTCGTCTGTCATCGATATGCTGCTCAAAGTTGTACTGTGACATTTCACCATTACACAAAATGCATGGCCATTCTGTAGCACTTCCTAGCATGACAGGAAATAATCGCTGACTTTCCTCATACTAAAGGAAGCTACAAAAATAACTGCCTTGTATAGAGAAGCCTCAGTTAGACTTACTGAGTTGGACCCAGACTTGCTCCCAATTTGATAGATCCGCTCAAATCAGCGGCGCTTCCATTAGTGCCCTCAGTCTCACTGACTGAGCTGATGTGGTTTGGGGGTTCGAAAGTTGGACTGATGACCTGGGAGATCTGGGCTCTCGTCTCCACTTGACCACAAAGCTCACTAGATGACTTTGGGCCAGTCACAGGCTCTCAGCCCAAACTACCTCACAGGGTTGTTGTGAGAATAAAATGATGCCATATAAATTGCCTAGAGTTCCTCACAAGAAGGAAAAAGGTGAGATGCAGGTGCAATGTGGTGGTGGTGATATTTTGAGTATGATGAAGCCTAGATGCAATCCAACAGGACATTTGTAATGCAGTTTATGAGAAGAAAGGAAGTAAGAGTGCAGGAAAGGAGAAGTAGAAATACAAAATTACTTAAGAGAAACAAATAGATTTAAACATTATCTAGAATGCACAAATGCAAACAAAATACATCAGCTTAAGAACAGGTTGCCTCCATCATGTGAAATATATTCCTAGCTAGTTACAACTGCACATGTTTCTTCCAAATCAAGGGGTATTAAGCACATAACTGAGGACATCCTGTGCATGGGGCCATCCCACTGCCTCCTTTTGTACCTTCCTGAGCACCTAGAGGCTTGGGGAAAAGTGCAAAATGTGTGCAAGCACCAGGGTGAGTGGAGTAGTAGATCTTGCAATGAAGGGATGTAAATCACACTAAACTTTTTTGTGAGTAAAGAGTAACACACCACTCTAGTTTCTTTTAATGGGTCAGCTTTTGGCATCTGTCAAGAGAAACCAAAGAGGAAAAAACCAAGTTGGAGGAAACAGCCCAGTGTGTTATGTGCATCCCCCATGACACTCACTAATTTGCTGCCTCAGTTGCCAAGGACATGCTGGCAATTAGCATTCAGATGACCTGCTGACCCGTGGGAACTCTAGGAATCAGCATTCAGCCAGCCTGCTACCAGGTTTTGAGGAAAATATGCATGGAGGTGAGGTGAGGTGAGGTGAGGTGAGGTGAGGTGAGGTGAGGAGAGGAGAGGAGAGGAGAGGAGAGGAGTGTGTGTGCATGTGTGTACATATCTGAAGAGACGTGTTTGCGGAGGGGAGTTTGTGTATGTGCTTGGCAAACATTCACTCATCTACACAGGCAGTGCCCACTCAAGACCACACATGGCCCCTGGGGCCAAAATATTGTACATTGCTGCTTTAGTTCTATTGAAATCGAAGCAACAAATAAGTTACTGAATAATGTAGGCTAGATCTTAGCCCAAGTGTCAAAGTTCCCCAGGTTTGCAGACATTTTTCAGCTTCCCCAGGAAGGATTTGATGATCTCCATCTTGCTCCCAGTCAGCAATTACTCACTGCTTTCCTATGCAAAATGCCTTTTCTCCAGTGGAGCCATAAAGGGAAACTAGACCTTAGAAAGCAAAGCAGAACACCCAACTAAACTAGGATACCCTATTACCTAAGCTTTCATATAGCCTGAAGTGCCTGACCTTGCCTAATCTTGGAAGTTAAGCAGGGTCAGGCCTGACTGAAATCTGGGTGGGTGACTTAAATGTGAACTACCTAGAAATCTTTGGCTATGGGCGGCAGCAGTATTATTATTATTATTATTATTATTATTATTATTATTATTATTATTACATTTCTATGCCACCCCTTGCCGAAGCCTCGGGGCAGCTTACAACACAATAAAATACATTGAAATACAATAGAACATAATAAATTACCATTAAATACAAAAATACAAAAAATACACTGAGTTACAAACATAATAATATAAAATTAAAATTATCAGTATAAAATAAGTGAATAAATAATATAGGAGGAGAAAAGAGAAGGAAGAAGAAGTTGCCCTGGCCAGATCATATGTTTTAACAATTAAAATGATGTTTAAATAAAAAGGTCTTTACCTGGCGCCGAAAAACCAGTAACGACGGTGCCAGGCGGACCTCTTTGGGGAGTGAATTCCATAGGTTGGGCGCCACCGCAGAGAAAGCCCTCCTCCGGGTACTTACTCTCCTAATTTCTTTCATGGAGGGTTCCCAGAGAAGGGACTCTCCCGCAGATCTCAAGGGGCGGTCGGGCATATACGGACGTAAGCGCTCGTTCAGGTAGCCAGGACCCAAGCCGTTTAGGGCTTTATAGGTCATAATCAACACCTTGAATTGGGCCCGGGCTTCAATGGGAAGCCAGTGAAGCTGACGGAGGACTGGAGTCATGTGAGCATAACGCCCCGTCCCCGTCAGCAATCTGGCAGCTCTATTTTGCACCAATTGAAGTGTTCGGACCGTCTTCAGGGGAAGCCCCACATAAAGCGCGTTACAGAAGTCTAGGCGGGAAGTCACCAGCGCGTGTGTCACCGTCGCCAGGCAGTCGTACTCCAGGTAGGGGCGCAGCTGATTAATCAGCCAACGCTGAAGGAAGGCGCTCCTCGCCACCACTGTCACCTGAGCTTCCAAAGAAAGCTCCGGGTGGAGGAGTACTCCTAAGCTGCGGACCTTATCCCTAAGAGGGAGTGTTGCACCATTCAGGACCAGGTCAAATCCACCCTCTCCGAAGCCCAATCTGCCAACCAACAGGACCTCCGTCTTGTCTGGGTTGAGTTTCAGTTTATTGGCCCTCATCCATTCCATTACCTCGGCCAAGCACCGGTTCAGCACAGCCACTGCCTCACCTGGATTAGTGGAAAACGAGAGGTAGAGCTGGGTATCATCAGCGTATTGATGATTCCGCAGCCCACACCTCCTGATGACCTCTCCCAGCGGTTTCATGTAGATGTTAAATAGCAGAGGGGATAGAATGGAGCCCTGTGGTACTCCATGGCATAGCTGCCATGACGCAGAGACATGGTCCCCCAGCACTACCTATAGAAACATAATGTAATAATAATGACTTCAGATGTATCTCTGAACCAGCTTCATGATAGGAGAGGGTGGAGAATTCCCACCATCATAGGTAAGACTTTCCACTTCAGGACTTTTTTGGGGATGTGGGATTTTGTTCCATATTTATAACCAAACCATGCAGTCCTTTCTACAGCTGTTTTAGAATAAAGCATTACTGTTAAAAAATATCCTTAACCATGTGACCATTCTGCCATCTAGCTTCCAAAGTCATGAACAGAAAGCCAAGAAATGGCCCTTCTTTAATAAAAGAAGAAGCAAGCAGTACTCATTTGATTAGCCATATTGAGATTTGTGTCTGTGGGCTAAATTAGCCAAACATACATCGAATATGGACTTTTGGATAATGTTATTCTTCATTTTTCCTGAAAACACATACCCATTTGAATATATAATATTCTACACAATTTTCCTGACAGAGATTAATGTTTTAAAGGCCAAAATATTTGACTTTTAAAATATTCCACTTACTATCAGCCTGGGTACAGCAGTGCTAAGGACAAACTACTGTATTACATTCATACATGTACAATACATTCAGAGATCAAGTCCACATATTCCAATGCACCCTCCCATTTGATCACCCAGATTTTGGCTTTTCACATGGATAAATGTAAGCCGCCCTGAGGCTTCTGCGATGGGTGCGGCATAAAAAGATTATAAAATAAACAAATAAATAAATAAATAAATGCAAATCTGAGAAGCAAAGTCAATTTTCAGGTTTAAAATATATTCCAGCTTTGCAGGATTGTATGCCAGTTCATACATTTGAATGATTCAGCTACAAAATGGCTGTGATTTTAAAACAAACACCTTGAATATAAACTTTCTCTGTTGCAAATCATGTTAGGCAGCACTCTTGTTTAACACTTTAACCCCCTTTTAATGAGGAACGACAAGTATGCAAACCCAGTGAGACCTAGAGGGTTTGTTAACAATGCCTAGGAATCCTTTCCTCAGTTTTCACTCGGAGTGCAACCATCCTGCTAGCCGAAGGTGCCAAAAGGCTCCAGAATGAGGAGTATATCGTGTCCCGCTACTAAAGAGGAGAGGTTCCCTGGCAGGGCAAGACATGCTTCTGGAGGTGCCCCACTGTGCCCAAATAAAAGCACCCCCCCCATGTAGTTCTTCTATCAAAGAGGCTCTCCTGATGGCAAAGGGAAAATTCAGATGTGTCAGGGGAGGGCATAGAGCTGCCAGACCCAAGCCCCCCCCCCCACTTCCCCAGTGTGCCCCACACCTGCCATTACGTTGGTCTTCAGAAAGGTGGAGAGAGGGAAGGATTGCCTGTACCAGGCCCACCCCACAACTTCTTGCTAAGGGCAAGTGGACTTGGGTGGGGGGGGCTGCATTTAAGCAGTGGTGGAACCACAGTTCCAATGGGGGGAACAAAGCAACTTACAAATCTAACTCAAGCCTCCAATTCACACATATTCATATGCACATTCTTTCTCTCTACCCCAAAGCCAACACAACATGTACATACTGTTTGCACGCATACACACATGAACACAAATACACATGCCGTCCCCCCCACCCTCCAGCAGCGGCCCCCTCCAAGTTGCTTTTTCCATCACAATTAGGCTTGGAAAAAAGCCTTAACTGTTTTTTGAGTTTTATTTATTTATTTACAAAATTCATCTATCCCTCCAGACCCAAGCAAACTCCAGAACAGAGAACAGCGCAAAGTTAAAACATGAAGCGGGGGTGGGGGGGGGACATTAAAAACATTTAAAAACGAAGTAGCACTAAGACCGGGGCTGGTCAGCAGGAGATGCTACCTGAAGAAAATAGTCTTTTGCAGGCACCAAAAACAGCCCACTGTTGGAGACAAGGAATTCTGTAGAAACGGGGCTGCCACATTGAAGACTTTTCTCCTGGTGGAGTCCAGTTGGGCCACGGATCTGTATGGAACCACCAAGAGAATGTCCTCCAATGACCTCACTGAGTGGGCCAGTTGGGAAAGGGAAAGGTGGCCTCTTAGGTCTCCTGGCCCCAGGTTGTTCAGAACTTTGTACACTAGTACTAGGACATTAAGCCTGGTCTAGGGGCAAATAGGCAGCCGGTATAGCTTCTTCAGGAAGGGAGACAGATGCTGAAAAGAGGCAGCTGAGATGCTACATTCTGTGCTAGCTCCAACTTCCAGAGCAACCTTAAGGGCAACCCCACACACAGTGCATTGCAGTGATCCAGTCTTATTTATTTATTTAGAATTTTTGTATCCCGTCCCATCACAAGAGCCTCGGGATGGCTTGCATACAATACAATAAAAAACAATAAATACAAATAGTGCAAATTAAAATCCAGATTCACCCTGGCTGTAAATTAAAAACCTATAGATGATATTAAAAATTGTTAAAATATTGTTTAAAAAGTGCTTAGCCTGGTGCAGAAAAACAAATAACGACAGCTCCAGCGGACCTCTCTGGGGAGTGCATTCCATAATTCTTGTTTTGAATAAGTTTTTAGGTGCATGCTTTCTGGAAACATGAGGTACAAAGGTCAAAAGAAAACTTCACCTAAAATACTGCTTGTGGCTTAGGCTGGAGGTTAGCTTGAAGTTGCTGGTGCCTTTACCACTGCAGCCAAAGTATCCCTGTGCAGGAAAGGCTGTAGGTGCTGACCCAGTTGATGCTGGTAAAAGGTGCTTCGAGCCATTTTGGCCACCTGGGCATCTAGGAGACCCCTCAGTCTGTAAATTCAGTCTTTCAGAGAGAGTGCAACCTCACCCAGGACAGGAAATCAACCTGTCTCCTGGGCTCAGGAGCTGCTCGTCTACTCCCCTCAAATGAAAAAGGTATTTTGCCTTAGGGGGCAAAAAGCAGCGAACAACAGCATGAAAGGGAAAGGGTTACGAATCCACTCCATCACCACCACCCCGTGCAAGTTTCTTGCAATCTCTGCAGCTGCACTTTGTAAAGCAAATGGCCTTGTGTGCAGCTTGTCTGGACTAAGCAGCTGCCTAGTCCAAAGCAGGCGCAGTGAACAACGGGCTCCACTGTTCACATGCGCTTCAGCTTCAGGCCGCATTTACACCACCAAGGCGACAAAGTGTCCTGCTCCACCGAGGATGAGCGAATGCAACCGCATTAAATAATTGATGGCACTAGTTAATAAATGATTGCTGATCAATATAGTGAGATGTTCTGGAAGAGAAAAAATGAAAGAGTTGAGCAATTATTTATGTCTATTCTTTATTGATTGCCTTTCCATTTGAAGAAGCACTCACTTAACCAAGTGGACTTGAAAGATGCTTCGGCAAGGGACAATGATTTTCAGGTGTAAAATACAGAAAAGAAAGGAGGCGTACAAATGCAGGCATGCAGAAATGAGGGACAACACGCGTGCTGCTGCCTGGACCCCCAGCTGATTGCACGTGCTGCATCAATGAAGGGACAGACATGTTGTAGCACAGACATTGTGGGAGTGCGGGCAGACAGCACACGACAAAAAAGGCGGATTCTGCTTCTTGTGTTATTCTTCAGTCGGAGGATGCTGGGAGCTGTAAGTCCTTTGTCTGTCTAAACATGCTTAGCATGGCAACGTTTGTGGAACTGATCTGTAGCTGCTGCTGTTTCCCCGGCCTTGTAGCAGGTTCCAGCAGACCGTTTACCCAGCACAGAATCACAGAATAGTTGGAAGAGGGCAGAGGGCCATTGGGTCCAGCCCCCTGCTCAGTGCAGGACTCCAAGTTAAAGCATCCCTCTCAGAAGCTGCTGCAAATACCTTCCTATCTTGAACTCCCATCTGCTGGGATCCATAGAAAATACAGTCCACACACATGTAAATTATAACCTTGGATATTTTTTAAAAAAGCTATCCTGACTCTGCAAGTGCATATTTTTAAAATCTGCAGGGCCTACAAGAGGTTCACAAAACACTTCAAATACTTTTGTGGGTGTGGGGGTTGATCCTTATCTGAAAAGTAATTAACTGGTAGAAGAGCTGGGTTAAGAGTGAAAGACAGACTGATTGGCACAGAACACAACTTCTCAGTTCTGCACTCAGAGTAAGTAACTTCTGCTCTGCTTGCCTCCATTTGTAGGGTTTATTTGGAAAATCAGCTGAACTAAACTAGTCACTGCAAAGTTAAAGTCTAGAAATGAAAATGCCTCTCTGCTGTTCTCTTCCCAGGAGAAGGCAGAAAAAGGTGTTGTACCAGCATCGACATAGTACAGGAAAGCGTCACTGAAATACTATTTAAGTCTCAGGAATAGCTTAGAAATCAAAATCAGAACAAATAATACAAGACGCTTGGAAGCAGTCTGGTTCTCAAGATATGTTGTTCCTCCTTCTTTGCAGCCGCTAAAGAAAGACCAAGGTTGTGTTGATATTAAAAATGAAATGTTTACAGAAATGTTAAAAATGAAATGTTTGTAGAAATTAGACACACACAGTCCTGATTCATATTTTTCCATTGCACTGAGCTAATTTATGTACAATATTGTTTATGTCATCTGTGTGACTTTTGGGGATAACCATGTAGGCTATATTAACAATGAGTCATTTTTAAATCATACAAAACCAGCATAAGGAAGAGCACAGAACAGATACAATTTTAAATTAAAGAAATAATGCTTGGATTTCAAGCCTCCTAAGTTTGCTGGTCAAATGTTCTGTATTATATAGGGATGTTTAAAAAAAGCATTCCTCTGATGTGTGTCACAACTATACACAAGTCAGCTGCTGGGAGCTTAAAATGTTATTTTTTACTGCAAGGAGGAAAGACAGACCAAGCTAGTTAAAAATGCTGTTCTTTTTAGGACTTGGCAAACCTTTTCGTAGAGAAATTCTTAATTGGTTTCTTGGTACTGCATTGGATTACATTCATCCCCTAGAATTAAAATTTTCTTTGCTCCTACAATCTAGCACACTGTAGGGCATTATTTTCTGTGTTTATTTAAACAAAATATATCTAAATATATCTATATAAAATCTGGCTTAGCAGGTTTAATCCATGGTAAATGCAACATACAAGATCCTCTCTCCAGCTGTGTTTCAGAGTGAATGCAAAGAAAAGTAATTTTGTCTGTCTTTCTGCCCATCAGCCAGTGACTCTCCTTTGAGTTAGGGAGGTTCAGTTAGGGTAAGATGGCCAGCATCAGGGATATTCGCACAGTGTGGCAAGTAAATATATATAAAGAAGTTGCACAAATATTTAGGTGCACATCTCCATTTTCTGCAACATGTTTACCCATACTGTGCTTTATTCAAAGATGGCAAATCCCTTTATGTGGCTGTATTTCACACCACTAAGAGTTCACAGCCATTCTTAAATATGTGCATTTGTGCATAGACATACACATATTCATGAGTCCACCAAAAAAGTTTTCTGAGAGGGAGAGGAAGCAGCAGTGCTAGTCTAACCATTAGCCTGAGACTGGACAGCTGGGACTCAAACCCTTTGGTGTAGTCACAGATGTCACTGTGTCAAGATAGAAACATGTGGTTTCCTAGTATTTTAACATGGAAATGGAAAAAAGAAAACTTTCCACTTTTTGTAAGAAAATGACCTTGCTTGTTGGATGCAATTCTCATGTTCATACCTTGGATTTTGCCATTTAACGTGCATGGCTGTCTTTGGTTCTACAGACAGATCCATGCAGATATTCATTAAATGTAAAAATGAATGCACCAGATGCTTCACTTTGGGCCACCGTGCATCCAGCATCCAATTTCTTCAGAAGCCTGTGCATACACAGCAAAAGCATGTGGATGCTGTTAGGCTTGTTCATAAAGGTGTGCGGAACTCACATTCATCTGGTTATTGTTGCTAATTCTCCAGCCCCAGCCAACATAGTTAATGGTTAATGATGGGAGTTGTGAGCCAACATCTGTGGGGTCACACATTACACACCTCTGCTTTATAGGCACTTGTACAAATAATACTTTTATCATGTGGAGTTCAGGACGAGGGGAAGGGATTCGAAGGCACCACCTCCATGGTGCATCAATTTGCCCTGAAAGTGCACCTAGCTTCCATGTAATGCACCCCAAATTCCAAAGCAGGAAGGTCTGAAGAAATATCCATTCTGATATCTGGGAGAGCAGCTGCCAGTGAGTGTGGACAATGCTGAGTTGGGTCCACTGGTTCTAGCCAGGCTGAGGCAGTTTCCCATCTCCACAGAGGCATGGAAGTAGGAAGGGGTGCGGCCCCGTGTGTAGACGTAGGGGTGCAAACTTCTTTCAGACCAAGGGCCAGATTCAATTTCAGAAAATCTCTGGAGAAGCATGGGCAGTGGCAGGTGGAGCGAAGGCGAAGGAGTGGATTCAGAATAACAAAAATGACTACATAAATTAGTCTAAAATCCTTACTGGAAGTAACTAAACCTTAGGAGAGGCAGTTTGACTGTTTAGAAAGGAAGAAAACACCCAACCAGTGATTCTTTTCCAGCCACCCAATGATCTGTGGTTGGAAAAAGAGGGGGGGCTCAGAGGGAAGTGACATAGCCTTCAGGGGAATCTTGGAGTGCCAGACTGGGACCCCTCAAGGGCTGGATTTAGACCCTGGGCTTGAGCTTTTGCACCCTTGGTATCGACACACAGACACAGAGGGTGCCTTGCCAAAGTGTTCACACCCGCTTTCTGGACTATTCCGCATTTTTTATTGTTACAACCTGGAACAGAAATTAATTTAATGGGCATGGTTATCCATAGATGCATGCAGCATACGCAACACTGTGACAGAACAACCTATTTTTATCGCAGCAAAATCCACACCCCCTCCTACTTCCATGGCTCTTTCGAAATAAAAACAAACAGCACTTGTTGGTTGGTTAAGTATTGGCGCACTCACATAACTCTGCTCTTGGTAGAAGCACCTTTGGCAGCATTTTTGATTGCGGGTCTTTTGGGAAGGGCTGTATCAGTGTTGCACATCTAGATCCTGTAATCTTTGCCCATTCTTCCTGGCAAAACTGCTCCAGCTCTGGACACCACTGGTGAACAAAGGATGAGGTCTGGGCTTTGGCTGGGATATTTTAAGACATTCAGATTCTTGTTTCTAAATCACTCCAGTATTACTTTGGCTGCTGGAAGGTGAACCTTTGCCACAGCCCCAGGCCCCTTGCAGAGTGAAACAGGTTTTCTTCTAGCATAGTCCTGTATTTGGCTCCATCCGTCTTGCCCTCAGCCATAACCAGTTTCCCATTTCCTGACAAGGAAAAGCACCCTCACCATATGGGGAAGGTGTCCTCAGGGCAATGAGACTGTTGGCTTGCACCACATACCAATGTTTTGCGGCAAGTCTGGAGGACCTTTTCCCAAAATGTTTGCTCTGTGTTCTGCATACCTTTTTGCAAGCTCCAAAAAGACCTTGATATGGGTTTGTTTCAACAATGGCTTTCTTCTAGTCCATTAAGCACAGCTTTGTGGAACATCCAGAAAGGGCTGCCCCCGGGTGACTTTTCCCATCACTTTCCAGCTCCTTCTTACTGAATTGTGATGGCTTTCCTTGGCTAGAGTTGCAGTTGAGCCAGATTCTTTCCATAGTGTCATAATGGATTTAAGGGTGCTCCAAGGAATGTTCAAGTTTGAAATAAAAAAAAAAAAAATCCAACCCCGATAGGTGCTTCTGCATGACTTGATCTTGGAGCATCTTTTGATACAGTAGGTCCTTGGTCTTCACAATGCTGTTTGTTTAGATATACTCTCCAGCATATTCTGAGACCTCCCAGAATTAGGTGCCTTTCATCTGAAATCAGCTGGCAGAAATGGACTCCATTCAACTACTTCTATGACTTGTGGTTGCACCAGAGGTTGTTTAGGCATGTCACAGAAAGAGGGCGAACACTTATGCAACCAACAAGTGCCAATTTGCTTTGCTTTGCTTTTGTGCCACACTAACAATATTGTGCACCTTCACAGGGCTGAGTATCATGTTTATCTCAAATAGTAACAATGAAAATAAAACCATTCCACTTCCAGGTTGTAACACAAGAAAATGTGGAAAAGTCAAAAGGGAATGGATACGTCTGCAAGGTGCAGTATTATAAGCATACCAGGTTAAATTCAGTGGACAGGCCATTTCAGATGCTTTGACTATGCAGTAATGATGGTAGATATGCAGCTGAGGAACTCCTAACAAGCGACTGAAGAGATGTACCCTCATTCTTTTCAGGGTATTGCTACTTTCTCATTTCAAGAGTACAGTAAATATCTTTCTATACCAGGCAGTTAATACTGTAGAAAAACTGCTGACATGCCTATTTATAGCAATATATTGAAAGATAGAAATTGCATTTGTCATCATAGTGTAAATACAAACAGTAAGGCAAGGCTTTGTATTAGTCCAAACCTTTGCTGAATACAAGATAAGCAAATGTATTATAACCATTCCAGGTAAAATATGCTTAGATTTTATTTACAACTTGGCCCACAGTGCACCAGTTTGGGAACTGGGGGGAGAGCAGGAGCAATGGCCATTTTGAAAGCCAAAATCAAATTTAATATTGAATGCAGTCCTGGTCCATTATATGAATAACAGTTTAATTATAAAAGAAGAGGGAAGAAGGGTTTACAGATAAGGCTTTATTTTCACTAGTCAAAAGTAATTTGGCTGCAAATTACATGAAAATAGAGACAATCAGATTCACTCTTTCTAAGGGAATGAATGAGAAAAGTTAATGAACACAAAGAATATTTCTGATGTGAGAGGCCAAAAATCTGTCTACATAATAATTAGTAATCACTTGATTTTCACCTCTGCTTTGCAAGGAAATGCCAGAAGAAAACAACCTTGACCATTATCAACACATGCATTCCCATCTATGCACATATAAAGTGATGCACACTGGGGTAAAAAAAAATCCAAATTTCATATTTACACTGTTTGGGGTCTGGCTTGGTGGTGACTGAGCAGGAAAGGGATTTGGGATTTCCGTGTTGGCTCAATAAAAATACCAACACAAGTGCATGGGGATGGTGAAAATTGTGATTCGTATGTTGGGATCTTTAAAGGAGATGTACAAAAGCCATATTACAAAATTACGGAACAATAACTCCTGGAATGTTGTCTGCGTTTATAGTCATTGCACCTCAAATGGCATGTTGTTGCTGTTTGCTGTGCAGCTCCAGCTCTGTATCAACGGGCTGAGTAACTCTCATATGAAGAAAAGTTGCAACATTCAGGTATTTTTAGCTTAAAAAAAGATGTTACTAAGGAGAGATATGACTGTGGTGTGTAAAATTCCACACATTTTGGAGAAGGAAAACAGCAAGAGGTTTTGTTTCCTTTCTCCTAATACTGGGACATCCATTGAACATGTCTAATGGTCATCCAATGAAACTGAACTGTAGGAGATTCAGGTCAGATAAAAGGTTAAAAGAAAGTATTTCACAATGCATATAAACTATGGAATTCACTTCCACAAGATGCAGTGATGGTCACCAATTTGGACAGCTTTCAAAAGGGATTACACAAATTCATGGCGGAGAAGACTGTCACCTCTTGCTAGTCATGATTGCAATGCATCAGAGCTGGTACACTTTTGTTGCCAGTTACTGGCAAACCTGACTGAGTCATTGCAGCATTCATGTTCTGCTCGTTGGCTTTCCACAGACATCTGACTGGTCACTGCAGTGACTAGATGGATCTCTAGTCTAATGCAGTGCAGCTGTTCTCATGCTCTTCACTGATACTGAATGTCACCCTTGTGCTTTTTCATATTTCTGTGTTAGTCATCTGCTTCAATGTATTTCTTTTGCCATGTTGTGCCTTCTCCTTCCCCATAATACCTTCTCGACAGTAGCGCAGTAATTGTAGGTGTTTCATTACTGTTTAACATTTATTATAAACTGTTTCTTATTTGAAACCCCCTCCTCTTCTCAGTAAAACTGTTTAAAAAATAAAGTGACACATAAGAGCAACTCCATGTTCTAATTCTGCCATCTATATAAAGATTTATGACATTCATTTTTGAAAGGTGTCCCAGGGACATTTGTGCAACAAGGAAGCAGTCTTCTAATTTAAGGGCCAAGTTTCTTTCAGGACTGCAACAATGCAATGCTCCTATCAGGCTTGTTTCAGGAAATACCGTGAAATGAACATCTAGGCTTTCTAGTTGCATCACCTTTTGTTTAGTGAAAGCATCAGTCCCAATCTCGAGTGGTGCTTCACAGCTAATAAAACAAAATGAAGTAATTGCTTCCTGGTGACTGAGAAAACCTAAAGTGGGGTATCCCCGCACCTCATCCACTCATCATTGACCATCCTCCCCATGGAAGCTGGGACAATGATACAGGCATGCAGTTCCGTTAGAAGAGCTGCTCAGAACTCCAAATGGTCCCGTTTCATTGGATGCGTTTCAGTTGCTGAGGCCTGAAGGTGGGGATAAGGTGCTTGGTCAAGGCCAGCAGAGCACCAGCTTGATCCTTGCATTTTCCAGCTTATTAAATGGAATTAATCCCTACTGAGAAAGGGATATTGCCAGGTCCAAAGGCAGCAAGGCTGGCCTCTCTAAAGGAAGTGATAATTAGATGACTCCTGCAAAAGCCTAAGCTGGTCTCAGGTGATAACAGCAACTATACGCCAGTAGTCGATATCCCTTCTTAGGCAAGGCGTTTGAGTGGATGGTAAACTTCTTGAATGAAGCTGATTATCTAGAACCTTTTCAGACTTCAGGCCTGCTTTTAGTCATACTATGGGATGAAATTTTCCAGCAGAGAGTAGAGGGAGTACAACTATGGTCACTCTTCAATCTCTCAGCAGCTTTTGATACCATTAGCCATGGTATCCTTCTAGACTGGGCACTGGAGGGGCTACCCTGCAGTGGTTGTTCTCTGACTTGGATGGGCAATTCCAGAGGATGGGGCTAAGGGGTGAGTGCTCTGTGCCTTGGCAGCTGTGCCACAGGGTTCCACAAGGCTCTATTCTCTTCCCCCATTCTGTTCAACATCTACATGAAAACACTCAGACAAGATATCCAGGGGTATTGGCTGAGGTGTCACTAATACACAGATGACATCCAGCTGTCTCTCCTTTCATCAAGTCCAGTAAGGAGTTGCTGCTCTAAACTGGTGTTTAGCCATAGAATGAGGCCAAATAAACCAAGACTCAATCCAGAAAAGATGGATATACTGTTACTTGGAGTTTGCTTGCCCAATGGAGTAATATTTGGCCAGTTCTGGGTGGAGTTGCACTTCCCACTAAAGGATCAGGATATCATTTGGGGGTGTCCTTGGATCCAGCCTGATCACTACAGGGACAGCGCATCTTTATCAGCTTAAAATGGTATGTTAAATGGTATCTTATTTAGACCTCCCATCTGGATCATTACAGTGCCTTATATATAGGCATCTTTCTTTGAAAACAGTCCAGAAACTGAACTAGTCCACATGCGAGAGCATGAGTGTTAACAGGGACTGGCAAATGGGATCATATCGTGCCAGTACTTTTCCGTTCACACTGGCTGACAGTCCATGTGTAGGCCCAATTCAAAGTGTTGGTATTATTAACATACTCAGTAACTTGGGACCCAGCAATCTGAAAGACTGTCTCTTTCTACAAATACCTGACCCGACCCTAGGAACATTCTTGGCAGTCCTTGCCTGGGAGTGCCCACCAGAGGAAGATTTGATTCCAAAGAGATGCCCTATTTTCAGAAGGTGTTTATTTAGACTAGACAGCCAATTAAAAACCTCCTCCTTAGAAGGAACTCTCTGATCTTGGTGTCTTATGAATATGAGTGCTCTCCTGGGCTGCTGCCAGCAGAATGGGAGACTTGGTGGTGGCAATTTTTGCCACTCTTTCCTCTTTTTACAAAACCTTGCTCCAGACAGGCTTCTGCATTTGGCTAGAGATGGTACACTGCCAGGGGCTGGGCTGAGAAGCCACACGGGGTCCTATCCCAGCCTCTTTTCTGCTTCCCACTCACTGGAACGCTCCCTTTTACTCTCCCTCTGAGGGTGCATGTGCAACCATGGGAGCAGCCAACACAGGGTGGCTTCAAAAGAGCAATGGTGGAGAGCAGCAATCAGAGTCCCCTCCAACAGTTTGCAAGAGCGTCTGTGGCCATGGGAGGGGGACTCCAAACAGTGCTCCCCAAGAACAATGAGAGTGTGCCCCTGCTTAACTGGCAGTTTAAAAAGCAGTTATTTTAGCACCACTCTCCACTAGCAAGGTCCAATATTTAATCCCTGGCATTTTCCAGTAAAAGGATCAGATAGCAGGTGATATGAAAAAACCTCAGCCTGTGTTGGCTGGGGCTATTTAAAAGAAATTAGATGCACACATCACCTGCTTTTCCATTTACACCGTTAATAATGCAAGTAGTGACAAAACCAGAACAACTTTTAGTGAGTATATTTAGCTGCCTTTACAGACCATTTTTCCATGGTTCATTGAGTAACTGTACAACAGTTTTTCAGCAGCAGAATTAGTACAATCTGTGCAACAGCAATAAGGGTCAGGTGTTTTTTTGGCAACTACACATGATTAACTCAGATATTTTTTGCAAAAGGTAATCATAATGAAAAAGTTGCACACTTCCTTTGTTTTAATCTCACGTCACAGTTGCCCTCAGCTCCACAGTTCAAGAAGACAGAAGCACATATTCAGGAATACAACTCCAGGTCTTGACAATATGAAGGCAGAGAGCATAGTTCATTACCCAGAGGAGTGGGGGAGTAATTCAAGAGAAAATTACTGCTTTATGGCACACTCCACCAGGAATGTTTTCTGCACAAACCTTTTAAATGTTCAGATTTAGACTTAATTTCAATAGCAGGTGTGCAGAAAAAGTTACTACTGGATTGTCCACAATACCAATCTTCTATTTTCAAAGGAGATTGAATCAAACTCACAAAATTTCACAGTGTGGCCCATCACATTTAAGAAAGGAAGCTTTCCTGTTAAACACTGAAAGAGCAAAAATGCAGCAATTTCTATAGCTTTAGCAGGTGCAAAACCACTGCAACATGACAGAATTTCCACATTTGGGAATAAAAACAAGTCTAGTATTTGGCAGAGAGGATTTAGAATTATTCAGTGGGGTAAACTTAGGAAATTTTTCACATTAAGACAGCTTATAAATTTACCCCTGATAAATGCTGAAATTAAGAGAGAAATGTTGGAAAAATAACTTGTCAGGATATAGCCTCTAATGTTCAAAGATTAAAGGCTCAATTTAGGAATACTGTAGCAATGATTCAGACTCCAACTTCGTGCTGAGCCTTTGCTTTTGAATTTGTCCTTCTAGCATCCATCAAAAGTGTTGGCAAAATAGTAGAGTTGACAGCATCAAAACCTACATAACAGTTTGTGAAAATTTCAGAGATAAAGATGATCTCTGTGTGTATTTAATTTCCCCTTTTTAAGAATGGCATTTGCCTTCATTAGAAGCAACAAAACAGAAGCCAAGTAGGAAAGGCAGGTAACTTTGGTTGAACTTCAGTGAGAACAAGCCACTTTAAAAAATTGAAGGAGAAGAATAATCTGCAGAAGGAATACCAACACAGGGAGCAGCATCAGGAGGTAACTTCAGAGTGACCATCCTGTCGGGCAAATAACTCATGACCAATGAAAAAATGTGCTGGCAATTTTTTTAGCATTGCTTCTAAGAACCATTCATTTCAGTATTCATCAATTTGCTGGGCTTCAATTCTCAAAACAAGTTTGACCTTTCAAAAAGGCTATTATGTGAGTAGAAAAACCTACTGGATCCAGATCACTTCACATTAATCCAGTTCTTTACCCTTAGTAGTAAATGTCTTGTTAATTCTGCAGCCTACATGTAGAAGTTCCTAAATATCACAATAGGCAACATCTTTCTTTAAGACTCTTCTTGTTCTTGCTGCTTTTCTTGCCATTCTTGTCTTTGTTTTCTGACATTTTCTTGGCTCTAATCTCTCTCATTAGATCAAAGAATACCTGAAAAAAGTGAAAATGCACATTAACAAAGGAGCAAATCTTTTACTGCTGCTTTATTTGGATACAGAGCCTGAATGCAATGGGGAAAAGTAATCTAAAACATCTGAGAAACATGTTAGTTTATCCATAATGAGGAGTGTTAATACCAAATCACCCTTCTTAGCATTATCAAATACACATTTGTTATATAAAGATCAGAATTTAGAGCAGCTGCATGGATTAACGCAGGCTCTAGAAAGTTAATAGGGAAAATTTAATAGGGCCATAGGAAAAAACTAATTGGAGACTTACCATATATACAACTAGCATTAAGTTGAAGTACCTGTATTTAATCTGAGGAATTTGGATTAAGAATGATTCAAGCATACTGAATTCCTTAAAAGCAAATTTATTTAGAAGAGAGGGGAAGAGAAAGTCATGACTCCAAAAGAGGAATATTTCTGCAGTCAGCAGACCTGTTTGCCAAGAAACAGGGAATGGAAAACCAAGGCTCAGATTATATTGAAACCATACCCAAAACACTGATTTACAAGTACTGGTGACCATTAAGAAGTCCTGAAGTGCAACTGACACATTCATTTCTGATAGGAATTTAGGAAAAGGTTCTACTCCTTGCACAATGCAAGGAGATGAATATCCCTCCATTAGATTAATGGCAAAACTTAAATTTCACTTCAAGATAATGCTAGTAGGCAGTCATGGGAATTAATGAACTAATCAACTACTGAAAAAAAGAAATAACTTTAAGTAGTTCTTTTTTCATCTATTTTTAACTTTTAACTAATTTTTATAAGTTTGAACTTTCAGCCTTTCAAAAGCATATGTTTTTAAAACCAGAAGCCAGTGTGGTGTAGTGGTTAAGAGCGTGGGACTGGGACTCTGGGTTCTAGTCCCCGCTCAGCCACGGAGCCAACTGGGTGACTTTGGGCCAGTCACAGACTCTCAGCCCAACCTACCTCACAGGGTTGTTGTTGTGGGGATAAGATGGAGGAGGGGAATGATGTAAGCTGCCTTGAGCCCTTTGAGGAAAAAGGCAGGATATAAATTGAAAAATAAATAAATAAATAAAATCATTTGCTAAAAAATGAGATCTAGTTTTCCCTAGTACAGCCATTATCTAGAACTCTATGGAATTATATGTTTTAACTGATACTCTAGGACTTCCTGTTGGAGACAGAATAGTAAACAATTCTATGAGATACACTTGTCCCTTAATTCACCACTTTCAGAAGTCAACAGGGAAACCAACTGGATGCAGAAATGGGAACAAACAAAAGAAAGAAGAAACTCTTACTTAGATAACTGCAGAAGTCATTTTTGCTTCTGAGTGCATAGGGTCCAGAAGATGCAAGTAAATAAGCTATCCTTAATTTACAAGCAAATGAAGAGTTATGCCAGGGAGATGCATGAGGTTTTTTTTACAGAATTCTGAAAATTTTTAAGTTCTTGTTTCTTGAAATATTGTTTCACATTAAAATACATGCATGACAGTATTTCCTTACTGAAATATGTTTTAAAAGCAGCTGTATAACATAAAGTTACCTATTTGAGTCCACCCCCAGTCAAAATTGATTCTTATCTCTGTGTTTCTTCCTAATATAGGAGATAGTCCTCAAGTAAACAAACAACACTTCCTGCCCTTCCTGCCCCCTGCCTCACTATAAGGCTCTGAAGGAGGCCTCTGTAGTTACTACTTGGAACCTTAACATGTTACCAAATTTGCAGTTTGCAGAATAATTTAAGTAGAAAACAGGCCACCAAGAAGTGTCCCTGCTGCTATTCCTACATAAAAGTGGCAACAGTTTCCTAAGCTTTCTTTCACAGTCTCTAACAGAATCAGAGCAATAGCCATTACTTATGGGTGCTCTCAAATCCTTCCCAAAACATGGAAACTAGCAAAGGGACCCAGGTCTCTTGCTTTCAACTTGCTTTGGCAGGAATGGATTTCAAGTGATCAAGTGGAACATAGAAACCATGTCTATGGAAAAGAAACTATTACTTTACCTTGTCTACATTTGCTCTGGTTTTGGCTGATGTCTCTACATACTGTACACCCCATTCCTCTGCTTTACTTCTAGCGGCTTCCACAGGCACTTGCCGGCGATCTTCCAGATCAGATTTATTGCCCACAACAAGCAAGGGTATTTTGTCCTCTTCTGCTTTTACACGCAGGATCTGCTCCCTAAGATGGCCACAATGGGGATTTCATATGGAAGCCAAAAAAGGTATACATGCAAGCAAGAAACAATCAACACTCATGCTATGCCAGGAAATTATGATAGCATTTCAATAAAAAGAATGTTAAAGATACCTTAGGCAAGTATGCCCAGTATAGCAGGAGTCACAAAAGGGCTCACTAAGGGAAAGAATATACTGATTTTGCTTTCCAACTATGCTACTAATCCTTATAAAAATCCAATAATATTGTTTTTTCTTATCCGCAAGTTAAAAGTTGAACTACTATTGCACAGTTCTCACATCTTCAGGTTCTGATAAACTCATTCTATCTTATCACAGAACACTAACAGGCCATAGATCTACACTGTGGTTGTCAAGATATAGATATTTTAATCAAAGACTGTATGTCAGTCTTTGATTAAAATATTTATTTTCTGTCTTTCTGCCCAACAAATCTCTAAAGACACGTAAAATAAAATTAACACAAACATATTAAAAGAAAGAACAATGGTGACTTTGTGCTAAACTACTGCTCTACTGAGGTTTCACAGTGACCACACAGGTAAGTAAAAGCCCTACCCCATCAGTTCATTCCTGGGTCACCTCCTCTTAAAACAGCTTGTCTACTCTAACCATTTTAAATGACTGACATACATACAACCATCACACAATAGTATAGCCTGCTCAAGTAAGCCAGTGGCTCTCCTTCTCCTTGTAAAAGAACCTTTATCCATTTGTTTTTTATTTTAATGGAAATGTTTTAAGGTGAAGAACACCCTCAGGGAATGAGAGCACATTTCTGATGACACCTTGGATAATATCAGTGGTGCCTAAAGCCAGGGTTTGCTTGATTGAACACAGCAAAGGTACATCCTGTGATCTTAAAAAGAGAGAGAGAGATGTGCACCCATTGCTAATTATAAATCAACGGACAATGGCAAAATGCAGTTACAAGCTGGCAAATACAGGCAGTCTCCAGGTTACAAATAAGTTCCATTCCTGAGAAAACAGAAATTCATCTTTAAGTCAAATCAGTATGAAAGTCAGATCACATACTCATAGCGCTCCATATTTGTGGAGGCTAGGACTGTAGGAGCTCCCACAAAGCTGGAAAAGCCATGAATATCTCTATAGTTCCCCACCCCCAAACTCACCAGTGCCTCCTCTTTGTAGCAGGGAATTGTCAGATATATTTCCTTCTCTGGATGGTGAGGTAGGAATGCGTGCTTTCAAGGGCCTCCCTCTTTACCCTTTCACTTCCTCTCTCTCTGTGGTGATGGCTTTCCTCACCCTCCTTTCACTTCCTCTCTCTTTATGGTGATGGCAATTTTCACAGTAATTAAAAAAAAGGCTTCATGCAATTTGTTCATAAGTACAGGTTGTTTGTAACTCAGGCATTCGTAACCTGGAGACACTCTGTATACAAAATAAAACAGTGATCATGCTGCAAAGATGGGCAGAAAGGAAATCTAGATCTGCCAGGAGATTTCTGCATTGGATTAGCAAGCTCAGGCTCCCAGTTGCTTAGAACTACGGCAACAAAGGGATCTAGTTTATTATTGCTGATCATACTACTGCCCAGCCTTGCCATAACGGTGTAACTTATGTATATTATTCTATTTGCTGAAATGTATCCCACCTTTTTGATACACAGTACATTGTTCTGATCAAATCTATAACACATAAAAAGTTTGAAGAAACTGTTTATTTAGAGCAGAGGTAGGCAACTTGTATGCCAAAGCATCTGGAGGGCCTGTATGCCTGTAACCTTCCAAATCCGGAGGCCTACTGGCATGCCCACTGTGCCAATCCAAAACTAGCTTCCAGCAGACTTCACCAGCATAGCCAATAGCAAGAATGATAGGAGCACTGGCCACCAGTTGCTCACCACGGGTCTAGAGAGAGCACTACTTACCTAAACTCTGCTGTTGCTGTAAATGATTCGTGCTCAGTTATGGAAAAGACCAGGAGAAAACCCTCTCCACTACGGAAGTAGTTGTCTCGAATAGCTGCATAATCTTCTTGTCCTGCTGTATCCAGAATATCTATCTGGACTTCCTCTCCGTCTAGAACTACTTTCTTTCTGTAACTGTCAGCCTTGGTAGGTTCATAATCTTCCACGAACTAAGGACAAAAGAGAACAATGAATCATGGAACACCCACCTTGATTCTGGAATCATAGATGGTTTCTCAGATTAACAGTGATGGCCACTAGCAGCAATATAGCATGAAAAACACATTTTGCCTCTTAATTTACATACATGTAGCACCCAAGCAAAAGTAAAACACCAGATGAAAATACTAGACATTTGCCTTCCTTTTAAAATACACTGTAAAACAATTATAAAATTGTACCAATTCAGCTGCAGAAAATACTTTCCATAAGCTATTTTAAGTCTTCAGTTTTGACTCTAGTTTTCTAAAGTTATACAGAACAGAGATTTAAATGAACAGAGCGATCACTAACAGTAATCCAAGGTCCCCCTATAGGCTGTCTAGGGGGCTGTGGGAGTCTGGATTCTCAGAGGTCAGAAAAAGAGCTCTAATCGCAGAGCTGGGCATCCACATTTGGGCACCCCTTACAGCAGCTGCTTCTTCAGGAACATAAGCATTGAAGGAATAAACAGGATATTCCAGGGTGCAGGAAGAAAACAGGACCAATGCTTTCAGGTTTCTTCCCTGTTCCTCCTCATCAAAAAGGCCAAAATCAGCCATCCAGCTTACTTGCAGGGTACAAGGAATGGAGGAGGTAGAGACTGCTTCCATTCCTTCCCTTCATCTTGTGCTGGATGCCTGTAACCTCCCAAATCTGAAGGCCTATTGGCACGCCCACTGTGCCAATCAAAAATTAGCAAGGACAGATTGCAATATGCAAGTCTAAAATACAATATATACAACTGCTTTTAGTTGGGAATGTTTCCCTTACATTGTTTTACAACTATTAACTCTGCCTCTGTGTGTCATGGGGAAAGGCAATGAGTTATGCTGGACTGAAGCATCATTTCCCACAACAATACCCTGGCCCAACTTCCAACAGAAGGTTTCCATCAGAATTTTTTCAAGAAATGTCAAGCACACCTTTGTAGACCTAAGGATCATGCAGGCCTTTATTGAGAATTGATATTTCAACCTAATGTCAGGTTCTGAGCTTCTTTCACACTAATACAAAATTACACAAAACACAGAGTTCTGGGTAAAAGTATCCTTTGATATTAAATTATTAGTATTAATATTGTATATATATATATTGTGTGTGTGTGTGTGTGTGCTGGAATGTGTCACACAAATATAAACTTACATGAGTTGAAACTTTACATGAGTCAAGTAATGTTGACTTGAAGCATAACTGTATCTTTATACTGTTGATTAACCAAATCTTTAGAATTGGTTCTTTATAAGGAAAATTCAGTACAGAAGAACAAAATAAAATTATTGCTGTTTTCCTGAAACAATCTTTCCTGAAACTATGAAAGTTGTATTATTCCAAAATGAGGTAGAATCTAGGCAGCTGAGTACATATCCCACTGGGTCTGGTCCTCACTCAGCCATGAAGCTCATCAGTCATTGACTCTCAACCTAACCTACCTCTCAGGGTTGTTGAGAAGATAAAATGGAGAGGGAGAGGAAGAATATTATGTAAACTGATCCTTGCAGGAAAAAAGCAGGGATATAAATGTGAGGAAGGAAGAATCTAAGATGTTCATATAGATTGCAAGCTTTCTTACCTCATCATACATAAATTGAAGTGTAAGTGCTGATTTGCCCACACCTCCACTACCAACCATGATTACTTTGTGGAGGGCCAGAGAACTCTGGTTTTTCGCTTTGCTAGCAGCCATTTTTCTGTGCAGTTGTCAGGTACCACTACAGCAGGATGATGAGCTAAAAGCCAAGAAACAGAAGTTAATTTGCACGGCCAGACACAATAATGTTTACAATCATTGTAGTGATCTGGCAGCATTCTCTGTGCCAATGCTAGAAAGGAAGAGGGTAATTTGATAAGTTAAGTTAAAGCACTTGAGAAATGCACACTATCCTGCATTCTGACATAACACCAAAACATGGTTCATTGTTACATAAATCTTATGCTCATGAATTTCTCCCTCCTGATACATGCGCCTTATTCTGGCACGGCTGCAATAAAACTGGAAGAATTTGCTATTTCAAATTAAATGAGGTCTTGCCATTTCACCCGAGTTAATAGTTGCCCAAACAAGCCAAGATACAACAATGGTTTCTGTTCCTGACCTCCTACAATATAACATGATTTAAACTAACTGCAATTTCTGGCTTAGACAAAATGACAAATTATGATCAGTTGAAATTAGAAGTGGATGTGCTGGGAGAAAACGGCAGCACAAACACACCAGGCTTCTTCACATAGCACAAAATTATGGTTTCTGCATGGGCTAGCAACTTTCAAATTCATTAACAAGTTATACCCATATTGTGCAATGCATGCTAGGGAGTAAAAAGATTCAAGATACCATTGCTTAAGCTCTCATCACCACCACCACCACCACCACATTACATTGATATCCTTTCTTTTCCCCCCTTGTGAAAACCCAAGGCGGCTTGCTTAATTCCATTTTTATGCTCACAAAAACATCCCTGTGATGTGGGTTGAGCTGAAAGTGAATGATTGGTCAAAAGTCAACCAATGAGTTTCATGGCTGAGTGGGGACTAGAACCTGGATCTCCCAGGTCCCCAGTCCACACTGTAACCACCACACCATAGTGGCTGTCAAAAGTATTTACTCTTGTGTTTGTTCAAAGTAAACATTTCCCTTAATACACATTTCACTGAGATTCCTTATACTTTTAGAAACTGTCTGGCAGTGGGCAAGCTCACTAAGTAGGCAATAATGGTTATGTAAATAAACCTAAACAAAGAAATTTTACAATAATTCAATACAGCCTGATGTGCTAGTCATAAAGAAAACCATAAAAGGGGTTGTGCATCTATTTTAAAACACTCAAATGCTTTCAAATGCATGAATTATTTTAATCTTCTAGGTACTTTCTCAAATTTTGCTTCAAGTCACAGGCTCAAGTGCAAACAGGCTCAATCCTTCTTCTTGCTTTGCTTGCCATGCAGCTGGCGTTCACTGAGTTCCTCCATCTACAATGTAACTGAAAGCAGTCATTCTTTAAAACCAGGAACCCAGGCCTCTTGTGAGCAGTGATACGAACAGAACTCCTTTGTGAAATCTTCCTGCACCCAATTTCTAAAATCGATTTTTAGCTTTAAGTGAAGAAAAAGAAAGAGACCAGTGGCAGGCATTATATTTCGTATCTTCATAGCATATGTGTGGCAAAGTCATATGGACTGCAGAATTTCAAGTGGCTCAGTTAGAGATGTCATGGAAGTCCAGACTTTATAAAATATTTCACTGATGTATAGAAATTCCCTAATTTAGCAAGACTCATTAAGGATGCATTCCTATGGGTAATTATCCCTGTTGAGCACAATGGAATTTACCTCTGAGTACACTGTGGTTGCACTGTAATAAGACTGCACTGTAATCGCCATTTCACAATACAGATGATTCCTAAGTGTTAAGGTGGCAAATTCAAATCTTCCTGGCAGCCACCCATTTCAGCACAGTAACAGGACTCTCCCCCCCCCCCCCCCCCAGTTCTCCTTTCATTAGAGAACTTATAGGCAGCAGCTGCCTTGCACAGCATAGTCCCAGCCTACTCTGAAACCTTCTGACACATGCAGAGAACTTGAGCAAACTGAGCTCACTTCACACTGGATGTTATGCAGAAGATGAAGTGATGTACTCAAGGCCTCCTGGGAAGGACTGTGTTCAGTCATGACCTCCAAACAACTGACTCAAGCAGTCAGACACAATCTGCCAGCTCCTGCTTAGTAATCACTGCAAGTTAGGTTTTGAAATAATATTGACAGGATCTCAGCAATTATTCTTTAGTTTAGTTATAATCAATGAATGAGATAGTTGTAAACAAACATGCACAGGAGGGACGGGCATCTTGTCCAAAATATCTGGAGGGCCACAACTCCCAGTAGGCCAAGCCAACACAGCTGATGGGAGTTGAGGCTAAAGCATCCATAGGGCCACAAGATGTGCAGCCCAATGCATAGCAACTGAATAACCCAGCAGTCCAGGTCCACTGCACCAACTCCGGAATCATTGTTGCTTGCCTCCTCATGCACAATAACCCATCTGTTTTTAAGCAAGGCAGGTCTATGTGAGCGCATTTAAACTTCTGGTAAGCCCCAACATCAACAACATATAATGAGTGACTACCTTCAAGAAAAGAAAACTAAACATGTAGCAGCAAGCACTCAGCTTTGTCTCCTAGTATTTAGCAACACTGCCTTCACCAAATGAAACAAGATACAGAGATGAATGATTAAAGATAGTTCAGCCAAGAGTGATTTAAAGTGAATCATATGAAGGCAGGTTGTAAAACTTGGGTCATGCTATAAGTACCATACTATTAAGCTTAAGTCATGGGATTATGATTTGTTACTTAATTTTGTGAGAGAAGCTTCAGCTTCTCAAATGATTACCTTTTGCTACTCTGTACATCAAAATAAATTATGGTGCTATTTTTACTTCTCTCCTCTAATCACTTAGTCTGGAACAATAGGTCAGAACATCCAGAGAATGTAAAGAGTAATACTGTATGTACCAGCAGTGTACAGATGAACTAAATGATAACAAAGCTAAGGCAGTGCTGTCTATTCTTGACTTTCAATATTTAGGAAGGCAAAATAGATTTCTTTCCAAATTGGAAGTCAGACCTGAAGCCACTTGTAGTTTTCTACACCTAGGAATTCAACTGAGTTTTATAGAGAAGAGACTTTAATATAACCCAAATCCGTTTTTGAAGCATTAAATGCTATGAGCAGAAATGAACATACATTACAATCCAGTAAGTTGTTTTTGCTTTAAATGCAAATTTCCTCCATAAGCTAGTAGATAAAAAATGCTGAGCAATAACCAAGGTTACCTGCATCCTCCTACATTGAGAAGTCTACACACAAAATGTTGTTGCCATGGCTACATGCTATCATTCTGCCTTATCTCTTGGGACCATAAAATTATGCACTAAATCTAAAGAAGTATTTTAGCTTTTTTGTGTGGGCATTAATAATCAAGACTGCTCAGTAACTAGACCTAAAGTTTAGGGAGATACCTACTTAGTGCTTATTAGTGATGTAATCAGAACTGGCATATTCAAGAGGAAAAAAAAAACCTAGTTTTTCTCAAGCTACCATCACTGCAAAGCTCTTGCCTTGAATAAGGAATCAGTTTTGCATAAGAAATTGCATTTTACCAGTCCAGGTCCAAATGGCCATGAAACATTTTGTGTGGATGTAACCATTTTCCTAGGTTTTCTTCATTAGAATTACTGAATCCTGATTGGCCACTGAACAGGATACAAGATGAACCACTTCCAAGCCTGAAATACCATGAATGTCATCCTCAAGATTACGACTGAAACGATCAACTGTGATGAAACAAACAAACAAACAATGAGCCTTCTATTATACCAAGTCCAAGACTGTCATATTAAAAGATACAAACAAGTACAGCTCCAACAGAAGAATGGCCACTCCATGAACAGAGATTTAAGTTTAAGATGCTTTGAAGTCATAAAATAGTAGTGTTGGAAGGGGCCAAAAAGGCCACTGGACCCAACCCTGTGCTGTTGCAGAACACTAATTTACATCTTCTCACTCAGAAGACTGTCCAAAAAAAAAATTATTTGCCAGGAGAAAATAACTTCAAAATAGTCTCTTACTGAATTTTTACTTTTATACTTTAACAGTGTTTAACACATTGGCTAAAATCGGAAGTCCTTTTTGGGTATAAGCCAATCATCTCTACCCACCACAGCCCTTGGAACCTCCAGAAAAGAGTCTCCTGAGGGTTGATGAAATCTCTGGGCCAGAATGGAATACAGTATTCAGTGGGTAGTAGGAATCAACAAAAATTCATAGAAAGAAGTATCTTTAGATAAATAAAATAAAAGTGTATTCTTGGTTGTTTAAAAAATGTAATATAATTTAAAAATGCTTACAACCATGGGTTAGTTTAAAGCTACTACAACTTAAGAGTACCTTAGTGTATCCTGGGTTTTGCTAGCTCAAATACAGATGGAAAATATACAACAGAAAATGAAATGAAAGCTGTATTTATTTATTACATTTATATACTGTGCCACAGACCACTCTTCTGGGTGGTTTACAAATATTAACATCATAAAAACAATTCTTAAAATTCTCATAAAAACAGTATGAACAATATTCACCTAAAATACTATAAAACAACAATAGAACAAACAATCAAGGGCAAGCAACCAGGCACAGCAGCAATTTATAAACAATAAACTGGTTCAGCAACAACACACGTGGGCTTAGCTATTATTTAGAAAATAAAAGGGTTTTCACCTGGACAAAAAGATGACAGGGATGGTGCCAGGTGCACCTCTCTGAAAAGCATGTTCCAGAGGTGGGGTGCCACTACTGAGAAGGCCCTTCTCTTGGTTGCTACCCACTAAACTTCTTTAGTGGGAGGTTTAATGAGACGGATGTCAACAGATGATCTTACAGTTGGGTAGGAACACATGTGATAAGTAAGCATATTGTAGTAAACAAAAGCAAGATATTATCTGCATTGAAAACCTTAGGTTTATCATGGAGCTAAAATAAAATGTAAGAGAAAATTCCCCACCACTACTCTTATAAACATTGGCCAGGATATTAACTTAAAGTCTACAAAGATATTTTAACTTCCCAATGGTGGCAGGGCTTACATAAAATGAAAAACCACAATCAAGAACAGAGAATGTGTTCAACATGGTTGTCAGTGAGCCATGGGCTGTTGCTGAAAGTGGGGCTATATTGCTATCTAAACTCAGTTGCCCTAACAAACCATAGCTTCTCAGCCATGAGCAATTCATGAAGAGAGCCCATTGTTTGTTATTGGGTTGTGAATTGAGGACTGAACATAGTTAATTAACCGACATGGCTGGATTCAGACCACAGGATAACTCTCATTTCAAGAAAAAAACCACAGTTCAGCAAGTGCTCAGTCTGCATTATGGTGTTATGCAAATGCATGCTATGGCTGGGTTCAGACATCACAACTCAATCCTGGGAATGTTTGCCTCTTTCTTCCTTCTTGATCCTCCAAGTGGTATCCCAGAGAACATGAGATAGGAATTACTCATCTCTTCATGCTAATACTGTTATCCATTTTAGACGCTTTGCGCTTTTTTCCACTTTTCTTCCCCCTAGAGGTCACAAAACCTCTTTGTGATCCCTGTTCTGATAGCCACTGGAAACCCCTTCAAAATGCCCAAGTGGCTCCATGGAAGGACTTGCTATGGTTGTGAACCCATTTTATAAATTATTTTTGGGATTCCCTAATGTGCATGAATATTTGCAATGTATATATTGGGCCTGTGCAAGTACTGCACTTATGTGCAAAAACAGACAGCCCCATTTGTTTGTTTGTTGTTTTGTTTAAAACTTTTGTGTACAGACCCATCACAGACGTCTTGAGACAGTTCACAACAGCAATAATAAAACAGAATAAAAATAGAAGTAAGAGTAGCACAGCATCCCGTATTAGGTGTAAAACCACAAATTAAAACAAATTAACCATTAAAATATTGGGAGAATAAAAAAGGTTTTTGCCTGGCGCTGAAAGAATTGCCCTCATCTGGACAATGGCCAGGGAAGTGCCTGCTGTCAAACTGCAGCAAGTATCAGGCCTAGCCACTGAACCAAGAAGGCTCCGATGCACTTGTCCCAGTCTGGTTGGCTAGCTATCAAAAGGCAGCCACCTTGACTTGACAATCAAGCTGTCAAGCCAAATGAAGGAGCAAGTGATCTATGCTCATGGAAAAGGGGTGGTGTGATTTGTACCCTTTTTGCAGAAAGATCCCAGTGTGGTGTTTTGTGGGGGGGGGGGATCCATTTTTTTTAACTGATCCTGCGCTCAGATGCATGCAAAAGGGCAAGCCACCCACTTTAATGGGATCTATCACTCTTGACAACTAGCTGCATCATGAGAACCAGATCATAGTAAGGTATGGTGCCTTACTTTTTAGGAACAAACAATGCAGGGGACCCACAGGTGGTTTTACCATCCAAACCCTGGGGATAATTTTTATCATGAGTTGTTGTAACTGGCTGCAGAACCATTTTGGGACAAGCAGAAAAATACCCTCCCCTACTTGCCTTTCCTAATTTTGCCAGTGACGGCTCTTCCACCTGGGACAAAAACGCACTTTTGAACAAACTTCATTTGTTATCTTTTTTTAAGCACCTCAAAAATACACAATTGGGTTTGTAACAGTTTACTATTATTATGCTGGTATTTTGCAAACATACGCTTACGGCTATCTGATCAGAGTATTGAGAAAATGGGGCTGCATACTGACTAACTGTGCCATTGCAAAGGCCCAGGGGAGAAATACCTATAAGAGAAAAGGGGAACCTGGTAGAACAAGTTGGAAATATTGAGAATGGATTGGGGGGCGGGGAGCCAAAAGAGTATGAGCACAAAAGGAACAGGGGATAATATCTGCCCATAGTAATGTAAGTCTCCTGGTCGCAAGCCTTCCCTTGGCAATTCTCAGTCTTTGCTATCTTTCCAATCATGGAAGGGACAATATCAACTCCTCCATCCTTTTCACAGTTCTGTTACTGTGGTTGCCCTCCATTTCCTAACCATAACCCTTAAATTCATAGAAGTTTCCCCTCCACTGACTTCACAGCCATTACATTTGTGTATACTTTACAGGTTTTTCAGAACTGGCAGGGACCTCAAGCAGTGGCTTAGCATTACATAATGTGCCCAACAGATTTGCTTCTGAGCACACAAAGATAGGAGCAGGATGAAAGTGTTCTAGTATCTGTACCGAAAGTTTACTATCCTAAACCCATTTTATTTATAACCTATACCATCACAATATATACTAAATGCCTGAAAATAGTAGTATAACTCTGAACAATCCATGGCTTACAATTCTGAATGTTCCCTTTCAGATGCATGAATGTTTTGCATGAACTGAAACAAGTTTCTCAATTCTTTTGAATGTTTCTTTGAATTTTTAAACCGTTTACCAGTTTAATTCCTTTGATTTTCTTCCTTCTTTGAAGAAAGAAAACGCAAGGCAGATGATAAACAAAAGGAATCAATGAATGAATTATACAAAGCGTTATCCCCATGTAGCTGGAACAATATGCTTAAACTCCCAGTTTGGCCCAATACTAGGAAATGTTGTGTTGCATGCAACATCTGAGAGCTTCTCTACCCAGAATCTGAACTCATGAGTTCAGTAATCCAGTCAAGTACAATGTTACATACAGTGGCAATGTTTCCTTTACTACCATTAATATAATTAAATCTAAAGAACTAGTGAACTCAATACAACAGTAGTAAAAACAGCTGCATGTGCTTGTCTATGAGAGTAAATGAGTACATTTTCATTTCTTCCAGTGAACTCCCTCACCCACCCTGGGGTTTCTTATGAAGGCCTGAAAAAAATCTGTACTTGGCAATGTTTACCTAACTTCTTTTACAATTGTAAACTTCTCTTCTACAGTTGTAAGCTGTAGAGGCAGTCCACATTCCATTATTTCTGGCTCATTTACTTTGTCATAAGTGTGGTTAAGCTCTTTCAGCAATATGGTATAAACTTTAAAGCTTGCATCAGCTTTATTTGCTGATTTCTTTTCAGCAGGAAAAAACACAGGGATGGAGCTGTTGCTTTCCATGCCAAGAGAAATCCTCTTGATAGACTAGCAATACTACAGTACCTGCTACATTACAACTATCTGGTCAGGAGGCATTCTTTAAAAGAGCTGACTGCAATCTACTAAAGTATAACCACAGGTTTGCTACAATAATCAGAGAGCTGTTAGCTTACTGAAAAATAGGAAGGCTAAAAATCACTCCAGTCATTTACATTAAAGTGAATCAATTACTTAAAATTAATATATTCCCAAAATACTATTCTGTGTTTGATTTCTTCCAATAATGCATTCTACTTTTCAAAGGATTTCAATTCAAACTGCACTTGAATGCATTTTTACCTGTTCCATTATCTCCAATTTTAGTCTCTGAAGCAGTCATTTTTCACACTCTCAGTATCCACTTCGATGGAATGGAATCCAGTATACATTCAGAAAACCAGAGATTAAAAATTGTTGCATTTATGCTCATGAGAGTATGTCTTTCAAGGAAGTGATTATTTACATTGAATAAATACATACAGCTTAGAATGGTAATTTTTTTCTTCAGCTTGTTATTTTATTGCTAGCAAATACTTGTTAGGCTGCAAAGATAACAGTGGCAGTTTAACTTTAATTCAAGGTTTTAGTAATGTACAGTGCTATTTCTTCCAGTAACCTACTAACCTGAATCCCACAAATGAGATGACATTGATGTTTTATGCACATCCTACTGAAACAGTATATAGAAACAGAGCGAGTCAGAAGGGGTCTCCCGGGCCATCTAGTCTGACTCCCGGCTCCAGCCAGCTCCGCTCACAACATGCCCACTATGTGCATGTCCAGCCTATCTTTGAACACCCTCACCGATGGGGCCTCAATGACCTCTCAGGTCATAAAAAAAGCATGGCAGTGGACCACATACACTTATGAACTCTACTCTCAAGCCAAAAATATCCTTTGAAAGCTTTCGAATCTTGCATGTGCTTAACCTAAATAGTCAAAATGTCATCTTGGTGGGTTGCATTCAGACAATGCAGGAATAGATGTAACAGGGCTTTCCCACTTACCACTACACCTCACAAAAAGGTCAAACAGACCTGATAAAAGGTCTGAATTGTGGCACAGAGGGAAATGGGCTCTCATTCTATTTTATTTCAGCTTCCACCCTATTTCATAAATTCCCTCTCCAACTTCATATCCCAGGCCATTCCTGAGCATCCCCTAGCCCCTGGACAGCTTTGGAAAGACAGAGAAGAAAGCTATTTGTGCTCAGCCCCTGCACACATGAACTTTGTGTCCATATTGTTGTGTTTATACCCCCATGTCTTAAAAATGGCAACTTCTTCAGCTAGGATTCATATCATAGCACTACAGGCTTGCTCATCTATCTAAAAGCAAGGCACAAGACTTTTCATACAAACAAATGCAAGGACAAAATTTCTCCTTCCCCAGAACTCAACTGTGGCAAGTGTTACTTGAGTGTGGCTGATGGCAGATGACATAGCCACAGGGCAGGTAATAGCTGAAGGCATTGTATTAAGGTTATCAGTATTTTACAAAGATACTCTGATTTTAATAACCTAAAATTACTATCAAAAGATAATTTGCATTTCCTATGAAATATATGTAAAGCCTACACCATTCTTTAAAGCCAAATCATGACATTGTAACATACACACTGGCTTAGTCTTATGTCTAAAACATGGCCACAGTTGAGTAAGGAACCTAAGGAAGGGATGAGCTTCAGGCTGTGCACTCCATCCTTCATGCCTACAGTACAACTGCAAGAAGGAGACTGGAAACTCGTTCAACCCACCATGGTTGTTCATTTCAACCAAGTGTGGTTATTGTCAACTTTTTCTTAGGATAATAAGCCAGGATCATAAAACATGGTTAGAGATTGGCTTATTTCTCTAACCCTAGCTGAGACAAACCCTATCAGATACAAGTAACCACATCTAGTTGAAAATGGAAGCAAACTCTTCTCTTTGTTAAGTGTTGTGTGGACAAGTAAAAAGAGAGAAATCTTGATGCTCATGCATGTAATACTAATTAATTTAGCTCCTTCAGACAAGATATCCAACATATTATTCATTATATATTATATACCAGGGCTGACCAGACTTACATACGGTAAATGTCAGATTTGTGAGAGCCGCAAGGCATGAACATTTATTTATTTGGTATTATTAGGTATTGTGGGATGCAGGTGGTGAAGTGGTTTAAACTGCTGTGCTGCTGGGCTGGTTGATCGAAAGGTCACCAGGTGTTCGAATCTGCACAACGGGGTGAGTTCCTGTTGCTCCATCCCAGTTCCTGCCAACCTTGCAGTTCGAAAGCATGCAAAGGCAAGTAGATAAAAAGGTACCACTTTGGTGGGAAGGTAACAGCGTTCCATGCACTTTGGCATTTAGTCATGCCAGCCACATGATCACAGAGCCTGCTGCAGACAAATGCTGGCTCCCTCAGCTAAGAAACGGAGATGAGCACCTTTACCTTTATTATTAGGAATTATGACTTTATGAAAGTATGTTCTTGCTTATCAGTGTATGTTTTGTTTAATGTGCATGATAACACATATAAACAGACACCTGGAACACAAACTGGGCTGGGATGCCTTCCCAAAGAAATGACCATTAAGAAACAAGAACTACTCAAAGAAAATACCATATTAATAAAAAAATAACAGGGAGTGGTTTACTGTTATCGTAGAATCCTGGCAATTATTTTAGCGAGAAGTGCTGAGAATTTTTTGTTAGAATTCTAACTTGAAGATCGTTGAAGATAAGGGACCTTTGAAGAAGCTGTGGAAGGGACAAGCAGCAACAGGATAGCCATCTTCAGGAGCTGTCAAATAAGGACCACAAAATCTCTCTGGAGCTGCAACTGGTCCCCATGTTTTACACATTTAGGAAGGGGGTCAAGATACCTCTTTCAAGGTTGGCTTTTTAAAATTAGCAGGAGCTGGGCCAGCTCTTGAGAGACTGCCAGCCAACACACTCCTTTCCCGCTCAGAGTGAGAAGAGAGCAGGTCGGGCTGGGGGCCTCAATAGAAACTTGCATCAGCATGCTCAATCCACTCCTGCTGACAAGCACAAAGGTGCTTCTGCCTCTGCTTCAGCTCTGGCTGGCAAATCTGGTGCTGCTATGGGAGGCAGCAGGAACACTAGCAGCTGTTATTCTGGTAGCAGCAGCATTTCCTCGGTGTCTCGGCGGCAGTTGCCTTGGCTGCAGCCCTACCACTGATGGAGAAGTCAAAGATGGAGTAGATGGCACACGGCAGGTTGTTACTTTTGGTCCCTCTTCCCTTCCCACCCAATTGCCCCATGCTCACTCTTGAAGGTCTGAAAAATGAACCCATGGTCAGCCTATATCTGCTCCAGGTTTGACTTCTTCACCAGGAGGTTCTGGCCACAGCTGAGGCAGCTGCTGCTGAAGACACTGAGGAAATGCCACTGCCAGAATAATTGCGATTACCCCTGCCTCCTTCAACAGCACCACCAAATTTCCTGCCTGGAGCTCCAGTGGAGGTAGAACCACCAAAGTGCCTTCGCATTTGTCAGCAGGAGAGGGCAGGGCATGCTGGGGGAAGCTCTCATAAGGTAGGATGGGTCAGTGGCTTTGGGAAAACCTGGTGCAGTCACGCCTGTGCTATCACTGGAATCCAAACTGGGAAGAACAGAAGGCTCTGAGCCCTCTGCAATCCGCAACAGTAGACTCAAAGAGCCACACGTGGCTCCTGAGCCTTGGTTTGGCCACCCCTGTTATATATACACATGACTTTTATAAACAAAGGTTTTGAATTATGCTTTCAGAGTGCATAATGTTTCTTTAGAAAACACCAGGTCACAGTCTAATTTGTTATTAGACTGTAAAAAGGAAACAAATTTCAGAACAGCATTCCAAATTTAAGTCAACCCACCTGTCCCCATCTAATTAGAGTCATTTGAAGGCACAATACAATGCTCCATTACATAGCTGCCATCACACCTTGTAGACAAAGCTACAGCCAAAGTCACAGTACTTAATGGAACATACATGCAACATACTGCACCCCCTGGTGCACAGTAGACACAAGCATAACATTTGGAAGCTATTTTTATTAGCAATATATTCAAGAATTCCTCTACAAGCCAAGAGGGTAAGCAACTTGTAGCATTTCCAAAATTTAGAAATAACCATAAGAAAGTGGTTGTGGTGGCAACAGAACTAGATTTCTTCCATTACTATGCATAATCTTTCATTATTTTGCACTCATTAGCTGTACAACTGAGCAGAAATCATACAAAAATAACCACAGCTTTATAAGGCTATCAACATTTCCTTAAGGTTGTTTTAGATATTTCTCTGGCAAACAAACTAAGCATCAAGTATATGATAAATATTAAGCCATTAATAAGCAAAGACATCTCCAACTATTTTGTATGCAACTGCAGAAAAAGTAAGTTCCAATTAGCAATGACTCAATATTTGGCTGTCACATGTTCAGTTGAATCTGCATGCATCATGCTTTTCCAAATGCACAAAGCAGGGTTTAAAGTCAGTATGACAAGCCTCAGATTTCCTGGCAACATTTCAGGTCTTACTCTAGTAGAGAAAAAACCTTCACATGCAGCAGTCTGTACTGCTAAAAAGCCTCCTCAGTCTAGCCTCTTTATCTCTAGCATCTTTGTGCTCTTTCCCATATAGCTCAAAATCAAGTATCTGTACAACACCAGATGATACTCCACAGTTCTTAGTTATCTAGATGAGATCAAAAGTGGTAAAGACAATATTTTGCTTGATTCTTCATGAAAAGAAAAGACTGCTATTCACCCACACTGAAGAAATACAGGTGCATTTTCACCATACATGCTTATGGATCCAGAAATTTGAGCAAGGGCAAATTAGTCTTTTCCATACCACAGTTCACCTTAGATTTCAAACTAAGGGTTGAAAGCAAGACTTACTCAAGAATCATGAAATCAGAGCAAAATGAATTGTATGTAGAAATCAGAGCTTCTGATGGCTTCTTCTTCACCACTACCCTGTAAGGCTTGCCTGTAGAGAAACTGTGCAGCCCAATAGCATGCATACCCAGTACCAATTGAAGTAGTACCACATCCACAGTTTACCTATCAATTCTAACCTATATTCCAAGGAGTGGGAAAGTCCAAACAATCCGATCAACAGTATTTACTGGCTGCTTATACTCACACCTCTGTTAATGCATGCAGATATGACATGGTGGCCAAAAAGATGGAACTCTTAATGCTCCTACCCAGTTTTACATATACTTTCTATTGAACTATCTTGTTTTATTCTCACAAGACCTGCAAACAACCTTTAGACCTGTAAACAACAAACAAGTCAGCTTGTTCTGGGACATCCTCTGAGTACAAAATTGAAGGGGGTAAACCCTCATTTCCTACAAGCAGATGGGTGTTAACCCAAAGAATGCATTTCAACAGCAGCTTTAAGAAGAATTCAGCAGGATAAGACCACAGGTTCCTCTGGCTCAGCACCCTGTTTCCAGGCACTCCACATGTAGGGTCCGAATAATCCTTAGCTTTTGTAGTGCTGTCAAGCATTCAAAGCATTTTGCATGCATTATCTACCAGAAGTAATCCTGACCACAACTCCAGACATTAAGCCAGTATTATTATTTTCCCTGTTGCAGATGAGGATTGAATGAAACTGAGGCTGAGACAAAGAATAGCTAAAGCAGTATTACTCTCCCATATTGCAGACTGAGAGTGAGAGAGGCACTTGCTGAAGGCCACCCAGGGTCCAATGCAATGCACATTTAGGCAGGAAAAAGTGCTACAACTTCCAGCATCCTCCAGCAAGCATGACTGACTAGGGAATGCTGGAAGCTGTGAGATCTTTTTCTGGCTAAAGACACACAAGATTGTGCCTAGTCAATTAACGGCAGAAATGGGATTCTAACTAGAGACCTTCCAGCTCTTAGCTCAGTCTCGATAATGAAGTCAACACATCTCTGCCTATTGCTCATCCCCAGTACCTGACATTTAAAGTCACAATCCCTCTGAGCATGGAGGCTCCACCTGAATCCCCGTGTCAGGTCACCACTAGCCTACTGAACTTGTCAATGGCCAGGGTGACTTATTTTATATTGTTAATTTGTTGTATGTATTATATTTTAATTTTATGTTGTGAGCCGCCCCGAGGCTTCAGAGAATGGGGCAGCATAGAAATGTTTTAATATGTTTTAATAAATAAATAAATCACTGAAGTCTACCCATCTTCAGAAGCATAAGACACCTTCTTCAATCGAAGAGTCTCAATTTGTAGTCATCCTAACACACACCTGAACCTCACTCAACCCCCAAGGCCAGGGGCAACTTTAACCCTCCGCAGAATTTAAAATAGCAGCAGCAGCAATATAACCCACTGAAAAATATCCGCTGGTCTAAGAAACCCCCCAATCCATATATGTTTTTTAAATGCCGCCATTACGGGACAGGCACGGGGGTGGACAAGAAGGCAAGCGAAATTCCTCACCCCATCCATGGATTTATCCTTCCAACACTCCTTGAGGCGTAGCCAAATTAATCTGTTGCAGCAAAATTTCAACCTAATCCCACTTCTTACAGGGGCTTCTCAGCACAGTCAAAAACTTTAATCAGTAGCCTAATTTTCAGCACTCCACCGTGGTCTCATGGAATAGAGAGATTAAGAGGTGAGGGAGAGAAAGAAAAGAGGACCCCCCCCCATAAGCACACGCCGCCTCTCTTTCTTTTCTTCATTGAGTTAGCAACCAACAGCAGCGGCAGCCCCTTCTGCTCCCCTCGAAAAGGCGGACCAGTAACCGGTTACCTCTCTTCTGCTCCTCTTCTCTCTCACGTTCACGGATAGAAACAAAAGCAAAGCGCAGCAACCCTTCTCAAATTTGTGCAGGAGTATTTTGCTCACACCCCCCCCCTTTTTTTGTTACCTGAAGCTGACAAGCAAAAGGATCTCCCCACCACCCGGGACCCGCAGCTTTAAGCGCCCGCTGCCTGCACTGTGGGGCGGGTGCCGGAGCAGGGCGCGCGCGCGCACACGCAGCCACGCTCAAGACGGTGCCCAGAGCGTTGAACGCGCGGCCCCGCGCGCTCGCGCACGCAGACGTAGCCCCCGCGGACCATCCTCTTGCATGCACTTTCAAAAAGTTATTAACGTGGCGCGCGCATCCACGCGCCGTATCAAGCGAGCACAGAATCTCTGAGGGTTTTTGTGGGGGGGGGGGAGGGAGGGTGACATCTGCCACGCCCCTTCCCCGCGTTCACGCCCACACTCGCGTGCTCTCCTGCGCGCATCCTGGGAAAGGAGAGGGCGTTATCGGTCGTGGTCACGTGCCTTCTTGGAGGCGGAAGAAAAGCGATTGGCTAAAACGGAGAACGGGCTGAGGTTAGAATGCGCGGCTGTGCGATGAGGCGGCCGCCGGCGCTACCTGCCTTTGTCAGGCAAGAAATCGAACCAATGGTTAACTTTAATAATTTGCATAGGATCATTCCTATTGGCTCAAATTTTGGAGACGGTCCTAAAAGGATCAAGGTGAGAATCAAGAGTTCTGTGTCTCTTTCTCAATTTCTGAAGTCAGCTTCGTATTACAATATATTAGTCTTTTTCTCTTTGAAAACGGGTGCAGTGGTTGAGCAGGTGCTGTAACTTAAATCAGATAATTGCATTAGCAGTGTGTGTGTTATAATTTCGCAGTCTTCCTAAATCTTTCAGAAGTAGGTGCAGATAAGATGGGCAGAGGCAAAAAGAGGACAAAGCTCCTGTACCTTTCATAGTTGTGCAAAGATTGGAATTTCACCCAGAATACCTTTGGCAACCAGTTGCACCTGCTGAAATTCCTTTTGCACAGTTGCTAAAGGTGCAGGAGCCTGTACTGCATTAGGCAACTCTAACTGTTGGGGCTGCAGTGCATTTTTATATTGATTTAGTATCATAGAATATTCTGATTGTGCAAGTAACTTTTATACTGCTATTTCAGTCTCCAAAGGCAATGGTGCATTTCTCCTTTCTGAACATAAATGTGAGAGTCTAGTTGAGCTCAGACCTGAAATGTAGAATGATGTTCTGAACATGTATACCAATTTATTCTTTGCTGGCTTAGTCTTTAAAGCTTTTTTCCCTAATTGAGTCAGAGAATTTGACTTTGAATAAACACACTGGTGTTCAAAGTAGATCACAGAATTGGAAAGGATTTCAGAGCTTATCTAGTCCAGCCCCCAGCCAGCACTGATATCACATTAAGTTTTTAATTTTGGATTGCTTTTTCCTCTGAAAATGTTTATTTGGTTCAGAATCTGTACTGTTTGTTCACTTTTGATTTACTGGCTCAGTTTGTTTCTACATGCCAAATGGATGAACCAAATGCTATGCAAAAAGGGAAAGATTTTTCTAAAAGAACTTTAGTCCTGCCCTGTGATCCCAATGAACATTAGTTTCCTCTGGAACCTGCCACTTCCTTTGAGGAGAAGCTGCCACATATTTTGCATTCCTGAGGGAGGAATTTTCCTTTAAGCCCATGCCTTGGGAGTGTAAAGGCTTTGTTTAAAGTAAAATCTTCCACCTTGGATCTGGATCCTGATCAGGTCCTCCTGCAAGTGAAATTTCATGTTTTAAAAATGCAATGCCAAATGATAATTTAATGTAACATGTAGATTGGACCTTTAAATCTAGTAAAATAATGGCAAGGTTTGGTAGAATATTTCATTTACCGGGTTTCTGTTGTTATTTTATCCCCAGGTTTTGTGGGGAGGTTTGTTTGTTTTTAGAGAACTCCCCTGTGTATGCTCCTTCTCTTTTCTCTGCTGCCACTGGCAGCAACCAAGATTTCAGTAGGCTGTACAGTGGGAGATATGATGGGAAGCAGACCATTGCTTCACCCCTGCCTTTCCTTCCCATCTCTTTTTTGCTTGTGTGCAGGTAGGGACTGCCTCACTTTATTGACTGCTCATAGGCTGCTTTAGCATCCCTTCCAGCTGATGGGTAGGATAAAAATTCATCATGTATGTAAGTAAATAAGTAAATAAATGGTTCCATCTACCTTTACCAAATGTCGATATGGGATGGTTATCAACTCGAGTCATTAGAAGAATAAGACTATTTCACAGAAATAGTTGTGATGAATACAGGCTTCTTTCATCCAACAGGGAATTTACATGAGTGATTCTCCTGTTGAAGGAGTAAGAGTTCCCGCTACACAATTCTACTTGGCCAGCAACAGATAGACTCTGCTTCTGTCTACTGTTACCAGAGTATTATTTTTCAAATTGCATAAAAACCAACTGTTTTACAAAATGGATGTCTCAAAAAAAAAAAAAAAAAAAACCAGGCTTGCTGGTAGCTAATCAGAGTGGAGGAAAAATTTCTTTCTCACAGCCACATCAATTTTGTAAAGAAAAAGTCTCATCTTAATTTACAGCAGACAGAAGTAAAGTGAAAGTTTCTATTTCGAGCTGAAAATATGTAACAGTAGGGTTGCCAATTTTTCAGTTGTCCCCTGGAGTTGGGTGTTAACAGATTTAGCAGCATAAATAAGCAGGTGAGTCTTTGGATTGCACCGAGATGAAATTTGTCACCAGCTAATTTCCACACAGGAGGCTGCTTGAAAAGCTGGCAGTCCTATTTAATAAGGAAGGTCTGTTGAACCAGTAATATGTAAAAAGAAGAACAACCCATATGCACATTAAGGAAACCACTGAGTGAAACTACTGAGTATTTATCAACATTCGGCTGGATCCAGATTGAGATGTTATATGTTGGGTAAATGGTTATGATGACAAATGAAAGCGTGCTAGTGAGTCATGATAGATATTTCATTAAGAAGCTTCCCCAGTGAAAAACATGCTCTTTTTAAGAATGTTTCCTCCTCAGTTTTCAAATACATAAACACTACGGTAAACATTTTTAATTTATGCATAAGGAGCCTCAATATTTTCTATACTGGAGCGGTATATGTTTATCCATGTTCAACATCAATCCCAAGAATAACGATGTGGAGAGTAAGTGCCTGGACTGGATCCAGGATAAGGTCACTATGAAATAAGAGGCTGGTCTCACGTGGTTGGGGAAAACCCCAAAGTTAGCAGAAATGCAACATTTCTTTAAAAAGAATGGGACAATTCACCCCAGCCCCAAAACTACCCAGTGAGGACTGAATATGCATAGTGGCCATAGAATGGTGACAATTAGAAAAAGGGGGATGACAGAGCTTATCTTGGAACATGGTATGGCTGGCTAGAATCCAGCAGCGGTTGGTGGATGCAGTGTCACTCTCGGCCTTAGCTTATTCTTTAAAGGAGTGACCTATGGCACTAAATTGAGGGGGTGGGGGACAGGGAGAATTCAATACCATGGACAGCCCCTTAAAAGTTCAGAGTAAGCCCAGAGTGGATGCACCACCCCACTGGCACAGGAGGCAAGATGCCAGTCATTCTCATGTGCAAGTCAGAACTATCTCTTTTGTTAACAGAAATGAAGAAGTAGTATGCTGAGCCAATAAAGCCGGTACCTGGAATACTAATAGAATTTCTGAAAATTGTATCAATGGTCACTTAGGAAAGACCCTGACCAATAATGCCAAGTTTTAAAATTACTATGCAGACTGAGAACTGCAACAGCTAAGCTAAAATCACCCAAGAGAAGCCCTGTTGCTTTTAACATGGCCACTCCAGATCACTGAAAGAATCCTCCAGTGATTACTACTAGCATATCGCTGTATATAATACACAGAGACATATTGAAGGTGATATGCATACTGAACCATTGTGGCTATACTTGGCTTTAAGGCTGAGAAAGCGGGGGTGATTACTCCTTATTATCCAAATATTGTGCATTGCTTCTCTGTCTTAATCAGCTACACTTGATAGAAACTTGTCAGCAGGTGTTGAAATTATCTTTTCATTAGAAGTCTAAATGTCAGCAGCTAATTATGACCATGGTAAATCACTAGCACACCACTGTGTATAATGGTCTCACTCACACTTTCAATTAACTCTACTCATTAATGAGCCACTTTGGTGCCTCTAAGGCCTACAACACTTACCTTGTGATTGGTCTGCTATTTCTGCTCATAGTGCCAGCATAATAACAATAATAATATTGCTGAATTCCTTGTTCTGGACTGGATTATGGTTCAAAGTCAAGAAAAATAGGTATGTGAACACATTTTCTTGGGGTTAACCTTGTTGAGCTTCTGAATAAATATGCAAGGGTTTGGCCTGCAGCTCCTGAATCTGGACAAAGAAAGCCAGTGTCACATAGTTGTCAGAGTATTGGACTGGGACTTGGAACATGTGCGTTCTTGTCCCCACTCAGTCAGGAATGCCTTTGGACCAATCACAGACTTAGCCTAATCTACCACATAGGGCCGTTGTGATGGTAAAACACATCAATGGAGGGTTCTCCTGGGTTATTAGCAAGAGGAAGAAAGGCAGGGTTTGCATGTAATGTAATGCTCATAACAATAAATGGGACTACTGAGTAAGTGTGGATAGTACTGGCTTGTACAAAAAAAGTGTGTGTTGGGACAATATTATAGGACCTATGTGACCAGCTCCTTGCATTTTCAATGGAGTGTATTAAAGAAAAACCAGAAGACAGACAGCTGGAGAAAGCAGGATCCAGTTTACTTTGGATTCAGCTGATATATCTCAGAAGTGTAAGTAATGACACTAGCTGGGAGATTTCCTGAAGATGCAGGCCCACTTCATGTGTGATGGCACATCCTGTGCTGGTGCTTGTCACACTGCGCCTGCTTGCCATGAAGTGTGGCAGGAACATCTGAGGGGCCAGCACATCATTAAGGACCATCCACTAAACATGCTGCATGAAAATACGGAAGGATGGAATGTAAGCTGCTGTTGCACATCATGAACATTTGAACATTTCTCAGGCTTCTTTGTAGCTGCATGTAGTATGCAAGATCTTTCTTTTAGGGGTCTTCCTTTTCATTCACATTTGTTTTCCATCCTCTTTGCTTCATTCATTAGAATGGCCCTCTGGGCTATGGGGTGGTAAATAAATGTAATAAATAATGTGCTACATCTTCTGACATGTACATCACCATTTTTTAAAGAATCAAAAGGGTTATGTCCTGGGGCAACTTACATATGGAAAACTGGATAGGTCAAGCATTCAGATGGAATGACTTCTGTGCTTTTGACCCTGACCAACATCAACTGAAAAAACTGAGTGTGAAAGTTTCCAAGGCCTGCCAGAATAAAGAATTGTTTGCCCAGAATTTAGAGGCATTTTGAAAATTGTGACTGGGGAAAGCAAGAAAAACAGATTTAGGTTTGCCAGTTATTTTTTGAAAGGTCCTGTTCTCAAAAGAATCTGAATTGTAGGAAATTTAAGCTTTTTCTAGAATAAAAATAAGTGTAAGAGTTTGACTTGCCACATTCTGGTGACAAAGTATTAAATGTTCTTCTGATGGAGCAACTACCATCAGCAGAATGAGAAGGGGGTGATTCTCAGTTCCACCTCTGGCTTCCAAATCTGCCCTGGTAGTTGGGAGACTCTCTTGAACAGATTTTGAGGTAGGGAAATGTATGCTGTGCAAGCAGAAGTATGATTCACAATGCTGAATTTCCTTATGCACATTATAGGTCCTTTTCTTGATGGTTTCCATATTAGTGGTAAAATGCTGAATTGAGATAATAGGAAGGGAAGAATCATTTGGAGACATTTCCTGAGTTAAGTAACCTGTTTGAAATAGTGCTAGGTAGACTCAGATATGATATAATGGGAAACAATTTTGTGCTATGTGAAAAAGCCTGCAGAAGCTTTCAGGCTCACATGTTTCCCCTCCAGTCTTTTGCAGATCAGAGGCAGACAATGAAAGCATCTACTTTTGCTTTTAAGCTAATGGTGGTTCCCTGTGAACTAGATGACATCTGAACTACAGTGTACTTAATCTGTAGGATGTAGTTAAATGATAGATTAATTTAAGCAAGAGAACAAACTAGGATTGAGCTTTTATTTCAGATCTGCCCCTACCCTCCTTTCTATATCGTTACTATTTCCTTGGCATGCAAAAGAGGAGAGGAAGGGCACTGATGATGACCTATTCCCTAGCAGAAAGTCAATGTGGTATAATGGCTAGTGCGTAACCGTTAGCGTGTCGACCTATGATTCCGGAGGTCCAAGACTAAGTTCTAGTCTCCACTTAGCCATGAAACTTGCTGGGTGCTTTGGGGTCAGTCGCTGACTCTCAACCTGACCCAATCCACCTGAGTTTGTGAGGGTAAAGCAGACCAGAGGGGGAGCAGGTACTCCACCTCGAGCTCCTTGTAAGTAGAGAAAATGTGAGAGATATATAAAGAAGCCATGATTTCTGAACCGGGCTGCAGGAGTTCTCCCTCCCAAGCCACCCACCCATGATGTTCTTTAAAGGGCACGTTCCTATTCTACTTGCAAACTCCATAGATCAGGTAAAGGAGAAAGCAGGGTCAGAATGCCATGGAGGCTGTGACTGTTGTCCCCACCATTTTCTCATTTTCCCCATAGTTTAAGCTTTTCTTTAGACCGTAAACATTCTGGTTAGTTTATTTTATGTTCTAGGTTGTTTCTTACATTAAAATATAAAACCTACTATCTGATTATAACATCTGTGATTCCTTCTCTTTCTCTCCATTTTCTTCCATGACTTGGTCTATACAAGGCCTTTCAGAGATGAAGTATTTCCTGATTGCTTTTTGCAGTGTGAGACACTGTAGGCAGATGCTGATTGCTGCAATCATGGCTTGTACGTGTTGGATCCCATAATAGTGTGCTACGTTTCTGAAATGCTGCTGCATCCTAACCCCACCCCCCCTTTTTTTTTCTTAGCAAGTAGGAAGATGCTATTCTTGCAGTGGCTGTATTCTGCAGAGTCTTTCTGTTCAAATTGGATAGCTGTAGTTTTTCTACAAATTCCCTTTGCATGCTCCCATTCATCACCAGGGGGAGGGGGGAGCTTTCAGCGCAAAAGGAGGCACATTAAAAATCAGCTTTGTTCTGGTGGTTGTTTTATCAGGCTGTATTTCAGTCATTCGATTAGTCTGCAGTAGCAAGTCTGGGGCCAAATTACCAGTTCTCAGATTAAATTACTGGAATGCTCAGATTCATGTTTTCAGCTCACAAAGGTTTCAGCCCTTCTAAGGTGGGGGTTGGACTCGTGCTTGTTTTATATGCTGTGCATAGCCATCTCTGTTTCAACTCTGCTCCTGCAAATTGATTAATTGGATTGTGGATGTCAAAGACAGTTGGACATGATCAGTGATGCTGCTAGGTAATTTTAGACCTCAGACTTTATGGTCCTTTTGGGGCTATTTAGACAGCCATATGTATCATATGGTGAACATTTCTCTTCTCCCTCCACCCAGCCATTTCATGCTTTGCAACTGCTTCTACATTCCTGATATGTTAAGACAACACAGTTCACTGATTTTGATTTTTAAAAAGTATTCCAAGCATGTGCACGTTTGCATTTTAAACTCAAATTATTTAAGCCATGGTTACTACAGGAATGAAATAAGAGCTTGCTTCTGCTGCCCTGAGACCTGCTGCTTTCATTGGGCACCGGTCTGTGGCCCCAGTGTCCAGCCCTAGATGTCCCTATTGAACAAGGTACTGACCTCTCTTCCTAACATCACTGGACATTGACCTTCCCTAACCCTGTGTCTTCAGATGTTTTGGCCCTCAATTCCCATCTGTGGTCAGGGAACTTGCAAGTTTTAGTCTAGCCATCTGGAGGACTAGGCTGAGGAAGATGGCACTGACCATGGGCAGAACTGAAAGCAGTGTGTCTGCATTTGAAAGCACTCAGACATGCCCGTTCAGCTCATGTAGCTCCCCACAAACTGCATGTGTGGTTGGCTTGCTCCACAGCCAATAGCTATGATAATAAGGCCTGACCAGAAGGTGTTGTTTGTACAATTTATCCCTGTACAAATGGATGCATGTCACACACTGTTCAGTACAGCCTCAGGTGTCTCATCCAGACCAGCTCATTTTGAAAAAGCCCAGAACAATGCCCTTCAGATGTTTCAGGGTGCAGTTCCCATAATCTCCGACTATTAACTGATAGAAGTTTTAGCTGGATGTTACTACATTGGAAAAGGTTGATACAGATGCAGCCTCGGCATAGGCACATTCCTGGATGGCGGGGAAATAAAGCAAACGGAAATGGAGCCTGGCAAAGAAAGAAGTTAACAGGAGGGGGGCACTTCTTTTCCATCTTCCACCAGACTACATTTCTTTACTGCTTTACTGCTTACAAATAACTATGGAAGTTGGCAGGAAGTCCAGCTGGTTATTCTGAAAATATGCACAAGACTGCATACTTATGCAAAGCAGCAAAAGTGGAAGTGGAAACATATTCTCCAGCTTGAACTATTTAAAAGACCCATAACTGGACAAGACATCCTCTCCCCTTTTTCATGCCCCAGTGGGACACAGGATATGTTGGAATGTCTCTAAGAAGACTGTATTCTTGGGCTTTATTCGATCCTGTGTTTGTAGAGCCCATCCTTGGAACTCGCGTCTCAGGTCCTCCAAAAAAGGAGTACCAACAGAGTGCCTGAAGTCACTCCCTACAGAGTGGGAGTGACTCTTTTCCTCCCTGCAGAGTAGTCACAGTCCAGACCAGTTTAGATGTCACAGAAAATCATGGTTTATCACAACGGGAACAAGCCTCAAGGACATTCACCCCTTTTCCTCTGGCATAGCTAAGAGGAGATCAGACACTTTTACTTCCATTTCTTATTAATTGCAGTTTAGTATTACATCCAAACTCAGAACTATAGTTTGTTGAAACAAGACAGTATCAAAACCCATCATTTGAATTTAGCTTGCTTCAAACAAACTGTAATTAACCATGGCTCATCATACATCTGAACCAGCTCTCTCTTTCGCTCTTACTTTCTGTCATATAAACACCCTCTCTGTAGAAATTAGCCAGGCTCCAGTACAGCTTGGGAGCCATTTCTCTGTGTCCTTTAGATGTGCCTAAAGGAAATTACAGCCATTTCCCCTCCATTTAGAGTTAAGTCTGTTCTGCTGGTTGATTAAGCAAGTTTCCTCTAATGCCACTATTAAGCAATGGAAAATGTATTCTTCTGTCTAATGTAAATGTTAACCATTCCTTGACTTTTTTCCGCCTAGCTCTGTTGGAACTGTCCTTTGCATCATATGCATGGATATTCTCCCTACCTAAAAGAATGATTTATTGAGCAATTATTGATCGTCCAAGCAAGCAGCAGCCTAAGTATTACATTAGTTCTATACTGCCGTTTGCGAGAAGAATTCACTGTTGCAGGGTGCAAGCAGAAGAAATTCATCCTAAGTCCTTGTAAGAATATAAAACTGCATCAGCTTGTCTTAAGAATAGTTAGTTTCCCTGGGGACCCAAATAACTACCTTGGCTAGATCCTGACGCTGGCTTATTTGACCACACATATATATTTAGCATCCTCTTACACAGTCAAAGTATGAATTCAGCTTTTCTAATTCCATATGTATGAATCTGTGCATTGGCACATCTAGGCCAGTATTGCCATTTAATCAGATTGGCACTACTCTCTGTTCCTCCCACAAAGTATTTCTAATATAAATTCCGTCCATACTAGAGTTCTGCCCTTTTCCTTGTTACTATCCCTACCCTGACATTTTAGGCCAGCCTTCTCTACCTGGTGTCCTCCAGATGGTTCGGATTGTAACTCCCACCAGCTGCAACAGTGTGAAATGCTGGGAGTTGTAGTCTAAAACATCTGGAAAGCACACACAGGGGAAAGCTGTTCTAGCCTAACCTACCTCAGTCATAATTGTGCCTGCAAGTGTCCTTTGTGCTACTGCTGACTGGCTTTTGCTTGCATTTGGTGAAGGCTCAATTCTTAAAAGACTAGGACCCAGTTCAGATGATCATCATAGGCTAAACAAGCCCTAGTTGCCTAAGCCCCAGCATGTCGTGAGCGGAGCCAGCTAGTGCCGGAGGTCAGACTAGATGGCCCAGGAGGACCCTTCTGACTCACTGTTTCTATGTTTTCTATGTTTCTATGTGCTGAGCATGATCTACATAATCATTCAGCTGGCTGCATGTCACCTGAACACTGGTGGCATGCTATATTTGAGGGAGAAATAATCCTCAACCCAACAGCAACTCATGGGCTAGTTTCCCATATTTCCATGCTTCTTGGATGCAAATATAATAAGCCATGGCAGGGTGGGTGATTACTCAAATCACACCTGCATACACTAAGGTTTAAGCAAAGCACCATGGCATGTTTAGCCTATGTTGGTCATCTGAACTGGCATCTGTGGCTGGCATTTTGTTGTATTGGGAACAAGAGAGAATAATCCTGTTAAATTTCTAATCAACTCTAGGCTATATGCTTCAACACCACTTCCAGCACATCCCTTTCCCTACTCTGTCCACACAGACTGCATACACAAAGATATGTTTGAAATGCATTAAAATGTAATTCAGCTGATCAAATGACATTCACATGTAGGTGCTTGAATTTAAGGTGATCATGCTCAATGGAGATCTCAGAGGGCATTTCTGGAGGAGTAGCTCTTTTTCCCACTCCCTGGCAAGCCAAACCTTCCAAAATTCCTTGGGCTACACAACTGTTTTAAGACACAAGAGCTTCCTTTCCTTTGCACAAATTGGCCACTCAGGATGTTCCAGGTGGAGGATTCCTAGCACTAGTAACTGAAAGGCCTTGTCTCTTCCCTCCTGATCACATCTTGTTGTGGGGAAAGAAAAGACAGAAGAAGTGACAAGGAAATATGGGAAGGTTACAAATGAAAGACAATAACTGGAACTGTCTGGCAGAAGAACCCTTCAGGGGTTGCTACCCACCGTGGGTTCCTATTTCCCCAGGCCGACTCTTTCACAGGCAACAAGCCACCCGAAGAACACATGTAGGCATTGTTGTACCCACTGTTGGCTGACCATCCCTATTGTGTCCATGGGGAATTCACTAGGGACCCCTTGGCAAGTGTGGCAAAACCCCCTTTCTGTTCTTGCCAGGCAGCTCCCAGACAAGCACTAGTACCAGCCACTGCAGCGAACCCAAGCAGTCCTTCGAGGCAGCAGGCACTGGCTTGTCCCGCTCCCCACTGCAATTGCAAGCCATTCTGAGCATGTCTGTCTGTTTGTTTGTTTGTTTATATCGTGCCTTTTTCGTGCAAAGGGCTCAAGGCAGCTTACATCGTTCTCCTCCTCCATCTTATCCCCACAACAACAACCCTGTGAGGTAGGTTGGGCTGAGAGTCTGTGACTGGCCCAAAGTCACCCAGTTGGCTCCATGGCTGAGCGGGGACTAGAACCCAGATCCTCTGAGTCCCAGTCCCGTGCTCTTAACCACTACACCACACTGGCATGTTGTGGCTACTTTTTCCAGTTTTAAGCTCCCCCCCACCCTTATTGCAAAAGCTGGCTGTGAAGAGATCATAAACGCACAAATCCTTTTGCTTTACCATAACAAGAGTAGGAGGGAGAAAGTAGCTTAGCTTATTGTTTGCACTGTTGGCAGAAAATCAAACTCACCCTTCCCTTCCCTTCCCTTCCCTTCCCTTCCCTTCCCTTCCCTTCCCTTCCCTTCCACCTTATATGCACAGGGTTTTTAGCTATATTCTGCCTGGACCAAGCCCCCCAGATCTGCTCCCTGATTCAAGTCCCCATTGACTCTGTGATGAGTCCTTGCTCTTACTGAGGCTGTACCATCTCAAATACAGGTAACAGGTTTGCATGATGCTTCACTGTACCAAAAATAAATACATTCCTCTGCTGAGAAAATCACATGTCGGGAAAGGGTTTTTGCCTAGCCTTCTCTGAGTCATGCTGTTTTTTTTCCAATGGAGATAATTTTGTTTTGGTGTGGAGGCGCACTCAGCACATCACCCTGTTCCTAACTTAGGCTACAATATGTATTGATTAATAGTGTGTGACTTATACAGCATGTCACATACTGAGTTGTTCATATATTACAGTATAACATAGCTCTCAACCCACAATCTTCCCCAATGCTTGCATTTTCTTCCTCCTCGCACCTTCATTTAGCTGCTTCTCACTTGTTTCCATGGTGTATAGCTCTATTTTGGACTTACTTCCATATTTTTGTAGATAAGCAATGTTCCATTTCTCCTCACAAAACATGTGAACATACCCTGTTTGAAGTTCTGCACATGAGTGTGAGCATGTCTCTACTGAACATATTCACAAATTGTCAAAAACATGCTTGCATTCATCTCGCTCCTAAATCCCAGGTCAATGTGCACCAGTGTCCTAATTGGTGCCAATAACCTCAACAGACTGAATCAGCTGCATCTTATGCAGGGGGCTTGCACAAATCTCTCATTGTCCGACTACTCAATTCATGCAGGTTTCCCATTTACAAACGGTGAGTAGCAAACACAAGTGTGTACAGGAAGCAGACACAAAATGCTGAATGTTGGGAGGATCCTAGCATTTCCAAACACTGCCCAGCCCTACTTGTAGCACACTGGACAAAAGAATAAAGAAGGATAATTTCTCTGGCGTATTCCCAATTAAAAGGAAGAATTACAGGCAGTCCTTCTGTTACATTTGATATGTTTCTTTTCCTGCCTTGACGCTCATGTCCGTGCATTGGAAAATAAGAATGAATCTCCCTTCCATTTTTGAACTAAAGAAGCTATTTGACAGCGTAGCTCGATAGGGCCTGGGTGTACAGAGCCAGTGCAACTCTCAGTGTTATCACTGCAGTGCCTGGAATGTTTCCAGGCAAGGTTTTTTTTTTTTTGAATCATGCCATTGTCCTGCTTAATTCTTGGTATTGTATGGTGACGGAGTCCAGATATTGTCATCTTCCAGTTGTAACCCTCCTGTGTTTTTTCACCACTTTATCTTTTTTCCTACCAGAGAAAGGAAGAAAAGTTGGGGTCTTGGTAATGGTAGTCACTAATTTGGATGGATTTAAAAGGGAGTTGGACAAATTCATGGAGAACAAGGATGTCAGTGGTTACTAATCCTGATGGCTGTATGCTACCTCCAGTGTCAGTGTGCCTATGTACAGCGGCTGCTGGAGCACTTTGGCAGAAGGTGCTCTTGTACTCATGCCCTGCTTTGGTATCTAATGGGTGGCTGGTTGGCCACTGTGTGAGCAGAAGGATGGCCCGGGAGGATACCTGATTTGATCAGTGCAGCTCTGCCTTACAATGTTTTCTTAATATTAGCATCTGGAGCCCTGTGCTGGGAAGCACCCGTGGTTTCTGGCTAGAAATACAACACTGGATTAGATGGACTTGCTTTAGCTGGTCTGATCCAGCAAGATAATTTGTATAGCAATCTACTATACGGTTTCTTCTGTTTGTTCTGAAATCAAATACTAAGTTACTCTGTGCATTTACACATTATTGGGATGGTGAGGAGGAGGAAGCAGTGACATTTTGGGTTTATATCAAGGAGAATTAGTAATTCACATTTGATGCATCTGCTCAGCTTCTATATTTTAGAAAAGAATTAACAGAAAACAGTTTGAAACATTCCTGTTCCCAATTTGTTTTGCTTGGTCTCCTGTACTTTATCTGCTCATCACTTCACAAAGGATGCTATGTGAAGAGTCAAGTTTTCATTTGAAATCTGCAGGCTGTCCATAATTAAGCTGTAATAGTTTATTCCTGCAGCAAGACAGAGTATGTTGCCAAAACCTGTTAATATGTACTATTTCTGTAGCCAAACTCCTTATCACAGAATTTCTGAAAACTAGACAGTGATGCCATTCCTTTTGCTTGTGCATTGCCATAAAACCCAGGCCCCATCATCAGGAAGTTTCAAAAAGAGTAAGTCTACCTTCTGGATCATATTCCCAATTGCAGCCCTCGGATTGCAGTCACTTCATCACTGTGTAAGCCCGAAACATAAGATCGCAGCCTTAATTAGTTGGATCTATGGCATGACTAACTTTACATATTAACTTCAATGACGCCTAAGAGCAAACAAATTAGACTGGAATAAACCCATAGTATTTGAGGAACTAACAAAAGTCCAATATAAACACACCACTGTATTGTATTCATTTAAATATTTGTACTATGAGTATATTTTTTTAAGTACTTGTATTTGTGCTGTATTTTGCATTTTAATAGCTTATGTGGCATTTCAGTCTTTGAACTGTTTGGAATTCACCCAGAAAACACAGATCATTTTGTAAATGAAAAATAAAATGAATAATGGCAATACTGGGATCAGGGTATCAGTACTTTCATTGATCCTACAAAATAAAAAATGCTGTAAGTGACACGGGACATTCTACCAAACTAAATTACCTTTAAAATAATGGAAACAAACTTGTAACAGCCAATTTAGAATGTTGTCTCCGCCAATCTCAAAATCTAGGTTCTGAAATTGAATTATATTATGCATATTTGTGGGAATACTCTGAATTTATGTCAAAAGTATACTTCACAATTTCAAAGGCAAGAATGTGGTGTCCAGTCTCTACCTCCGCCCCACTGCTGCATATTTTTAAAACTTTGCTGTGTGAAACAGTCTGAGTATTTCAACTAAAAGACTGCAATTTGTTTTCCATATTAATACAAATGCTAGATATTTCCAGGAAGCATATTTTCCCTAAACCTTGGAGACCTAAAGATGTGGTTGGCTTGTCTTATGTGCATTTCATCAAGTTCTGAAAAAATCTCCATTTTCCCTTTCTGCTTGAGTTTACACATAAGGGTAATATTCTATGTTTGTCATGGAAGTTCACATTTCTAAATTGCATCCCTCTGCATGATTCAATAACGGTTGAATTTTCTGTACTCACTGTGCTTAGGAGCCTCCTTCCTTTGAACTGTAACGAATTCAGAGCCTTTCAATTGAATTCTTCAAGACGGAATGGAGCAAGCAGAAGCTACACAGGCCTGATCAGCTCACTTGTTTACTGTGACCAACATTTTCCTGTAAGACTTTCAAGATGGGGAGGGTGGTGGGGAGGACTCAGGATATGACATCATGCACTGTATGTGTGCTGTTGTCTCTGGGTGGTGTGGCCTTTTTGGCTAGCTTTCTTTCCCCTTTTTTTAAGGAAACTGCTCAATAAAACTGACTGCCTCTGTTTTTGATCAGGGAGTTGAACCTATTGCTAACATTCACTCCCTTGCTTCCAGTTGACATTAAAAAACAACAACAGAAAGCTGAAAGGTAAATTAACATTAGTTTTAGCCAATAATGTAGAAAGAACTTAAACTGGCAGTGCTGTCAAAAGCTGCAAGCAATGAAGCCTCCCCTATCTGGTGCTGTAACCTTTGGTCTTATGGCGACTTCCCCATACCCAGGAAGCATGGTAGTGATGGGCAAAGGAGAGAAAACACCTACTCCTCTTTTGCTGTTTAAAAAGCCAGCATGCCAAGCCAGGAAGAAGACAAGGACCTCTGAAGATAAGGGCTTTTGTTGATGCATTTTACACATGCATGCACATCCATACACGTGGGGGAGCAGGGAGAGAGGAACCACCATTCAGAATAGGCCTGGCTGCAATTCCAAGTAGCAAGACTCCTCTAGAAGTGTAAGCTGTCTTTTCAATGGAAAGTCCTGCTTTGCCTGATGGAGATATGCCTGGACCACTTGGGTGTGGATCTAACTCACTTTCATCAAAGCCTCCCAAAATTACACTCCCAATTGTTTTCAAAATGTTTCTAAGCTGTCACTTTCTGATATTATCTTGTCTTGCATGGTTAGCCAAACTGTACCGTTGTACCGCCTACAGCTGGAGAAGTTGTTGATTTCCATTGCATTAGTATGAGTCATTTAACCACATGCAGGGCATGTTGAATAAGACATTTTTGTGCTTTAACGTGAAGTCCCAAAACACTGGAATGTAGACAAGAATAACCAAGAAAATGACAAGTCCCATAGAGAGCAAACATTTCAAGCTCTGCAACACATGACTTGCTGGAGAAATCACATCAGTGAGCTTCAGTGACACAGGGATCTTTTACTTTTTTTTTTTTTTTGCACATTCCATTGTATCCTATCAGACACAACTCTCACTTTGCTCCTAGTTTTACTTGGAGGAGCAAGTTCAGTGAAGTTATGTGAGGATATCCTGGATTTTTCTTCTCCTCAGCTTGTTAGGCAGGAAGTCATTGCTGTTCCTAAGGAGGCCAAAGGCATTCTGGAAAGTGGCACATGGCTTTAGATTCTGGTAATATTTACATTAATGAAACTGTTCAGGATTAGGCATATGTTGTGGGTTGTTGTGCCAGGCAGCAAAGGTTCTTTGAGAGTATTTGAGCATTGTCTTTAACTAAAAAGCTATATTCTTGTTGTTTCCCCACTATTAAACTTATTTTTTTCCTACTGAAATTGTTAATTGCAGCATTGTTAAAACACATTAAATGTAGAATGCACCATTTAAGTAACTCTTTATGTGTACAAGGCTTGGGAAATCAAAGGAACAGGATGGGGAATCTCACTGAGAGAGAAACTGGGTTTGCAGCTAAGGTGTTGGAGTCCTTAATGGACCAAGCGGTAAGCATCACTTTGATTGTTTAATCGTCATTGCATAGTAGAAAAGAGATGTGGCCTTACCTCTCTCCAAACACCTGTTTTATGATGGAAGTTCATATACACAATTGCCCAGCCCATGCAACTGCTCTCTGTAGAAAATGGAGTGCAAATGGGGTGGCCAAACGTTCAGAATTTTGCATGAAATTACCAGAGTGTTCATTGCTGTGGGTGTGTGGCAAATAGGGGTTAGATGAACCAGTCCTGTTATGTGATGCCTGTTGCCAGCCACTCATCAATCATCCAAACGGGGCTAAACCTCAGAACCAACAGTAGAAACAGTCTTGTATGGGAAGAATTGCTTTGCATATAGGTGTGGGACAAAGGGGGTGGGGCGGTGTGGCCTTCAGAGGAACAGATGTCAGCTTGAGTCCAATGCTGCACTCGGATCTACATGGATCTGCTATAAGGTTTCCAACACAGGACAGGGTAAGTAATGCAATGGCCAAACAACAAGACACAATTGTTAAATAGTAAGGATTGCATACCATCTCCATGACAGAGCTGTGCACAGATCCTATTCTTTATGTGCATCCTTCAGCTGCAATGGTTCCTTCCATCTTTTCCTAACTGCTTGGGATGCTTTACCTGAAAAGAAGACCCTCTTCACATCTCAGGTTTAGAGGAACTTGTCTGCTTAGAGGGATGCTATTCCAGCACCTTAACTGGACTGTACAGGCTTGACTAATTTTGTTTGGGACACCAAAGTGTGCCTCTTTGTCTCTGTTAAAATGTATGATCTCATAAGTATAACTTGAAACTGCACATTGATTGGGACTGAAACAGTGATGAGTGCTAGACAGGTGATTTAAAACTGAGTTGTAGAAAATGCCCAGCTAATTAAACACTGCTGTTCTGCAGCAACCCAGTTTGTGCTAGAGGCTCTGTCGGCTGGATTAGTCCAAGTATCTTGCCATTCTGTTCCGCCACTCACCTCATTTAGTCCCTCCAACCTAAATCCATTACTTCTTCCTAGCAATATTTTCTGTTGAGTTGCATATCAACCTCCCGCTGCACTTCTTGTTGCTTATTTAGCAGATGGTAGCCTTGTAGCCTCAGGGTGCCTGAAAGCAATTTAAGTGCAATTGTTTGAACCTCTGATAATTTAGTACAGTGGGAGTAGGGGAAGATACTATATTTCAGTTTATTCTTGGGTGAGTCTGTATGCTGGCAAAATATTTCTTTATCTTACACTCCATATCAATATCCACAAATTTCTGCTATGGCAGACATTCCTGTTGCTAAAGAGCAGTCTTTAAAAAAAGTTGCACCATAACTTTGAAGTTGAATAGTCTTGATTGTGTGTACCTGTATATACAAGTCTGCCTGGGTTTTCACATATTTGGGGGAGGCCTTCCTTTAAAGCTGGCAGACATCAGAGGCATGCCTTGTGGAGACATGAGAGAGGGCTTTCTTGGTGGCTGTTCCCAGGCTCTGGAGCTCCCTGCTGAGAAAGTCAGGTTTGCTCCCATCTTTGTGACACTTTGCCCAGAAACAGATATGTTTTTTATTCAGGTAGACCTTTGATGTATAAGCCAATCTATTGCTAGAGGGGATTTTCAGGTCTGTCTCTTTGTTTAATTGTAGTGTTTTAGGAGTCTCTTTTTAATTCATATTTTAATTAAGATTTTGTGTTGCGTCTGTATTTTATTCTTGTTAACTGATGCTAGTCCCCGGCTTGTTGTGGGTTTTGTACCATGTGAATCAAGGCGGCAAAGGTTGTTTGAGGGTATTTGAGAATGTCTGTCCCTCAAAGGGGCCTGCCACCCGCGTTTGCACTACATGGCAACCCATGGTAAGCTGGCTGCCTGTGGCATCATGTAAGAACAGTGCCCATGGGCACCCAAAGTGGGTACTGTCTCTGCAGGTAAACTAGTCCACAGTGGCTATACCATGAAAACAAAGGTGAGTAAGTGTGGTTCGTCCTCCCTGACACCATTTCATCAGCACAAATAACTTCAAACACAAGATAAACTTATATTTTCATTCTTAATTCAAGGTTAATTTATCAAGATCTGTGCATGACTATATTGTTCCTAGAACAATAGGCATAATACTAACTGGTGGACTCGGCAGGTTAATGGGCAATAGAACTCCTGTTAGTGATTTGCTCAGGCTTGTTTGTCAGGGCTGGTCCTACTGTCGGGTTAGGTGACCACCTCAGCCATCCCACATACCAGTGAGAAGGGAAGGCACAGGTGGTAGCAGTACCTGGCCCTCCCTCCTGTGACTTCCTGTTGCAGGACAGAGTTGTAGGCCTCCTACATGCTGTTTGTCCTCAGGCTGAATAGAGCATGCTCCTTCATCACCACCACGGAGCTAAGATTCAGTCCAGTCAATCCCACTCCCCAAATGGAGCCATGTGTGTGAGTGGGATCGCCTATCCTCTGCTCCACACAAGGAAACATCCCGGGCTCACTGACCCTAATGGTAATGGGGGGAATTATGTAGCCAGGTTGTCAAAAGACGGTGGGGTTGGTCCCAAGAAGAGGAAGAAAGAAGTTGCATTCCTGAGGGAAACGTGACATGACCGGGTTTTGGAAAAGCTCAGGAACAGAATCTAAAGTTCGTAAGTAAGTAAAAAGTCAAGATTCAGGAAGTTCTTTTGCAGCTGACAGCATCCAAACAGGCCCCCCTCTTCCTCTCCATCTATCTATCTGCCTGTAGCAAACTTCCTGGCTGAGCCTAAGTTTGACCTGTTTGGGACATTTACAGGGCTCAGTGGAACAAAATGCTGTCTCTGCACTTCCTTTTCCAAAATGATTCCGCAGAAGGCAGACTTTCCTTTATGGCACCTTGACATTAATGGATTAGGAAGGAAAGGAGTTGGACAAAAGCTGCCTCCTATCTGTATACTGCTAGCAAAAGTTACCCGAACCCTGGTAGCTTTACAATTGAAATACTGAGTAGTGTTTGTAAGTTAGTCTTCTTTCAAAAGCAGTCCAGAAACTTCATCTGACTTAAAATAAGAACAGCAAGAAAGATAACAGGGTCTGGCTGATATGATCCATGCTTAATTGTAAGATGTTGGAATTAAACCGAGCACACTAAAGATTATGGGGCAGGTTATCCAGAGGATTGCTTTCTCCCACTTCTACCTACCTGACTCCAGGTGGAGACCCTTCTACACATCTTCAATGGGCTTTCCCCCAAACAAGTCTCCTGTTTCTCTGCCCTTGTCACCAACTAGCTGCTCTTGCTCCTCTTCGTTTTCATCATTGCCACCACTTGCTTGCTTTACAGTCAGTGAGCAAGGAAGCAGTGGAATATGTTGCTTTTCCTTCTTACCACTCTTAATGTCTGGGCCAGAACAAGAGGCATGTGAATAAAGCTGGCTGAGATGATGAAGAGCAGAAGCCACACCAGGGGACGTGTAGTCCCTCACAACTAGCTTTGACACTGGCTCTACTTAAATGGACTCTAACAACATCTTCTGAAAACCTCCTCTGAATATCCCTGGCAAATAAGGTCGGGTGGGTGGAGGGTCCTTTCGGTGTTGCCAACCTGATTATAGAAAACTGTTGCCTATTTTGGCATCAGAAGAAGACATTTTATGGAACCTGTTCTCCAGAGAGGTGCGCCTGGCACTGATACTTTATTCATTTTGGCACTAGGCCAAAACTTTTCTTTTTCATTCACCCAGTATTTTAACGGTTGAGTGGTTTTTACTGTGTATTTTTATATATTGAAGATTATGTTTTGTTTAACTGCAGTTACGGTGGTTGTCTTTTGTAAGCTGTCTAGAGACAGGATAAAAGACAGGATAAAAATATTTTAGATGCATAAATGGTTGTTTTTCAGTCTTCATTATTTTTAGTTCTTGCAAAATTGGTGGTCCTAATTTTGTTTGCTGGTGGTGGTTTTATTCTCTTGCAGTTTTATTCTGTTCTATCTCCATATGTATTTTGTATGTTGTGCATTTAATGTTTTTATATAAACTGCCCAGAAAATACTTGCTACTGTGTGTACGCATATGTACTATAAATAAATAAATAAATAAATGCAGCAATAAAGTTGAGCTAAGATACTTATTTCCAAGAAAAACCATGAAAGGCAGTTTTTCTGTCCAAGATTTATAAATTGTTAATTGGGTTTAATAGCTTATAGTTGCCCTGTCTCTTGCTTGTGTCTTTTAAAAATGTTGTTCTTGTTTATTGGGGACTTCAAGTTCTGCTTTTATTTGGGAATTTTAGATGATATATTATTGAACTGGTATTTGTACACTTTCATAATTACTTCAACAGCACAAATAATTTGCCAAGTTAATGATTTTTACCAAGTTAAAAACAAGATGGGATCTGACAACATTGAGCTTTTCTGTGCAAAGCTTTTTTTGTGAGCTTGTGATTCCTTACTCGTTGTTTATGGATTTTTAGACAATGTTGTCATGGTCCAGTTTCACTGTTTTTTCATAGCATTTTCCTGGCTTTTTGCTTTTTTTTTTTTTTTTTGAAAAACAGGAGAATGGGGTGTTATTTCTGAAAGGGTTCATTCTCTCCTTGTAATTGTTCTATTCTGCTAGAACACAGCTCCACCTGGAGGTTATGTAGTAGAAAAGCAGGAAAGGAAAAAGCTCTTTGTGGAGAGAACTCGGCTCTAAATTCTGCATCAAAACAAGAAATAAATACAGAGAGTAAGAGACTCATGTAGACTTTCCCCCAAAATACTGTTCCTTTCAGGCTTCATCTCTACCCACCCATGGACAGTGGTCAGAAGGGTTTCTAAAATGGAATTAGCCCTCAGGCTGAAAGGGCTTTTTGGGGCTACAACTCCCATCAACTCCTCCCAGTAGCTGTGTTGATGGGAGTTGTAATCCAGAATGCCTAGAGGAGTGGTACCAGGTTCAGCGAAGGTCAATAATGCTGCAGGCATTCCACCAGGAAGATGGCTGCCCCATGGGCATTCAATTTTATCCTTTTGCCTTTTGCCAAACAGAGTTGTCAATTTACGTGCATTAGCATGTAAGAATTTAAAACACTTGCGGCAGTTTTTACATGAGATTAAAAAACAATTTCTGACTAGATATGAATAGGCCAAACTATAGCAAACCAGCTTTTTGTGCAATATATAAGCAGTACCAATTATGGCAGACCACTGCCAATGGCCTTTGGAAGCAAGAAGGTCCTTATTCTCATCCTGAAAGGGTAATATAGAGCAGGCCTGGAAGCATATCCATAAACATGAAATTATATGTGTTGTGTATTAATAATACATGGCACAAAAGTGCAGAAACGCTGGAAAATAAGATTATAGCTTCTTCAGCATGTCATCTTTGATCAAGCTACAAGTACTTGTACCCGATTCCTTCATATATCATTACCTCATAATTTCAGTAACACAAGGACACTGAGGAAGGCAACATTAAAAAATAAATACATAATAACACAGAATTTCCAATCGTCGGTTTAGAGTTCTGCATATATTCTGATGTATTATGGCATAGAGCAGAAGTGGATCCTTTGACTATAGAGTATAGTGGCAATAAAAACTGGATGCCATAGATCTTCCAAATCTGAAAACACGATAGTGGTTTCTGCCCTGTAAGGTAAATGACTTGGGTAATATTTTCTGGTGCCAAATGTACACTCTCTTGTGGAACAAGCTAAGCGGCTTCTAGATCCTCTGCTGGAAGTAGAAGATAGAGAGTGAATCTGAGCATGTTTATCTTGCTCAGAATTAAGCAAAATGTTCACAGCAAGCAACCAAACAAGATGCCATGTAAGCTCCCATGATATGGAAGCTACCAGGAGTGATTCTTTGGAACCAAGTTCAAGGAAAAGGGGGGTCCTTGTGGTTAGGAGTCTGGATGTCCCTATAGTTTCAGTTTCAGTAGAAAACTTGGAAGACAGTATCCTGATGACCAATCACTGTTATTGTTCACTATCAGAACAATTAAATGTCCATGACACATACTTATATATCATTATAAAACATGCTAATTAAAAAAGAAAACAATATAGAGCCTAGGGGGACTCAGATATATTCCATTTTTAAAATAATGTCCATTGTTATTGTCTGAGGTCTGTAATCCACTTTCATTTCATCCCCACCTGGTATCTTTAGTGTTTCACTTTGTAGTTATCTGTCTCCATAGTAGCATGTAAGTATCAGAGTGATTCATGGATTAGTCTGGCTTGATCACTCACAGATTAAATCATTTCATACAATGTTCTTGTTTTTTCTCTTCCACATTCATTCTGCTTCAGAGCTGAAATTCAATTACCCAGGGCCTTAGGTTACAGCTACAGGATAATCATTGCAGGACTGAAAGATGCCTCCCAGGACATTCCTACAGCAATTTAAAAAGCTTTAAAAGCAACAGTGCAGCAGCAACACCCTTTAAAATTCAGCAGTCATAAACTGTTCATTAATCTAAGCAAATTAGAAACCATTCTTGTTTGTGGGATTGGATTAACTACAGTAAACATTAAAGTCAGATTATTGCTGAATCAGTCATTTTCTCTATAACAATAAGACTGCAATCCTTTCTTATTTACAAACTTTTTATTGAATATTTGAGACTCTACGCAGAGATAAAATCTCCAACAAATTATCAGAAAATCCTGAGATTGCACCCTACCTCATCCACAACCTAAATATAAAGCATTATAGTTTAGGAATGAATTGAATGAAGCAACAATGGAACAATGAATTGCAATGGCTCCCAATGAAAGTGAAACAAGGATGATTCAGGATTTAGAATAGACACCAGGAGGAATTTCCTCACTGTCACAGTAGTATGACAATGGAGCCTATTACCTGGGGAAGTTGTGGACTCTCCCTCACTGGAGACATTTAGAAAGCATCTGGTCAGTCACTGTGGGATTGTGTAACCTGGTGTCCTGCAGTAGCTGAGGGCTGGACTTTTGGACCCTTCCAACTCTACTGTGATTCTGTGAAAGAAGAAAGTGCAAAAGCAGGCCTGCAGCTGAATAGTAAGAAAACAAAAATCATGAATACAGAAGAATTACAGAGCTTTACTGTCAACAATGAAGAAAATGAAATCGTGAAAGATTTTGCATACCTTAGCTCAGTCATCACTTCAGAGACTGCAGCCATACATGGCATCTGCATATATTAAATTATGTGTCTTCGGCCAATTTTCACATGTTCCTCTGATCCTAATCTAGCTTTCCTTATGACTAGCATTGGGATGGTCCCTTTTGGAATCCATCCCTCCAGAATCTGTGGACTTCCTTTCATGCTTGGCTTGGCCCTGCAGAGTAAGCCAATACAAGAGGAAGTCCACCTTAGCTTGTGGACCCCCTAGTTGCACAACTGGCAAGCTTCACCAGCCACCATTTCTGGCAGCCAAGCTTCTTCCTCCTCACTGCTGCTGCTCAATTTCTGACAAGCACCCCACAACAAGGAGGGTTTTCTCAGTGCCACCTCACTTATGAAATGATCTCCCCACTGGGCTCCATTTAGCACCAAAACTGTCATCTTTTCAGCAACATGTTAACATTGTTCTCTACTCTCAGGCATTTAATGGCATACAAATGGATGCAAATTGTTCAAATCAGGTGTAGGGTTTTTTTAATTGAAAATGTTTTAGATGGTTAAACGTGTTTCGATTTTGAATATTTTACACAATATCTGTATCTATGCTCATTTATATGCATTTTATTGCATCCATTTTATTATTCTACTTTGATAAATTACTGTGACCCACCCAGAGAACTTTGGTTATTGGGTAGTATAGAAATTGAATTCAATAATAATCATTCTGCTTGTCTCCCCAGTAGTCAGAGTTTTATGGCCATTGTCAATGCTCAGATCTCACTTAAAGTGTATATTTTACAGCTGAAAACGCTGGGGTTCCCACAAGCTTGCTTTTATTTATTACCTCTCCCTCTTGATTGGGTGGTGCCATTTTGGCTACAAAAGGACCACCATTTGGAGAAGTGAGAATGCTATTAGTAGTATAGACTAACCTCAGGGCAAGTGGCCAATAATGGTCCTCCCAGATTCCTTTCCCGGTCTCACCCCTTCCCTCCGTGCAGTGAACACGTTTTGTGCAGCATTTGTCACATCTAAAAAGCCGAACTGTCTCTCTTAAGGCCTAGTTGCTGTACAAAGAGCTTTAAGCGACAATATTCTGCAGGGGTTGGTTTTGTTTTGTATTCTGGGGTCATGTGGGTTTGCCTTTGGCCTTAATTTCTTTGTCTTAGCACCTCCTCTCCAGAATATAACCCCCAAGCCTTCCCAGATGAAATCTGGCCCTTGGGGAGAAAGAAATTTCCCATGCCAAACACAGAGAACCGATCATTCCAGCCTTTGTTGTCTGCCTTTCATTACATGCTGAGTTAAAGAAAAGCCACTTTAAGCCTCCTATGTGAAAACTTCCTTTAGAAGCTATTAAATCATCATTCCAAACCTGCAAGTTGTCCTCCTTTCATTGCTCTTTTTCTGACAACCTCTCACCCCCACACACCACTTACTGTTTATTTTCTCAGAATCTCGCTTCCCTGCTCGGTCCAGGAAACGGATTGTGGCTGCTCCCCCTGCTGCCAAATGAAGGAAGCTTAAAGAAGGGTCGGCCAAGATATTTCCATTCCAGGCTATTCATATGCAATTGCCCTGTATACGCCCTGTGTAAGATTAAGAGTCAGCAAGGTGTGGTTGTGGGGCTGGAGCCCTGTAAGATCCATGTTTTAGTCCCCACCTGGCCATGAAACTGCCTGGATGACCTTGGCTGGTCACTCACTCTCAGTGTTACCTACCTCACAGGCTAGGTAGAGTTACTTGCTGTGAGGGCTGTTGTTGTGAGGATAAAATGGAACTATACCAGCTAATTTGGGCTATTCACAAGAGGAAAAATGTGGGCATAAATGTAATATAAGTGACTGGGTTCAGACAACATGATAATCCAACATGGTTTATAAATCATGGTGAGTTCAAACCGGTGAGCTCAGCACCATTCCACTGTTCCATGGCTTTAAATAATAACATAGTGTATATAACAGGCTTTAAATAACCCATCGTGGCTTCATGTGTTTTCCTAATCTGGACAACACATTAAACCATGGTCAGGCCAACAATTAAGAGTCCCCTGGCCAGAGTGGTAAGAAAGCATTCCTGCTGTGGTTAAGGGGCTCTGGCTGATGACAGCCAGCAAAGCATGTTGGGCCCTTGTTAATCAACGTGGAAGAGTGGAATTGTTCATGAACAACACTGGTCTCCCTCTGATATTGTCAAGAGACTGAGAGAAGCCGCTGGGTTCCACAGAGTTTTGCCTCTCCAGGCCCTTCGGGGGGCCTGGAGAGATAGCACATAGCAGAAGAACCAGCCACTCTGTCTTGCTTCCCCATGGCTGGATCCCACCCGCCATGCCACTGCCGCAATGGTGGTAGGTGGGAAGGAGCTGCTGAGTTCCTGGGCCCCACAGCCACCAGGCACCCTCCACTCTATCCACTTTCTCCCCTGGAAGAAAAGGAGGAACGGAGGTGAAGCGTCCTTCCTGTTGCCTGCCTCACAAAGGGGGTGTATGGGGGGGGGGGGGTAGCAGTGATAACAGTGGCTATCTGCACCACCTGACCTAGCCTTGGGAAAGGGCAGGGGCTGGATCCCACATCAATCAGTTCATCTCCCCATGTGAACTTTGTTCTCATCTAAAAACTGAGCTATCAGATTGTTCTCTGATAGCTTTCTTTTCTCTCTTTTGTTGAAATTATATTAAAAGTACTGGGATATCTTAAGCCTAGAATACTGCTGCAGCTGAAGATCTGGAAGTCCAGGAAACTGGTTGTGCTGGGGGACAGTTACAAGAAATCCAGAATGAAATAGTGTTCAACATTTTTGAGGCCAAAGAAATACTGTATGTGAATCTGCTGATCATGAAGTGTTAAGAACAGGGGTCCTCAAACTTCTTGAACAGGGAGCCACTTGACAGCTGCCAGTGGTAGCTGCAGGCCTCCAAGGCGGTGCTGGTGGGGAGGCGTGGGCTGGTGTGGGGGCTCGTGCACGGGGTGAGGTGGTGGCTTGCTTGCAGGAGGTCGTTTCCAAGCAAGTCCAAAATGACCTCCTTGTGAGCAAGCTGCCGCCAGGCACAAGCACAGCAAGGCGCCTGCTTGCTCGCAAGGAGATCATTTTCTCCAACCAACGATCTCCCTGTGAGCAAACTGCTGCCAGGCAAGGTGCTGACTTGCTCATGAGGAGATCGGTTTCTCCAAGCATTTCCAAAACGACTTCCTTGTGAGCAAGCTGCACGCACGCACAGCGAGTGCAAAACCTGTTGAGAGGGCCAGTTAAAAGGGCCTGGTGGGATGGATCCTGCCCGTGGGCCTTAGTTTGAGGACCCATGTTTAAGAACGTAAGAATAGCCATGTGAGACCTGACCTAGAGTCCATCCACTTCAGTATTCAATTCACACAGAGCCCAACCAGCTGCCCTCTGGATCCCACAAGCGGGATGGGAGTGCGACAGCACCATCCTGCCCAAGTACCCCAGCAACTGTGCACACAGTCACACTGCCTCTGACACCGGAGACAGGATATTCCCATCTGGACTGGTAGTCACTGACAGCCTCCTTATCCATGGATTAGTCCAACTCCCCATTCAAAACCATCCACACTGGTCACCATCACTGCATCTAGCAGAAGTCAATTCCATAGTTCAAAGGTATGTTATATTTAGGAGATCCTTTTTACCCCTTTGAGCTCCAGTATTATGGCAGAGGGGGGAAAGTGTCCCTTTCCACCTTCCAAACAGCTTCCTGAGCTCCCTTGTTTTTCAGGAAAGCTGATTCCAGTAATCTCACAGTTCTGATAAGTTAGAGTCAGTGACTGGGAACACCCAACAGGAAGAACAAAGATTGCCAGAATGCTTTTCAAACTCGTGATATTCTATTGCTGGTTTATTCTTGCTTTTTTAAAACCTCTTTTAGATATTGGGGGTAAAAGAATGGTTAAAGTTGCAGAGTGAAAATTTTAAATGTATGCAAATTGCCTTTTTTACCTTACAAAAGCCTGCAGGCCAGATAAAGTTGCCCTCTACTTTTTTAGCAAACACTTCCCTGTCCCAGTCCCAGAACTTTCAGGCTGGCTAGGGGCTTGCTTGGTTTTTACCGCGGAACCTTTTAGCGACTCAAGACTGGATATAAATGCGTTTGTTTGGACGTGAGCCGCTTTAGACACCCCGAGGAAGCAGGGAGGGGGGCGAGGGCAGCTGACAGCACGAGCCCGGGGATGCTCACTTAGAAGTAAGTCCCGTTAGCAGGAAAGATGCCCTATGAGCGCTTTCTCTTTCGTTCCTAAAATATGCCCCCCTTTAGATCTGCCGTTCTCCCTCGGGTGCCTTTAGAATTGCAGCACGACTGTGTTGCAATTTCGGGCACTCAGCCCAAGAGTGTTTGCCCGTCCTCTTATCACCACTTGGGCGTCGCCTGGGGCCGATGGGCAGGGAGCGCGCCTTCCACCGCGGGGACGCGCCGTCCGGAGCGCTCGCCCATCTACGTGCTCGGAGAAGCGGGCGATAACGGGGCAAGGAGCTGACGGCGGGAGGAAGGTGAGGACGAGGCGAGCTGCGGCAGGCTGCGCGTCTCGTCGGCAAGGGCGGGCAGGAGGGGAGGGCGGGCACGTCGGTGGGGAAGAAGGACGCTCCTCGGGTGCTCCTCCGAGGCGGTGACTAGAAGTTGGGTCTGCAGCGCCGTCCTCCTCCGCTAGGCGTGCGCCACGCCCGCTAACTTCCCGGTGCCCGCGCAGTGGGGACGGGACGCCTCCACCCGCGCGAGTTTCCTTTTTCACGCTCCCCTTTCCGGCACCGCGTGGGTGTCTGCGTGGAGGAGGATGGTAGTCTCTGCCCCCTCCTCGGTCCTGCAAGGCAGCCTTCCTGGCTGGGTGGCTTCTAGATGCGTTGGACAACAATTCCCATGGCCTCCCCTCGCCGAGCCGGCGCTACGGGAGTTGTAGACCAACGCATCCAAGCGGGAAAGGCCGTTTCAGCATTCGCTCTCCCTTCTCAGCTCTGTGCAAGGATGGGCAGAAGTACCACCTGGGAGTTGTTTTCTAGGGTTGCAAGATATACCAGCAGTGCTTACTTTGTTTCTAAACTGCGAAACACAAGCTGGCGTTCGGTCATAATTTCGAACTGGGAATACCGCTCCCTCCCCGCCTGAGCTGTGCGGCAGCTGGTTCCAGTTATTTACTGGGAAAGGAATGCACTCGCGGCTCTGTTGTTGCATCTCGTCTTCCACAGCTGAGGCGCGGCCGCCATGAAAAACAAGCCCTGTCCACGGGGCTTTCACTGGGTTCTGCACTTACATGGCTGGGAGACAGAAGCCCCTCTAAAGGGGTATTAGAGCCACTCCGTTCCCTTCCAAGGACAAGGGAGAAAGGGCAGGGCTGCTGGTTCTGAAACAGCAGACTTCTGTCCCCCGATCGTGCTCTCTGCTAGGAAACCAACAGGAACTTCTTATTAATCATCAAAGGAAATCTGAGACTGTCTCGAGAGTACAAAAATAAAGAGCAAGAACAGGAAGTTTGCAAACAGTGACGGATGCTTTCTGTTAACTCATGCAGAAATGTTCACTTGAAAATCTGTAGGCGATGTTAACATTTTCTATAGAGTTTACTGATAAAAAAAAATTGTTTTCAGATATCTCAATAACCCAGGGAAGGGGAGTAGACTGAGGAATTGTGCCCAGAACCATTGGTGATCATGACAGCTTGGGCACTATTTCAACTCTGCACACCCAATAGAGTCTGTCTGCTAAATCACATGGGCAGTCGATATGCTGACGGGCAGAGGCTGATGGGCCAAGAACTGTATACTTCCTTGAAGCCACAAGGGGTTTTCCCTCATCTTCCCTGGACCATCCAGGAAATCTGCTCAAACTAGGGTGATGCTGTGCTAGACAGGGCACCCTTAAAGGACATAGAATTTCTGTGCTGAGCCACATTCTTGGAACCCCACATATAACACATGACATATGACATATAAAGTATGTTTTGTGTTTTTCCAGCAAGCAAGTACACTGTGGGCATCTGCATTCTGAGTACAGGGACATCAGGACCACCAGCACCCATACCCAGTGTTGGAAAGAAAGAAGGGTATTCCAGGCAAGTAAGTGACTGCATCTAACTCCGGTTGCTTCACTGGGTAATATACTGGTAGTGAAATGGCAGTTGTATCAAGGTAAACTTTCCAAAGATCCCTGGACTTTTAGATGCAAACAGCTATGTTCCATCCAGGCATACAAATCCTTTTGGGGTAAGTAAAAGTTCTTTTCTTGTGAACATTCACTTCCCGGTCCATTCTTGGGTCTTTCTCTCTCTTCCTCCTGTGAACTTCCTCTTCTGGGGTGCCAGAAGTGGGACTGACTGGGCTACTCTGCCAGGCACTGTTTTGATAGTACCTGGCACCCCTGAGAGAAGGTCTTGTACTACAAATACATTGGTCAATGGCAAGTTAAAAGCTTGTTGCCAAGGAAGAGTACATTCCCTGCCATTTTGAGTGTTTCCCCAGTCCCTCTTTCCAAAGGTCTTTGTTCTACCAAAGGCAGAATAAATTGAAAGTGTATTAGCAAAGCCAGGAATAACATCTCCCAGGCTTCATTCAGTGGCCCTGAGACCTCTGGAATATGTTAATGCTTTCAGCTCTGTACTTGGTTTTAATCTAATCAAATCACATAGCTCCTCTATTGTATTGTCTATGTTACCACTCAGAGGTGGAAGGCAACATTCAGGAAGCCCTAGGAAATCCACTGCTGAAACATTATCTTGAATGTGTTGGGGTGAAGGTTAGCAGTGAAGAGTAAAATTCTGTTTGCCCTCAAAACTTGAAAAAGGGTACAACATCACTATAAGGAAATGACTTACAGGACAAGTGAATAATGGCAACCCTCTAGACTGGAGGATTACAGGCATCCTATGGAGGATGGAGCGCGCGTGGAGATGAGGTCACTCCTGTGTTCCTGCCCGGGAAAGGTCACTTTAATGGGCACACTTCAGCGCAGGATGGAAGACGGCTGAGGCACTGCCAGGATGCACTGTTGGTGGCACTGTCCATTCCTCACTGCCTGCCCTCAAACCTCCTCCTCTGAGGTCACTGTCGTGATCTTGGAGAGGCAGCTGGCTTGGTTCTTTTCATGCCAGCTGTTGTGGGGCAGAGGGCACTCCAGTCTTGGATCCCCAGTGCTGAGGTTGGTTTCCCAGTCTTGGATCCGAGGGAGCCCAGCCAATGTCTAAGCATCATAGTGTCTCTTTGAATAAATAAATAGACAATTAGTTAAACCCCATTGTTTTGGCTTTTGCTCCATCCTGCTCCCCCATTCTTCCCCTTCCATTCTCATCCAGGCTACAATTCTGCAAGGGGCTTACCCCTTAATCCCCCCCACTTCCCCTTGTTTGTCCCTTTAAAAGAGGCCTTGTAGTTAACGGCTCACTCATTACTTTGGCATGTTCCTTTCTATTTTTTAAAAACCTTTCTAGAAAAATGTTGCATTGTCTTTATTACTCTCTGGGTATTTTATCTAGGGAATTCCTCTATGCATAATTAACTATGTGAATGTTATGGCTGGGATGCTCACCAGACTAATTTCTACTAAACTGACGAGGAGCCCTTGGTCTCTCACACTCCCTCTCACAGAACATCCAAGGCTTGTAAATCCACGCGACCACAGGGGCCCCACTATTCCAGCTGGCTGCCAGGTCAGCCAGCAAGCATATAGTGGCCACATGCAATGCTTGCAGACACTGCTGCCTGCCACAGCCAGGAGCGAGAAGGCAAACAGCAGTGGCCTAGTACAGACTCTGGCCTGGACACCTGGTACCCTCAGGCTGATGAGGAGGTGCTGGAACTACTACTCCAACTACTATTACAAGGTGCTGTGCCTGCCCCTCCGTAATTTCTCCTGGATTTAAGCTGATTTACAGGCAAATTAATGTATCTGGACTAGCAACCAGCCATCTCAAGGGGCTTATAAACAGCCCAATGTAAGGCTGGAGCCAGCCATGGCAGTGCAGGCAGCAAAGAAAGGTTATTGTCTCTGTTGCATCTTCGAATAGTTGCCTAGCAGAACTCTTTAAGGTCGTTAGGGGCCTGTTCCCACTGCAACCGGTGAATTCAGCCTTGTCCTCTCAAAGACCTGCAGTGGTGCTTTTACATCACATGTTGAGGGCAAATTGTGTGCCTATGCAGCACACTTGATGCTGTTGTCAGTGCAGCTCTAGGCAAGGGCACTTGCGTCGCCATCTGCCCGTGGAATCAATTTACCTGGGCACTCTAGTCAGCATCTGGAGACTTCCCCTGAATGCCAACTCTGGGAAGGGTTCAGAGCACAGCAGCAAGAGGGAGAGTGTTCTCTATGGGGGCCCCCATCTATGGAATTACCTCCCCACTGAGACCTGTCGGGCACTAATCTTGTTATCTTCTTGGTGCCAGGCTAAGATGGCCCTTTATGCCAAGAGTTTTAATGCTAAACTAGGATATCCAAGGGCTTGAAGTGATTATTCATCCCAGGTATTTTTACAGAGCTTCTCTTTATTGTGCAATTTAGCTGTTTTCATTTTTTTAAATTTTTAAATGTTTGCATTGTGGAAAAATGTATTTATGAATTGTTGAAAACTACCCCAAGAGCATTGGCACCTGGGCAGCACAGAAATAAAACAATTTTTTTTAAATTAAAAATTCAGCTGCTGCAGTCTGAAGATATGGACAAGGTGCTTGCTGACTACAGGCTTTTTTCAATCCTTGCCCCTTCCAGGCTAATAAAAACTCTTGGTGGTCTCATACGGACTCGTGGCCCAGCAGGTATCTTCCACCTTTAGTGTGGCAGCCACATTGCAATGGAATTCCCAGTGTCTGGAGGTGAGGCGGACTTGACACTCTGTGGTTTTTGGTGGCTACTGAAGGCATCTTTATCTGGGAAGCCTTTCTTACCAACCAGCCACACTTAATGTCATCCTATTTTAATGTGCTTTTTTACTCTTCTAGCTTTTTAAGATTTTCACTATTCACTGCTGTGGAATTTGCCCAGTTATGCAGTAGTATATTCATACTAATCAATAAATAAAGTTTCTTCTCCAGGGATATGAACCTGCCCTTAGTCTTTCAAATCTGACATCTTTTCCCATTCACTTTCACTTTCACTTTCAGACATATTTTTCTGTCTCTTTAGCCAGAGCTTCAGTGGAAAAATTGAATAACATTGGACCCAACATATGGGATACGGTTTGAAAAATCCTTCTGTTTGACTAGAGTTTTCCCCTAGACTGTCATACAGCTCTGATAGAGATGGATAGTACATTGAAAATACATGAAAATATTGTGATGCTTGCTATTAAAATATTTTATATAGATTTCAGAGCCCATATTTTTCTGTACAGCTCTTGAACCTTTTATCTAAATATGAGCAGGAAGCAAAATGTCTAGATGTTTTGGACTTCAGTTCCCAGAAGTCATTGCTAGCATGGTTAGTGACCAGGAATGCTGGAGCTGAAGTCTGAAGCAGCCAGGCATCTACTTCCCTCATTACAGGAAGGATATAGCCAGGTTAGAGGCAGTGCAGTGCAGGGCCACAAGGATGGTGGCTGGATCGCAGGGGATGGGGTATGAGGCGAGACTGAGGGAACTGGAACTTTTCAGCCTGGAGAAGAGGAGACTTCAAGGGGATCTATTGGCAACATATAGGTATGTGAGGGGGTGTCACATGGAGGTGGGTAGAGACCTGTTGTCCCCTGTAGAGGAGGGCAGGACGCGCTCCAATGGAGCCAAGCTCAAGGAACCAAGGTTCAATTTGGATGCCAGGAAGTACTTCCTGACAGTTAGGACCCCGAGGGTATGGAATGGGCTTCCACGGGAGGTGGTTGAAGCCCCATTGGTGAGGATGTTCAAGGATAGGCTAGACATGCACATGGTAGGCATGTCATGAGCGGAGCCAGCTAGAGCCAGGGTCAGACTAGATGACCCGGGAGGACCCTTCTGACTCACCTGTTTCTATGTAACTTACTGCCCCCTCTTGCTTTGACCATCAGTCTTCACCATTTAAAGTATGGACGACAGCATTTACTTGTATTCACTTGTGTCTCTTTCCTCTTGTTCGTTGGGTGTCCAGAGGAATTATTCAGGGGGTGGGGCCAAGTATATACATGCATAACTAGAGTCAGAGAACAAATCTACAATGTTTAGTGCATTGGCTGACCATGGTGAAGCCAGAGCACCGGATGAATTAGGTTATTAGGCCAGGCCTCTGAGTCATTTGTTGAGTTGTTAATCTCCCCCAGTTTCTCAGCAGGTAGACCCACTGTCCAAACCACATCTTTCCATCTGTGGCTGCAACACTCAATTCCTTCCCTGGCCATCCTCAGCCCCTCTAGCACTCAATTGCACTACTGTTAGAACTACAGAGCAGTAGCTGTATCCCCCTCAAACCCTAGCTCAGTCGGGGAGGGGGGGATGTGGAGAGAGAGAATACTCCACCATGCAAGTAGACTAGCTAACAAAACTGGATTACACTGCAGGTTGGCCATGCCCTATGCAGCAAAATGGATTCAAGAGCCCCGGGCTTCTTTACATGGTTGGCATAACCTATGTTCTCTCAGCCACTGTCCCACTCCTGCAATATATGGGTATATAATGATGATAGAACTTATTGGCAGGTTAATTTTAATAGATGGTTACAGACTTGGGATGTGGAGATGAGTTTATTTTGTAAGAAAGCTTTGGTGCTATGGAAATGTAATAAATAAATCTGAAAGAAGTCCGGGTTAGATCATGAACTCCAGTTATGTGGCTGCCTTTTGTTTTTGGTTAGACCAACTACTTCCTAGCAACAACTACATTAAAATCTGGATTTCTATGGGGATCGATCATTTCACAAGGGAAACCAAGTAGCTGACTAAAAATGATCTGTGTGCTATTTGTGAGTTCATTCAGTGGCTAAAAGCACTGAAAGATGAGACCTGGCTAGTTTCTCACAAAAGAGCTGGGCAGAATGCTTCCTGGATGTTTTGCCATTTACTGTATCTCAGGTTCTACAAGGGTGAAAATACACTTCTAGAAAGTGAAAGTAGGAAATCCAGGGGTTATGGCTCATTGGGGGGCAACTGTTCCCCCTGTCCTGTTTCCATTGTGTAAGGCAGCCACCTACAATTTTGTCTGTGAAACCCTTTTTATATGATCAGTTCACATAGCACTTGCAACAGTTACATAAACCCTTTGGTAGCATTTGTGTTCACTGATCAGTCTTTTCTTGGAATATTTTTTAAAAATGCTCTCCTAAGAAAGCACACCTCAGTTCTCTGATAACAAATCCTTTCAGAGCCTCCAAGATAATGCTTTCCTAGTGCTTCATTTTGAAGAGAGAGGTGCCAAGACTCACTCCTGACCCAGAATCCTACTTAGGGAATCTTTGCTTCAAATCCCCGATGAGAATGAAGCTCAGTGAGATCTTGGTGTTGAAGAGGAGCAGTTTGCACATGCACGTGTGTTGTCTTTTTTTATTTCAGCAAGTAGACTTAACTTGTACACAGGCTGTGGGACTGAGTCAGGGTAAAATGTGAACGCTGTGCCTTTAGCAGAATCATGCCTCAGGGTACGTCTCACACAGGTTTTATAGGAACCTGCATTCATGCGGTGGTTCTAGTTAAAATGTTTTATTAGGAACTTTTACTCCGCAAAACTGGTTTGCAATGCTTAGAATCATCCCAGTGAAATCAATGCACTTGGGTCTACTCTGAATGTGACCAAGTCTGGATCCAAGCCATTGTAGTGTGTGGCATTTAACTGGCATTATGTGCAGCAGCCTTAAAAGCAAACGAAGACAAAGATTACAGTTTTTTACTGGAATCTTGCATGTTTCTATCTTAGAATACCAATCTGTTTTCTTAGGAATGGAAGTGTTTTAAATTTGCTTGTGTAATGGCTTTAGACTTGTTGACCTTCCTTTGTGCAGACATGTGCCTTGTTTGAACCACTGGACATTTCACACACTGCACTGATAGAACTGGCTGACCTGTGCAAAAGCAAATGATTCAGATGTAGAAACATAGAAACAGAGCGAGTCAGAAGGGGTCTCCCAGGCTATCTAGTCTGACCCCCGACTCCAGCTGGCTCCGCTCACAACATGTCCACCATGTGCATGTCAAAAAATGTTTTAAAAACCTTGAGCAAGGCTTGAGCACTTTGGGCCCAGTAGTATCCTATGAACTTGGATGATTTTATGCTGAAGTAAGCATTACAAATGATGGAGGGAAGAGATGTGTACAATTGCATCAAGTCTATGTACCTCTTCATTGTCCCACCCCTATATTTTAAATCACAAAGACGTCTGGTTCCATTTGCCTTTTGACATCTGTCAGGCATAACCAATGGGGAAAACAAACTGTCCTCCTTCCTCTATGGGGCCATGCCCAACATGGGTATCTGCAGTATTTGTCAGAAGACACTTCTATGCACGTTGCTCACCTGAGGCTCCCCGTTCCTGCACCTGTGCAATGATGAATGTTTGCAGTTTTGAAAGTACAGGCCAAACTAAATAATTTTCACAAATATTTGTGAAAATTAAGAGGGACTGTCTCTCTCTATCTCTCCACACGCACGCGTGCGCACGTACAAATGTACATAGGTGTGGTAACTACCAGCAGCCCCTCCAAAGGAACATCAGGACACACTGAGCAGACTCCTGAGGTCTGGCTGGCTTTTGCAATCTGAAGAAAACTAAAATTAAAGTTGGGGGAAAGACCCTGGGGTAAGCTCAAAGCAACACATAATCATGGAGAGAGCAAAGGACGCCAATGCCAGCTGCCCCAAGTTCCCCTTGAGCACTTGTGGGTGGCTGGCACTGGCAGGCATAGGTCTTTCGGCCGCCCCTGCCCAATTGCTCAAAAGCTGATTCCCCAAAGCCACGGCGGGGCTGGTTGCCTGGATTCAGATGATGCAACAACTAGTTGTAGGTAAAATAACCCCTACAATAACCCATTGGGGAAATCACTCTGTACCTGCACAACACAACACTATGTTGTGGGTATTATTCCACAATGGGTTATGTCATGCAAATTTAGCTTCTGTGTTGTTTTATTATTGACAAAATGTATAAAAGCTTCCCAGGTTTTCTAAAAACAGTCTTTGTGATTTGCAGACCTAGCCTGTCCAACCTGACATGATAATTTCTCCAGTAATGCAATAGACCAGAGTTTATTCCTTCCTGCTGAAAGAGAGCAGTTATAATTGAGTTCTCTCCAATATTCTGTTCATATTTGATACAGAAAATAATCTAAGACATAAAGTTCCCTTAACATTTATATGGATAGGAGCATGATTTAACAATCGCATCCTTTTGGGGAACAGGGTGTTAATCTCGATGAAAGCATACATGACACAGTTGAATCTTCATTCACGGATAGGCAGTTTGAAGCAAGCAGTAGTTATGTTATCAGGGAGCCTACAGATCTTCAAGCAGGTTCTGGATATGTTCACAAGTACTATTAAAATATACAATAAATAGGTGGGGGTTGGACTACGATAGCAGCTGTCTGCCTTTGCATAGGTAAAGATGCAGGGCTACAGCCAGAAAGCACTGCCAACTTCACAAAGCGTCTACAAGTGCTCATTTCCCTGCAAGCAAAATGCATACACCTATCCCTGCAAGCGACATATGAATTGAGGTAATAAATGAACAATAAATAATTTAACCAAGCGCTATGGATATTAAAAAGCTGGGATGGGGGAGGCCTGCTACCAAGCTAGTCTGAACCGCCCGCCCTGTGTGGTGCTCTCTGGTGGTATGGATAATCCAGCCTGAATTCCCATATTGATGACGGCTAACCCTAGCCATATGGTGCTTGTGGGGATACTAGCAGTGCCCAGGGGACAGTGAGGGACCCGGCGTAGGGTGACTAATTATGACAGCAAAGAGGCAGAAATGATCCAAGCTTTATGTGATTAGATCATTCTTGGCCAGTGTTGCTTTGCAGTGCATCAGAGACAAGAAGAAGCGGGTGGGGGAGAACTGGTTTTACAGGATGATTGTGTGCATTGTACTATCCTTGGAACTAACCAATGCCAGATTTTTCTTTTATGAAAAAGGCAGTGCTGTTAGTTTTTGATGATTGAAACTCCCTGATCTGTGACCATACATTTCCTGATTTCTCTGCCCTGTCTTCTACTATATGAACGTTTTTCTTCCCCAGTTTAGTTACTCCTTCTATCTAAGGTGGTTTTTCAATGTTTCTGCATTGTGTTCCCTCATCACTTTCCCTGCACACAGTTGCTTGTTATTGCATTGAGAAGCCCAGCCATTTCTTCTTCTTCACCACCTCCTTTTAATTCTCCCATCAACCAGTTTTCCCTCTCTCATGATCTCTTACTTACCTTTCTCCCTTTAATTGACTCATTTGTCTCAGTGGGTGTGATTACACATTGCGCTAACTCACCTGACTTGACATGTGATTGAGCTCGCCGTGGCTTGTTGGCTGCCTCCTTTCCCCTCCTTTTCCACAAGTATCCCAGGCCAGGGGACTCTGTGGAAGTATCACATTATCTCCTTGCTCCTTATGCCAGGGTAGAATTTTATTTAGATGCGGACCCTTGGGGCTTTTCGGTCTTTTGCCCCTGTCGTTCCCTAGACACTGTGCTCTTGATGGGTGGAGTTGCCTAGTCTTGGTGAAGTGCTGCCCGCCCTCCCCTTCTTCTTTCCCCCTATTGTCTTAGACCTCAGGCCTGATGCAGCCTCTGATCACTCACAGTTCTGCACAGCAGCAAGTGTACTTTAGGAACTTTTAGAAACATTAAGAAATGGTGTTTGTTTCAGGATGAAAACAGGAAACCCTTTCTCATGTGTGACACTCTCCTGCCTTCACACAGTTGCACAGAAGCATAGAAACAGAGCGAGTCAGAAGGGGCCTCCTGGGCCATCTAGTCTGACCCCCGGCTCCAGCCAGTTCCACTCATGACACGCCTACCATGTGCATGTGTTAATCTAATGGGGAGTGGTGTGATTGTGGTGCAGAGAAAGCACAGAAGAACATCTACTTGAGCTCAAATTACTGTTTGGCTGAAGAAACAGCTATATTAGTAAGATCAAAATTGACTCCATCATTGTAGTGTTGTTTTTAATTTTGTATTCCTTTTTGCTCCTGCACATCTCAGTCCAATTAGAATGATTCTTTATCCTTGGAAGAGACAAGGAAGAATTTAGTTCACGGATAGTTAAACTTCCCTGTCATCTTCTTACCTTATATTTCATTCTGATTTCAGGAGATATTAAAGCAAAAGATCCTACATTGTGCCATCAAAACTCTGAACACTATTTTGTACCTTTTGGACATTTATACTGGCATGCTTTATGTAAAACTGATGGGAGTTGCCCTAGTCGAGGCAATGAAAATCCCCTCACCCTGGCTGATGGTTTGTAAGTTAAAGAGTATCACAACCTGATAGCCAATTTGGACTGAAAATCAGTTTTGATCATTTAAGGAACTTCAGGGAGTGCCATCAATGATCTCTGTTTCCCTAATTTTCTCTACTCAGGCTGGGGACTGCCATGCTCTGGAAAAACCTTCTTGACATGGCCAGGCGTTCCAGCTAGCCCAGACATGAAAGGAGAAACTGTAGCATGTTCCTGGACGCCCGTACCGCAGAGCGCAGTTTCGCCATGTGACCGGTTCAAGCACGCCTGCTGCATCTGCAGGGGGTTTCTGTATGTTTATGGTGGCCGGCAAAGCACTACTTTGAGTGACTTTTGGAGGTGCAAGATAGGTAAGGTTTTTTCTTCACTGGTCTCATTATGCCATTACATCAAATTTCCACAGACTGAATTCCCACAACCCTGTGGTGGTTACTATATAACATTGCGATCTGAAGCTTTCTGTCATGTGCCGATTCCTTTTATAGCCGCATTTTCTCTCCAAGCAAAATAGGTAATATTATTGAGTAATCTTGAAATCTAATAAAATTTATCATATGACAACTGTGTGGCTTGGTATTCCAAACCCTCTTTTAATATTCAATTTGTTTATATAAAGATGTGCATACTGCCCTACAGCCCTGTTTTTATGTGGGTTACATAAAAATAAAATATTAAATATGCAACATACTAAACCAACGTAATGCAATAAAAGCAACCGCAACTATTTACATTTTAAAAGCCTAAGAGAATAAAAATGCAAGGAGGGAGTTCCATAAATGGGATGCCACTACTAGGAAGATGTTCTTTGGTTACTCTCTATCTTGCGTCAGATGGCAAGGGCACCTGTGAAAAAAGCAAATAACTTTGGCTGTGGGATGATCATAGGTTCTTCGTCGTGGCCTCTGTGCATCACGCATATGGGTGCTGCACCTGTGCAGTGCCTTTGGCCGCAAGATTGATAGCTAATGGTTTTGGTGGGAAGCTCCGCTCCCCCTCCCCCTTATAGCTTATATAGAGCAGAGCGTCCGCCATTTCGTTCAGTCTTTGCGACTGCTGTTTGTTTGTTGTGCCTCGTGCCGCTTTCGCTCTCACTCTGACCATTTCTCGTTCTACTCCCAATTATTCTTCTTTCCAAGTTTATTATCCCCTGTTTTTCCAGTTCCTGTTGTTTCTCTTGTTGTTCTTCGTTACTTATTCACTTCTTTCTAAAAAAACCCCAAAAAAACCAAAAATATATTATTACCCGCTGCACTATCTTCTCCTTTTCCTTTTCTACGATGGCGCAACAAGCGGCTTTCTGCAAGTGCGCGGAATGTGGGTCTAAAATATCTCCTGCAGACCCGCATGACCTATGCCTTCCCTGCTTGGGGGAAGGGCATAGAACGGACAAGTGTTCTCACTGCCTGGCCTTTTCAAAGCAGGCCAGGAAGAACCGTGAGAACCGCCTCCGGAGACTTCTGTGGGACCGTGCACTCCTCCAGTCGGACCCACCAGTATCTGTCCCACTGGCCTCTTCTTCTGTGGTTCCGCCCTCATGCCCGTCAGACGAAGGCGCGTCCACCATGGGCGATCGGCCTGCTTCCTCACCTAAGAAGAAGCATGAAAAATGGAAGCACACTGGTTCCGATAAGCCGCCTGACCATAAGAAGGCTAAAAAAGACAAGACTGGGAAGCCACCTCAGAAGACCAAGAACCCTGAGTGCCCCAAGCACTGAGAATCAGGTTCGTCGGCCCCTTCGGTCCCGACAGCTGTCGCGGTACCGACACCACTGGGCCCAGCTCTTCAGGAGGCCATGAGGGTTACCCCTTGCGGGTCCCCTCAACACATGGGTGAGCTTACATCGGAGCCTCTCCAAGCTCCGCCGAGGGAATCGATCTCCGATGGGGAGATTCGGGATTCCCCACCCAGGGCTAGGTCCCCCACGCCTGTGCCCCCAGCTAGACTGGAAGCAGATGTGGAGATGTCTCCTCCCAGGAGCTGGAGAAGTCACTCGTTCGAGAGATCAGAGGGATGGTACAATCCTCAACCTTCGCACTACCATGGATGGGGGGACGGCCATTCCGTCGGGCACTATCCAGCCCCGAGAGAACGTTCCTCTCCACCGACACCTCGCGACCACCCAGCATCTTCGGTCCCAAGGCGTACTTCTCCGATACGGACTATGGAGAGCAGTCGGTCCTTATCACCAGCAGAGTCTTCCTCCTCAGCTCCTCCATATTATGGGGTTGATTCAGACGACTCCGACGTCGACTCCACCTCCCCGGATGTCACAGTGACCTCCCAGGGCCCTGGGTCTCCTGACAAATCCCACATTTCCTTTGCAGAATTAATGTTGCATCTGGTCCAGTCACTTGAAATCGATGCCGTACAATGGCCTGGCCCCAGTATGGACAAATTCTATGATGTCGTCCATGGGGAATAGTCGACGTCGATAGTGCTGCCGCTCATCACTACCTTGTGGCAGGCTATGACCCAGCCGTGGGACCTGCCTGCCCACCCCCAGCCAACTCCAAGGAGGTACGAATCCATGTACTGAGTTCGGGAGGAGGACATTCCGTTCCTCCTCCATCATCCTAAACCGAACTCGGTCGTGGTGGAGTCCTCCCAGGGCAGGGAATCAAGGGGTCATACCGTGCCCCGAGACAAAGAAGGGAGAAAAATTGACTCCCTGGTTCAACGAGTCTATGCCGCTTCTGGTCTCGGGCTCAGAATATCTAATTATGAGGCAACACTGGCGAGGTACCAGTATTTTATTATGCAGCACCTCAACAATGTCATCTTGGCCGTTCCGGATAACCAGGGCGATCTCGCAAAAGTTTTTATAAAGGAGGCCATGCAAGTCATGGTTCAGTAGTTGTCCACTGCTCGACACCACATGGACATGGACTCGAGGGCCCTGGTCGGTGCTGTCTCCCTCCGGAGGCATGTGTGGTTGCACAATTGCAACTTTCCGGAGGAGATGAAGAGGTGGATAGAGGAGATGCCCTTTGACAGGTTCGGGCTCTTCCATTCTAGGACCGACCACAAACTCAAAAAGATTCACGAGTCCCATATGACAGCCCGGTGGATGGAGCTTCAACCACAGATCTGACGGAAGTGGTCGTGTACCCGTCCCTCCTACAGGCAACCATACCAAACCAGACAGCAGCCTCAACACCGGCAACAACAACAGCAATGCCGCCATCAACAGCCCCCGCAATGATACCAACAAGGCCATCGTCGTTTCGAGGGTGACAGGAGGCAACGTTGACGGGACAGGTGAACCTTTGCTCTCCTTCCTACTCTACCCACCCCTCTCTCATTTGGGGACCAGCTGAGAGGCCGATTCCCCATTTGGAAGTCCATCACATCTGATTGGTGGGTATTGTCCATCATTCAGCATGGATATCGGATAGAATTCAACATCGTTCCTCCATCAAGCCTGATCCGCTTCACCTCATGTTCGCCGGTATTGCTCATTGAAGTTCGACAGCTTCTTCATAAAGGAGCAGTTCGTCAATTAACTCAGATGGAAGGACTTCATGGATTCTATTCGAGATATTTTACGGTCCCGAAGCGGGATGGTGGTCTTCGTCCAATCTTGGACTTACGGAATATTAATCAGTTTATCACAACGAAGAAATTCAGGATGGCCACCCTTCAAAATACCCTACCGTTGCTGAGGAAAGAGGATTGGTTCGCCTCCTTGGACTTGAAGGACGCCTATTTCCACATTTCCATTCATCCTTGTCATAGGTGTTTCCTTCGTTTTGCTGTCGCATCCCAACTCTTTGAGTTCACGGTGTTGCCTTTTGGACTGGCTACTGCTCCAAGAGTCTTTACTAAGTGTATGGCTCCTGTCTGTGCCTTTCTACAGCTGTGGGGTGTTCAAATTTACCCTTATCTTGATGACTGGTTGCTAGTTTCCCAGACCAGAGAGGGACTTCTTGCCTCAATACGTACAACCTGTAGCCTGCTACAGGACCTTGGACTTTGTATTAATACTGAGAAATCTTCTCTTCTCCCTGGACAGACAATTACTTTCATCGGAGCCTGTCTGGATTCTACGATGGCAAAAGCCTTCCTCCCTCGGGACAGACAGCAGACTCTTACTCGACACATCCATCGAATGCAATGAGATATGACGGTTCCTGCCCGGTCCATCCAGAGACTTTTGGGACATATGGCCGTGTCAATTGCTGTGGTCGCACATGCCAGACTTCACCTTCGTCCTTTTCAGCTCCTATTCAACAAAATGTTTCGGCTGCAAAGGGATCTACCAACAAAGTTGATTTGGATTCCATCCTCTGTTCTTCACTCTCTGCTCTTGTGGACAGTTCTGGCCAACCTTACTGTGGGGGTTCCATTCTGACCCCAATACCCTTCAGTGAGCATCGGTACCGATGCATCCCTACTGGGATGGGGAGCAGTGTGTTCCGATCCACGCACTCAAGGTGTGTGGAATCATCAAGAATCCAGCAATCATATCAATTTCTTGGAACTCCTGGCTGTATTCAAGGCTCTACATTCGTTCGAGGATGTTCTTCAACATCAAGTTGTTCAGATAACCTCGGACAACATTGCTACGGTTTTTTATCTGAACAAGCAAGGTGGGACAAAGTCACCAACTCTAGCCAGATTGTCGATGCAAATCTGGGAATGGTGCATCCCGAGAGACATTACTCTGGTAGCAGTACACCTTGCCAGTACAGACAGTGTGGAAGCCGATCTTCTGAGCAGACACATGTCCACATCTCACAAATGGGAACTAGACCCCAGACATGTGACCACCTCTTCCATCACTGGGGTTTCCCAGACATAGACTTATTCGCCACCCGATAGAACAGGGTATGCGAGACTTTTTGCTTGAGAGCGGGAATCGGACATGGATCATTAGGGGACGCCTTTATGATCCCTTGCAACAATCTGAAATTTTACGCTTTCCCTCCGATCCCCCTCATTATGAAAGTGATATTGAAGATAATCCACAACAGAGCCATGGGACTGCTGGTAACTCCATGGTGGCCATGCCAAGCCTGGTTTTCAACGCTTCTTCACATCTCTCAAGAAGAATATCTTCATCTTCCACTCATTCCGTATCTCATAACCCAGCGAGAAGGCACAGTTCACCATCCGGATTTAACGTCGCTGAAAGTGACAGCCTGGTGAATCCAATAACAATTGATACTGACTCGGTACCGATGGTATCTGCATGTGATCCGAATCCTGTCCCCCGATTTGACATGTTGCCCCATACTTCGAATCCATTCGTCTTCCCCACTTCATCAGATCCAACGAACGTCCCGTCGGATCTGACAATTTTTCATCCGGACGTTCAGCACATTCTTGATTCTGCGTTAAAGCCGTCAACATGGAAGTCATACGCGGCTAAGTGGCGACGATTCTCTACTTTTGGCGAGTCTTGTTCGTTTCTCCCACTCTCAGCATCCATACACCAAATCCTTCAGTTCCTATTAGAACTCCACCATTCCGGACTGAAGCCGTCTTCTATAAAAGTGTACACTGCAGCAATCTCCTATTACCATGGCACAGTTCAAGGTTCCTCCATTTTCTCACAACCACTCATAAAGAGATTCCTTAAGGGACTTTATAACCTTAACTCGACGGTCAGACCAGTGATGCCTACGTGGAGTCTTTCAGTGGTCTTGCAAGTGCTTACACGAGCTCCTTTTGAACCCTAGGTGACAATCAATTTACGTCTTGTTTCTTGGAAAACAGCATTCCTTGTAGCAGTTACATCAGCTCGAAGAGCTAGTGAGCTCTGTGCTCTGTGGGTAGATCCTCCATATTTAAATTTCCACAGGGAGAAAGTTGTTTTGCAAATGGATCCATCCTTTCTTCCCAAGGTGGCCACCTCCTTTCACATTGGACAAGACGTTGTCTTACCTGCCTTCTTTCCGTCCCCGACAAATCCACTCGAGAGATCCTTACACACACTTGACTCTGCCTGGCCTTCTACAGATCAAGGACTGAGTCTATTCGACGTTCCAACAAGCTTTTTGTCAAATACTCTGAGCAAAATCAGGGCCTTCCAGTTACCCCTCAGAGACTCTCCAAGTGGATAGTCCACACAATTACTCTATCCTATCAGTTGGCTAGGATTGACTTACCTACAATTCCAAGGGGTCATTCTACTAGAGCTGTCGCTACTTCTGCCTTTGCTTCGGGATTTCCAATAGACGACGTCTGCAGAGCTGCCACTTGGGCTACTCCATGTACCCTCACTAAGCATTATCGGCTAGATATTCGTGCCGGACAAGATTGCTCCTTTGGCAGAGCCGTTCTCTCGTCTATTCTTCGTTAAGGACACCTCCCCTCCTCCAATAAGGGTAAGCTTGCTAATCTACCCATATGTGTGATGCACAGAGGCCACGACAAAGAAAAGCAGGTTGCTTACCTGTAACTGATGTTCTTTGAGTGGCCATCTGTGCAGTCACACAACCCGCCCGCCGGCCCCGCTCGGTGTCGGTGAGTGGAAATATTTCATCGGTACCGTACCGCTTTTCATTCATGGTACCAATCTCATCTTTAGTAAGGACTCCTTTTTTCCGCATGAGGGTGAACATTCGGTCTTCAAAGACTGAACAAAATGGCAGACGCTCTGCTGCATGAAAGCTATAACGGGGAGGGGGAGCGGAGCTTCCTGCCAAAACCGTTAGCTATCAATCTTCCGGCCAAAGGCACTGTGCAGGCACAGCACCCATATGTGTGACTGCACAGATGGCCACTTGAAGAACATTGGTTACAGGTAAGCAACCTGCTTATCCAAAAACCCAGGTGGGCTGTTAGAGCCAACAGTGCTAAGTCACTTCCTCCTACCATAGTCCTCTGTCCTGACATTATGCTATCCATTTCCCTGTTCCCGCTGTGAATCTTCAGTTGTCAGTAGACAAGTTGAACCATGTGTTACAGAGGGTGAAACTTGGAATTGGAGACAGTGAATGAAAGACAAACTACCAGAAATCAGTGGGTGGGAGAACAAAGTTGACCACCTGGGATACCCTGGAGGACTTGATTTGGCCCATGAGCCTGAGGTTCTGCACTCCTGTTGTAATTCCATCTGGTGAACCTCTTTTCTGACCCTTGGTCAGAAATTGGCTGAAAAAGACTCCATCAGATGTGGCTTGAAGGACTGTATGTGGCCAAGAACGTAGATCTCTTTTTCTAGAAAAGCCATGACAGAGACTTTTGCTAGTAGCTAGGTCCAGTGCTCTCCAGCAATGGAGACCTGGTGTGGTGAGAACTATCCCTAGACCTGAAGCTCTGCGCTTGTTTTCTACCATGCAAGCTCCTAAGATACCTACCTCAAAGCATCACAGTGTATGCCAATCCATGTTTCATTCACTTTGTATCTGGCCCTCCTTAGGAAGGAATAGGCTAATTGGTTTCATGGTCCGTTTCCTACCTTAACAAGCAATAAAAATGTTTTCCAGTGAGTAAGGAGTGGGAGAGGCTGGACAATTCAGAAGATGGCCCAGAAGAACTGGAGGAACACACAATGGTGGATTACCAGGCAAGCCTGAATTGTGCCCATCCTGTCAAATACTGTAGTATCTTCTCCTTTTAGTCACTTTGCTTGCTGTCTTGTGCCTGGTGCTGTTCCATAGGGAGGTGTCCCTCTGCAGCAAGATAGCGGGTCCAGCCTGCTGCTTCATGTGGAGCTCTCTTGTCCTTTCCCCAGAAGCAAAGAGACCCTTCCCTTAAGAAGCTGCTGGGCATGAGTAAGAGATCCCTGTGCAAGCCAGTGAAGGGGTTAAGCCAGGGACTCTAGGGGTGAGGAGAGCCCTTCTTGCCTAGCCAGGTTCGGCTGCTTGGTTCTTTCACAGGCTTCTTCACAAATTGATATCTATAGCTATATACCTGTATACTTGGGAACAGAGACTCATGTTTAGGATGTATGCAGCCAACACAGTTTTTCCTCCGTTTGATTTTACAAGTGCAATGCGCAAACAACAAAAATTACGTGCTTGCTCTTTGAATATTGTTCTCTCTCAGTAACATGGCTGCTTTGGTGTAAGGGAATGACAAAAAATAGTCTGTTTTGGAGGGACATTAGTTACAGGGGTTTGGAACACAATTTTCCCCAGAAAGCCACTCATTATTTTTAAACTTACCAGAGCTTATTTAGATAGTGGAGTCCCTCTGTTTGGAAGTTGCTCTCAAAGCACGTTGAACCCTTCCAGGCAAAGAGCTGAAAGCCTCTCATCGGCTTCGAGTGGGCAGCCTCTGCCATGTCAAGGGCTTTTGTGACTGCCACCTGCATTCGTGGCTGGGCTCAGATGAGAGGCTTGAAAAGGCGGGTGAGCCTCCCGCTGCCTTTGGGTGCCACCACTGTGGCGGTCACAGCCCACAGGATCCACCAGCCACAACTTGTGTCCCTCCCTGCAGGAATCCCAGGGCAGCTGAGTGAGATGGCCGTCACCTTTCTCTCGATACCAGCAGGGAAGCATCAAACCAGATCACTGAAATGGGGAGGCCTTAAACCAGGGGAGGGCAACTTCAGGCCCAAGCTGGGCCCCAACTTGGCCCCATAAACTTTGCATGCCTTACGTGGGCCTCACCACCCGTCTTACCCAAATCCTGTCCATGAGGGCAAGCAGCACAAAGGAGAATCAGAGATCAGCTGAGGAGCCTCCTGCATGGCTTCCTGCAGCATTTGCATCCCAGCTGAGACCTTTTCCACTGGTGCGGGGAAAAGGTGCCTGACTTGACTGGCTCCTGGAAACCGCAGCTGAGCCCTTTCCTGTTCACAGCAGGCACAAAGCTCCCTGCCTCTCTCTGCACAAATATTTTTTTTAAGCAAGGGGATGGCTGATGCGATCATGGGAGGGGGTGTGGCTTTGAAGATGAGGCTCCACCCCCTTGACATCTTCTGGCCTGCCAGCTGGGTCCTCAAGGGAGGGGGCCTGGCCCCCAAACCAAGTCTGACTGCCCTTCCCTGCTTTAAACTGTGGCTGCATCCTGTGTTCTCAGCCTACAGAAAGATTTAAACCTCGCCATCGCTGTGTGCCGAGCTGTGGGTGGAGGAAGGAAGTGTGTCAGCGGACCTGACCTGCCGCTTGGCTCATTGAGGCTAAACTGGTTGCCTGCCCTTGTTTAAACTGTTATACCATGCAAGGCTTGTAGCCTCCAGTCAAAGACATTGCATTTAAATCATTCCCAAGTATTATCTCAAAGAGGAAGCTTCACACCACCATTAAAATATGTGCCTTGAAATTAGAATCAGTGAGTAAATAACCCAGATAGTCAGAAGTATATTATTGATCTTGGGGTCTTACTGATGGCTTGTTATAAATGTTCTGCTAACAGGGTAATATTTACCTGCAGTGACTGCAGGAGTTTGTATTAGTAAGCAAGCATTTCAGCTGTAGATGATTTATTTCATTTCTAACATTTTCACATAACTTTAGCCAGAAATGATGGCTTGGTAAAGGGTAAAACAGTGCATCTACCCTATGCCTTTCCTTATCAATGAATGAAGATTTATTTCTGAGGATTCATGTCAGGCCAGAATGGAGAATTATTTACTTTTTCACAGGGGTGGAAAAGAATGCAGTGCACAGGATGCAGGTCCTTGATGTTCTCACACCAGTTTCCTGCATCTAAAGCAAAAAAAAAAAAAAAGGCAACTCTTATGTACTGTGTGTGAAGTAGGCTCACAAATACAGCCTCTTTGTCTAAATGGGTATGAAGAAGTTCTGAATGTCTGTTGTTGGGGTGCTGCTTAGATATTCCAGACTTACACTGAATTCATTTGATTGCCGAGAACTTTAGGAAATGCAAGTAATGAACAGAAAACCATCACTGTATTGCAGGGTGTCCTCTATATCTTTGGTGGAATGGTAGATTCTGCTTTCACACAGAAGAAGAATCCTCTCTGGATGTATGACACTGGTATGGAAAATAAGTAGTTTCATCATGTGACATCACACACGTTTTCCCTCTAAAAATGCAGTGTTCTGCAGAGGTATGTGTGTTCCAGTACAGACACAATCCTGTGCTGGTTTAGAGAGAATATGGAAGGAAGGTGCTGGGAGGTGTAAGACCTCTCCTTTGAACAGGTGTAGGATTGTGCCTTAAATGCCTTAAATTTGGTGAATATTGTGTGAATGCCTGAAATCAGATATATTTGTCTCTTCTGGGACATCATATCAGTGAATGTTGACCATCATGGTAAACCATTAACATTCACCTGTGTATCAGGGATCCTGAACATTTCTCTGACATTGTCTGAAGTTTGGTGGAGTCAGACATTTGACAGTATAATGTAATAGCTATTTGAAGTAATGGTGTACTTGGCTTGTACATTTATTAAAATAATAGTAAAAATAAGTGGATCATGTACATTTTACACAGTAGCTTGTTAACATCTGCTTCTTTGCATTGCAGCCTGCTTTCTTTTGTGTACATTTTTGCTGCAGCTTAAAAGTTATCAGCATCATCACTGGTCTTGCATCAGAAAGTTAGCCTGAAATTATGAATTCAGTTGTGGACAAAGCAGGGCTCTCTCTTCATCTGTCTCCATCAGAAACCTTACAAATACTTTACATTATGAAACTATAGAAAATTGTATTAGTCTGGGTCTATTTTAAGATTTTTGTAGGTGAGTCTTATAGTAATAGAAGAGCAATGCTGAGTCTAAAGTTCCTTGAGGGAAAAATGCACAGTAAGGCTTTTCAACAGCCCTTTGGTTAAAAAAATACCAGTGGGTGGTTGTTGTGCATGACCAGGTACACTGCCTTCAGCACACCCTCCTCTTCCACTTTGTAGCATAACTCACAATTTCTGTTGGTCGAGCAGTGTGATCTGCATACCCAGATCGCTGGGTTGTTTAAGGGATAAATAACCCAGTGGGTTTCCCAACAGGAAAACTTGGGTTAAGCGTTGGGTTGTTTAACCTGTAATCAACCCAGTTCTCACCCTCATGTTCTTATATTCACAAGGGCTAATTTGGCTGAATAAACCTATAGTCAATGACAGTCTGAGAAAGTCTTGACTTCTTATAAAATGCTTGAATCCTGCACCTTCCTTCCATGAACAGAAGGCCCCCTTTCGTCCTCAGGAAGCTTCTGATGTGGCCAAGCATCTCCATTGCTGCCATGACGGTCTTCATCAGTTGCTTCCCTCCCACTGCAGGTCACCCACCTCCTGTGCACATCTGCCCCAGAAGGGTGGGAGCCTCCAGCGCCAATAGGGAGCATGACACTGGGGACTGCCGAGAGAGGGCACAGGAGCTTCCCCATGGCCCAGCCCACCTCTGGGCGCAACACCATCCAGGAAATATTTCTGCCAGCTCAAAGAGGAATGAATCCAACCCAGCAGCTTTAGCTTTTCTGAGAGTATGTTTACAGGGAATATTTACTGTTGACTTTTCTGTACTTGTTGTTTCCAGCAATTTGCTGCTCTTATTTTCATTTCTATACTGCTCAGTAACTGAAGCATTCTGACTGGTTCATAACTCATCATAGGTACAAAAGATGCAATTTAGGGTGACAAATGGCAGGATTTGCAGATGGAGTCTCATCTCTCTACTTCACCCTGATACATGGTCATGCTTCCTTCCATAATAGAATTTGGTTATATTACAGGTAGTGCACCTTTATCAGGTGTTCTGGTTTTTGCCCTTAGTCTTGAAGTAATTATTTGGGGACAAAAAGCATTTCATGCATAGGATACAGTTAGAAGTTAGAAAAAGCTGGAATGAGAAATGGGATTCGGCAGCAGTGATACTTCATTTTAACTTACCCAACACACATTTTTCAGTTTATAACAAGCCTTTCCAATCTGCTTTAGATGTAATGACAACTCATTACTTTAAAAACTGAAGGACTGCTGGTGGGGGGAAGAAGCAGGCCTGTAGCATGCCAATCTCTCCCCTTTACAACATAACCCATGATTGACTCCTTGGTTGTATACTGTGACGTGTGAACTCAGACTGTTTATCTACCTGCTTTATATCAAGATGACTATGAGTGTTTATAAACATTTTCCCCCTGACAACTTTCCATAGAACAGTGAGTAGTAGAGCAAAGAGAGATCCTGGCATTTCTCTGTATGTTGACTGTGCCTTTTCTATACCACTGGAATGGATGTTGTGTCTGAAGGAACTGTGACTGGCCGAGGCATCCAGCCACAAATTGAATGACATGTGGTAGCACCTTTCAAGGACTGTGGAAAAGGCATAGCTAACCTGTGGTTGAAATGCATGGGATTGTCTTTTTTACTGTAATGTGCACAGTCCTCCAGTCTCCACTAGAAGACAGCAAGAAGAGATCACAGAGGGACATTAGTGTATTTGGAAAACCAAATCGCAGAGCCTTTTCATCTACTCCTTTTGTCTGAATGGCTATTACTAGTCCTAGGCCGCAACAACTTCATTTCTGGTGGCAAAGAAAAGGGATGTGTTAGTCATCCCTAATTTAATTTGAAAATGGGCTTCAATGAAAGACTTACCAAGCAAAGGTTAAAAAGCAATTCTTAAGATTTTGTATACCGTACTATATTCCTAAATCACACCCGTGGCAGCTGGTGGGATGCTTGGAGAACAGAATGCTGGACTGCCAGATAAACTTGGACTGATCTGCTGCATGACTTGTCTTGACATGCACATGGTGGGCACGTCGTGAGCAGAGCCGGCTGGTGCCAGAGGTCAGATGAGATGGCCTGGGGGGTCCTTCTGACTCGCTCTGTTTCCATGTTTCCCTTACTGTGCCTTCCTTGGCATTACGCGTGGAGCAAGAGTGCCCCCTCGTGGCTAGTAGTGTAACAATTACTTTATTAAAACTGCAGATTCAACCAAGTGGATGGAGTGCCAGCTCACAGCAGTGGTGGAGGGTGAGGTAAGAAGTTGGGAAAACAGCAATGTATGAATCACACATGAAACATGTTGCTTTGTGGATCAAACAGCTTGCTTTGGAATATGGTCTGAAAACAGTTCCAGCTTAGGCACAGCCAGGAACGTGCAGCTATAGTCATCCTGTGCTGCTGCTCTCATGGCTTCACCATAAGGGGTTCTCATTACTCACCCATTAGCTAGTAACCCGAGAGGAATCTATATAGTTTTGAATCTTGAACAAAAGTTCACCCTATATGGAATGTGCTAGAATTAACAGGCTTTCCCCATGTTTGTGGGTGCTGTTATCTTTGGAAAACAGGCATACTGCTTGCAAGGAGCTGGACTGGGAAGATGCCAGCTGCCACCATCCATAGAACAAACACATTCACCCAGAAGAGTTCCACCCGCATCTCCTCTCTCTTTGTGGCAAGGGGCAAGGTCTTCTGTGGTGTGGAGCACACTTCCAGCCTGGAATGGCTTTCCCTTCTCCCGAGTGGCAAAACAGATGCCAAGGCTTAGCCAACGTTGGATGCAGGGAAGCAGTCTTGATGCCCCAGGCTTCTCATCCATCAAGCAGGACCAGGGGATCTCTCTCTGCAGTAGGAAGGAGCTTTGGGTTATGTGGTTCCCCCACCCCTGCACAGAAGGGACTGACAAATGGTGCTGTACCACTTTTGCAGAGAGGGCGTGTGGGTCCCTGTACATGTGTGTGCAGATCAGCCCTAAGGCAACATTAGCAGCTTCTGAGGGTTATTGTCTCACTGGAGGGAGAGGGCCTAAGCTACTGCTGTTTAGCAAGGCAAGTGTGACTGTCTCAGAAACATGAGTGCTGTCTGCTTGATTTGCATAGATGTGATGGCAGCAACTGTTAATGGAGATTGTTGGATTGCTGTTTGCAGCGAGCTGTGCCTGTTAATCGGAAAGGCCACAGTGCAGTTATCTACAGGGGCAGCATGTACCTGTATGGCGGATATGTTGACTTTAAAGGCGCTTCTCAAGAATTCTGGAGTTTATGCTTTGGTAAGTTGATGAAGCAAAACCCTTTGAAATGCTCGGTATGGGGGTGTGGAGTTGTGGCTGACTTCAGCTCCAAATTGTGTGTGGAGTTCAGCAGGGATTAGCTACAATCATCATTTCTTTCAGATACAAGGCAGTGGACCCCCGTACCAGCAACACTGAATGGTGGCACTCCAGGACCCAGGCACGGTCACTCTGCTGTGGTTTATCGCAACAGCATGTACTTGTTCGGAGGACTGATGGGGCTGAATGAACAAAAGGACTTCTGGAAGTGGGATTTTCTGGCTGCCAGCTGGTCCAGCATCAGGAGGAGGTAAGTATTTGAGTTACTCACCAACAACTTAGGCAGGAGTTTGGCAAAGTGAAAAGCTGTACCTGCTTCTAGAGAGGTATAAAGCATCTGGTGGAATGTGATCTGAGCTGTACACTACATCAAACATCAAGTTTGTGCCCAGTGGAACTTATTTAATTTTAATGTGCATGTTCTCATAATTCCAGCTGGGATTGAGAGGCCTGTGTGTGCAAGCAGAAAGCTTTTCTAATGTGTATAGGTGCAGGCCTACATCCCACTCCAGAGGTTCTTCCAACTTTCAGAAGGGATTTTAGATGTGGAGGCTGCAGTAGGAAGGGGAACTCAGAAAAGTTCTGATATTCAGGATTGCTTATGTAGTGCTGTGTGGGTGCAGAATCACAGGAGTATGCTAAAAGCTCTTTTCAGTGAGTAAATTTCCCCCAGAAGCAGATAAAGCAGCCTGTCCCAAAACAGTGCCCTCCAGATGTTTTCAGCAACCATTATGTGAATTCCTTGCCATTTGCCATGGTGTCTGGTGCTGATGGGAGCTGAACTCCAACACACGTGGGAGGCTGAGGTGGCGTCTTTTCAAGTAGCACAATGCTGGCTGTCCCACTGTGGCCATGTCCACAACTCAGGCTCAACCAAGTCTGTCCCTACCAAAGAACTGTGGCTGTGGGGATTTGTGGCAGCCAACACTGAAGATGAGCAGCCCTATACAAGTTCTCATGGATACTTTGAGTATTGTATTAGATAAATCACGTGGAAGGAAATGCACGCAGTAGTATAGAGAAGGTAATGCCCTGTTCCATATATTGCATTTAACCAAAGGAATATTTAAAATTTCATGAGCTTCTTTTCTTTTTAAAAATCTGGCATCATTGTGATCAGCATAAAAACATTTTGTCCTTGTGCTCATTTTGTCCCGTGCTTAGCCAGGGGCCTCCCAAAGTGGTGGGACATTCTGCATTAATATTTGAAGATTCTATGCTGGTGTTTGGAGGAGGAGTTTCTAATGCCAGGCCAAGCAGTACTTTGTGGAAATATCATTTTCCGACTCAAACGTGGAAAAAAATGGCTAGCACAACAGATCCTTCATCCAAAGCTTACCATTGCCTGCTGGGTACTGGATATGGTTTCCAAATAACTGCTGATGCTCCAGGGATATCACTCAGCCATCCGAAGGAACAGGGCATTTCAAAGCTAGCGCTCATCTCTAAGAAGCATTCGTGTTTCTGTGACTTTATTGACCGGAGGCCCACATACAAACCATTCAGCAATGAGGATGAAGCTGAAATTGAAATGACTACTTTTTGCCAGTCTCAAGAGGAGCCAGGACTCTGTTCCTTCCAAACCACTTCTAACATAGAACTGAGTGAAAATGAAGCTGCAGACATTTTGTCCAGAAAAGGACACTCATACCTCAGCCCTTTGAGGGAAAAGGAGTTTACCACCGTCAACCCTACGGAGGGACAGGCAAACATCAGCTCTGGGCGTGTGGACAGTAGCTGCCCCTCTGCTGTGCTGCTGCTTCTTGGAGGTAAACCCTTGTCCAGCTCTTCTGCAATCTCATTTTTGCAAATGCAAATAAACTATATGTAATTGGTGAGCATGTAACACAGAGGGGAAAAAACAGGCCTGGCCTTTGTGAAGATGGCCATCAGGAAGAATCCTGCTGACCCTTTTTCTGTGAATGGGAAGTATTTGTTAAGGACAGCCTGGGAAGGAAGGACTCCCGGCATTTTCTGGAGTCTTTCACCTCAGCAAAACAAGCCATGCAGCTTTTCCTGGTGCTTGATACTGAACACTTGGATTAAGCAGCTTACTGAATCATCTGGCAAACTGTCTGGCAAATTGTTACCACAACCTATATCTCTATTTACCATTTCTATAGCAATTTTAAAGCCTATGCAACTAGTCCAATTTTTATGAGAACCCTGTAAAGAGGGTCAGTTCAGCTTCCATGTTGCAGCTGGGCAGTGATGGTAAAAAACAGCAGGCTGAAGGGATGTTTGAGCTGGAGACCTTTGTGGTTCATTCATCTAGTGTCTGCGCTGCTATATTATACCGCTTAATATCCCTGAATGTAACTTGGGGTGGACTTCAATCTTACTTTAATGCCATCTCCAAGTAATTTTCAGGTACAATATCCAAGTTATTTTACTTCCCTTAAAAAAAGAAAAAGAAAAAGCCACAGATTCCCATGTAGTTCTATACTTGTAAAGACTTATGAAAGCAACACTGGTTAATTGATGTCCACACTTCTCTCTCATCCTTTGATGATGCAGAATATCAAAATAGCATTTTCTCCCCAATGTGTGTCATGATATCCTTTACTTCTTTTACTGAGGTATTTAGCTATACCAAATGATACTTGATGACATCTAATTTACGTAAACTTATTTGGATGAGAATGCCTTCCTAACCGAGTATCCTTTATGCCTTAATTGTATTTTTCTGTTCATACACAAGATGGAGCCATCTCCCTTTATCCATCTTTGTATACGCCATCGATTATATTCCATACTACCGATAAATGTTATAGAAAGAAGGGGGTGCCCAGGTTCCGGGTCACAAAGCCGGAGTGTGTGTGTCATTGCATACATTTTTCAGTCACCTCTGAAAAAGTGGGGCAGTGAATAGCCTGTCTGCCCCAACCCACCAACTTTAGGAGACTTCTGTGTGAAGAAAAGACCTATACATTTCCTATAAATTGAGCAGATCTTCAGGGGCTGCAGAGGTGGAAGAGAGGAGAGACTTCCACTGTGCAAGTGGATTTCTACTTGTGTAACAGTGGTTGCCACCCAATGCCAACCCCTCCAAACATCACTTATTTTCACTACAGACAGAAACTCGAGAAAGCAGGAGATTTTGCCTGCATTTTGTAATGTGTGGACAAATTTCTGGTCTTGCTATGTTGTTGTTTTTGTTCTGGAATGAGAATACTTCAAGGCAGCCATTTTGCACAGTTGTGTTATATTTAGAAATAAACTACAACATCATCCATTTGTGATGGATTCCAAGTGGACCACAAATCACAGTTCTTGTTCCCATATACAGATGCTCAGTGTGGTTATTGCAACACATTTTATGGATCTGTCATGAAACACAGTGCACCTTGAATTTATATATACTCACACAACACTTAAAAAAATAAGTTATACTTAGAGCTACCATCAAGCTCTACATTTTTTTGAAGATTACAAATACAGCAGTTAGTGGGTGTGGTTGTTTTTTAAACAAAATACACCATTATTATTACATACTTTTAAGTAAGTTTGTCCAGTTAATGGAAAGAAGTAAGAATAAAAGAATTAGTAAATAAAATACTTAACATACTGAAAGTATGATACCACAATGCCCCTTGTTCCACTTTGATGCATGTGGAAGGCCTATCTTTCCCAACTTTTGTTAATTTCACAAAAAATAGGTGAACATTTTGCTCTAGATCAGTTGCTGATGTTCAGTGTTCAAACATGAGATCCAAGCATTTCAGTCTTCATCAGCAGAGAAACCTAAGTCCTGATGCATACAATTTCTGAGCAGCGAGTCTCTGTATGTTACATAATGTGCCTAGTGGAGCACACAAAGAGACTCGCTGTTGCTGTGTGCTGAAGGGCTGACTTGCACACCTCTCAGCTGGGTTCCTGCAGGTATGAACCTTGCATCTACAGTGCCTATTTCATACATTATTCACAAACTGGAGGAAAGACTTCCAGGTAGTTCTTCGGTATACAAACAGGGTGGACACATGTATATGAACTGAACCTAAGTGTGTTTGGACAATTTAGCTACTTAAGTTGTAGCTACCTCTGCTGTAAACAAAAGTTCAGTTTTGCATGCACTGAGAATGGAAAGGCTTGTTTTGAAGCATTTCTCACTGTGCCTACTTTCTTGTCTGTCATAACCCTCCTGACTTCAGGTAATAATAACCTGCAAAGTACACTGCAACAGAGTCAATCAACCCCCTAAACCTGACATTGTAGCTAAATGATCTGCTAAACAGAGGTGGTGATCAGGTGATTAAGCCTAATCCTCACCTCTGTTGATAGGTATTGCATTTTTGGAAATAGTTTTGTTCTGCTGACCTTACTGTGATAGTTTGGCTACATGAAACAGTTACTAGACAATAAGCAAGGTCACTTGCTTGAAGTGTACTACTCTGTTTGTGCAATTCCTCCAAGGAATTACCAATATCATTTCATGACTAATCTAACAGGGGAAAAGGCTATATTCCACATGCCATTTCCATGGGTCAGATACTGCCTACTTAAACACTTTGAGTTTACTGTTAAACATCAACACAGGTGAGGAGACCATTACTTACAAAATATTCCTTCATCAGTCAAAGTAACAAATGAACTTGGCTATTTATTTAAATATATTGAATTGCAATATTGGCCAAGATTACTTAAAACACTTCCTAATAATTCAGAATTTCAGAATATCAGGGCTGATAGCAGACGTTTCTTCCAACTGATCATTTACCTGAATGCCCTGGGCTTACATCAGACCATCAATTAACAACCATATAACTTTTTAAACTTACCATTGTCTAAAAGTCTACATATAACATTCCACAAACTGGCTAATTTTGCCCTAATACAGGTAAATTAAGGAAATGAAGCTAGCAATTTGGTTAGCAGTCAAACAGCAACTGGTGCTTTCGTACATCTTGTGCAACCCAGTGTCTGAAAATGAAGAACTCAGCACCAAAAATAATGCTATGCCTGTAGTCTTCTAAAGTTTTGATGAGATTCATCAAGCAATTAAGGTTTTATCTCCACCCTGAAAAAATATCTGAGGAGTCTCTCTGAACATTGGCAGTCTTGAACAAACTACCAAAACTGCTTCAAAAGCAAAACACCATTGAGCTCTGGTAACCTGGGGAATCTTGCAGTTAAAAGCTCAGCTACTGGCAGATCTACCTTGCTGATTCCCCCAGCAGAGCCTACTTGATACAGAAACCCGACTCCTTACAAAGCTACAAAAAAGCACAGCAGCTGTTCTTATTTCACAAGTAGCAGTAGCCATTTAAGAAGCGAGGAAAGACAAGAGGGAACAAGCTGTTCCCAGAGTGGATTGGTTCCTCACTCCCCCCCCCCCACCATTGTAGAAGAAACTACAAAAATGTCAGGTTTTTTTTTAAGCTTTGTCACAAAATTCAAGTTTACATACCTTAATAAAGGCAGTTCTTTCATAGTTTTCTTTTTCACAGTTCATTTGGATTTCATATCACACAAGTTTCTTCCATCTGAATATTTTTTTCTCCCATCCATGTAAATGGTTTCTTGAAATAGACATGTTAATAAATCATGTTTCAAGGGGACCTGCTTCATAACGCTTATATCCTCCGAAGCTGCTTTCACAAGTAGAACAATGTAAGTAATCAAACTTAATGCATTCTGTAACTTTCCTGTCCTTGAAAATGTGCAGATGAAATGGGTTAGTTCTAAAACTTCAACCACAGAACTGACCAGTATATTGTTCTGCCTCAACGCAGATAGGATGAATCAGATTACAAATAAAAATGTTAAGTATGAATTAAATTTGGGATTCAGTTAGCTAACAAAAAGCATCCTTCCTGAGTTTGTGGTGAAATTGGTTTCACCATTGATCCACAAATAAGCACTTTTTTTGTAGACAGAGGTGATTTCCCTGAATCACAGGTTTAATTTAAAGAAGGTAGGCTGGGCTGTTGGCATGTTTTGCTTCTGGATTTTTCAGTCTTGCACAAACACATTCCAAGTGCAGTCTCACTTATCACAGCTGAAAAAATGGTTTAAAGTGGAAAGCAAAGGAAAAGGACAGTAGCTAATTAACATGCACTTGTAGTAGAGAAATCAGTCATCGATTCTCAAACCAATTTTAGTAAGTTCAGATTCATTCCATGAAAGTCTATGAACTTTTCCAACAGTCGCTCATGGAAGGGTCCAAAGTAAATTTCCCTTAATCTTTAAGTTGAGACATTTTGTACAGAATAGACCAAAAGGTATCCCACCCACAGACGATGGCAGCCCGACAGCATTGGGTATAAAAATGCTTCATCACCCCAGCTAAAGAGAGCAAAGCCTGCCAGTGGGATAAATGGCTACCGGGTGCTGCATTTTCAGTTCCTTCCATACATTGTGAAAAAAGTGCAGAGTCTAGAAAGTGGATTAAGGCCAAGAATGTTTGACAGGTATCAGTAGAAAGGAAGATCGGAGGGGCGGTCACATAGAAAAGAGGTTGATGTATAAAGATACTACTACTATTTGCTTTTACACCAAAACCCAGCAGGTGGCCTTAGAAGCTCTAATCCCCCCCATAAAAATGTACAGAGCCAGATCGAGCTTGCTGGCTCACTGCAGCAACCACTTTCTACAAAGGTTCTATAAACAAAAGCACATATATGGATGGAAACCTCAGAAATTTCATTACATGTCAGAACTTGTTTCAGTGTAGTTTTCAAGAGATACTCGGGCTTCCCAGCAGCTCTTCGTCCTATAGTCATATTCTAATTCCAGTTGAAAGGATCTACTATAAAAAAGCCAGGCATTTCTTTTTAACCATGGTCTGTGCATGGGTCAATTCCAGGAACCTCTTTTCCAGGAGCTCACTGAAAATGCTCAGAAGATGAGACTTGTCAAGCTCAGAGTTCAGTGGTAAGTAAACACTTTGGTCTTGTTGCAGCATCTTCAGCAACTGGACTGAAAAGAAAGGAACATGTGATACAAACCACCTGGGTGGGAGATGAGGGAAGGGATTCTGTTAAGACTGCTACATTCCTGAACTATGCAGGCTGAAAGGAATTAATCAACTGAACAACCAGCAAAAACTTCCAGTCAAGGTCATTGCAGCGATGCTCTTTAACATGGAATACACACTGTAAATACATTGGTGAGTTGTCCACCATGAGCACCACAAGGGAAGAACTGAATTAGTACAACATTCACTCAGTAAAACAATGTTTCAGTTAGAATTCCAGCAGCATTGCCCTTAACGCAATGCAGCAGCAAGGACAAAACCCTTACCTGGGCATGGTGTCAGGTGAGTACAGTGGAGGTGGGGAGCCAGCCAAGACTGACATTGCCTCAGTGCTGCCTCTCACTCCCTGAAGAGCCAAGGAAACATCATTCCCTAAAGGCCCATTGGAAACCAGACCACTCTATAAGAAAAACAAAAGCAGGCAGGCCAGTAAGGTAGTACAAACTAACATGATCTAAGTGAGGTGGGGAAAGAACTATGTTATCAGCAAATGCATTTGTCCAGCAAGTATCATATTGGCCAAGATAAAACAAATGCAGAAAGGATATTGTAGGCAAAACATTCAATGCATCCTACCCCCACAGATACTCTCCTGCATTCTCTCCTCAACCCATCCCCAACCTTTGCTTCTACTTTCCCCAACTGGGATTAGTTCCAGTCTCAGTACCTGGCTGGGGAAATGGCCTGAAGAACATTTGCATGAATCAATGGGCAAGTCAAAGGAACTAGATTTATCAGGAAGGATTTTTCTGGTCATACAAAGGACAATATTGTGTCGGATGAGCAGAAAGAGTCAGCTATATATGCGGGCCACCCACGGCTGAGAGGTTCCCCATTTCTTTTGCCAACTCTCCTGTGCCACTCCCCTATCCCATCTGTGCTGTACAAAGAAAGCACAGGTTTATGAAGCTGTCTCTTCACAAGCCCTGAAGAAGCTGAGGAAAGTCAACCAGTCTTCACTACCCACTTCAACAAGAATTCCAGGCTACCATCTTCCAGAGAGAGGGGAGCATGGAAAGACGTCAGAATACACAGCACTAGGACTGGTGCCATAGGTGTCACACTCAGCCACAAGGATGGACACTGGCTGATCAAGTGTGTGTGGGGGGGGTGCTCACCACACCCTGCCAAACTAAAGGGGGCAGGTCTACTACACTCGAGAGAGAGAGATACATTACTCCTGAACATCACAGAAGTGGTGGATTTTTAGAAAGCTTAAGATGCAGTCCTATGTATATTAAGGCAGAAAGAAGTCCTTCAACTTCCACCATTCCATAGAGTAGCCATGGCTGTGTGAGAAATGCTGGTATTTGTAGGTTTTTTTTTTTTTTTTTTGCATCTGTACTTACATAGGATTGTACCTTTAATGCTCAAAAGTTTTAAAGGTACATTTTAAAGGAATACAGTTCAGTTTACTATCTACTTTTTAGCTACTCATACTAGTAGTCAGTTAGACATAGATTATTTTTGAATGATTTAAATTCATGTTTCTCAAACACGATTGAATAACTTACTGGCACTAACCACCTGGGCATAACCGTTGATGGAGAAGATACCTAAAAATCAGAAGCAGACAAGATATTAAGGGGGAAAATAGACTTTGAAATGTTTCTTTTGTTCTCACATGTCTTGCCTTGCCACTTCTTTGCCAGTGTCAGTTTGTTTTATACTTTACTTACTCAGGAAGCTCAACGGCAGCCCAAGCATTATCTGTCTGCAACTGCCAGTGATAGGAAAAAGGCAATGCTTAAGGCAGTCCTGCTCCCTGGTTTTATATGAAATTTCATTATGGAAAAGTAGAGTTGGAAGGGACCATGAAGCCCATCGAGTCCAGTCCCCTGCTGTTGCAGGACACCAATTTACACCATCTCACTCTGATGCCTGTCCAGTTTCTTTTTGAATGTCGCTGGTGTGGGAGGCCCCACCGTTATGTTTCAGTGCTTACAGGGTGAAAAGCAAGGTAAAAAGTAGTGAAAAAAATGAAAACAGCTTATATAACACAGCAGTTAATAACTGCATAGCTATTGGTAAATTTTGCTGTGTATTATCTAGGAAATAATTTACCTTAGTTTCAATCCATATTAAAACTATGCAAGTGACACTGCAAAAGTCACGCACCAACTACAGCTATACTGAAGGATGGATTCCCTTCCATTAGCACATAGCTGTACTAGGAAGAGAAAGTGATACAAACAGGACATAGGTAGACCTTTTTCCTTCCATGCAATGCACAGGGCTTTTCTTTTAATGCTTGCTCTATGCTAACAGTTTGTTCTAATAAACAGACAATAAAGTCATTGGTTTGGCAGAGAAATGCTGCCTGGGTAAAACCTGGACAGTGACATTTGAAGTAATTCAGAACTTTGCTTTAGAGATGCACCTGTAATAAGGCATTCTAATGTAACTTTAGTTGCCAGAGGTCATTGCAATACATTCACTATATGAGAAACCAGCACAGAAATGTATAGACTAGAAGCAAATGTGACTTTTGTACAAATGATGAGAAGTATGAATCTGTCAATCATGTTTTCCTTCAAAAATTAACAGCACAATGAAATCTTTTCAGTTCCATTTAATTTTCATCCTTACCCGAGGCATGGCTTCTGAAAAGTCAATTAAATTATCTGTCTGTGATGTTAACAAAATCTCCACGTCCTCTTGAGGGTTCTGCAAAACATAACCACTAATTAAATTATAAACAGTTACCAGACAGAGCTGCTGAGCATTTTTTCCTATTCCATTCATTTTTGAAAAGCTGCAAACAGTCCTTTCCTCTTGCCATATATATTTCAGAGTTTGATACACAAGAATTTTCATTAAACAACCTGAATCCAAGTCACATTGAGACAGTATGAGAACTGAATTGTTGTTATTCAAAAGTTCATAGTCTATACAACAGGAAACTTTGTAACTGGTATTCTGTACAGAAGTTCAGACATATTAGAATATCTGACATTACAATATTTGAGGTCAGATTTGCACACAATGCTAAAACCAGGGGTGGATAATTTCCAGGAAGTGCTATAGTAGCTAAATTTAGTTTGTTTCCAAGCTAGAGCTGTTGTTTTAAATACTCTTAGCTTCAAATGAGCTCTATTTACATTTTTGGCATGCTATAATGCACTGGATGCAACCCTCACTCCCACAAGCAAAAATATGAACTTTTTAAAGGCAGCATAGAGACAATAGGGTGTTTGCAGCCCATCCTCCATATATTGCCCAACCCTAAACTAAACTATAGTTTAGCACAGTGGTTTCCAAAGTAGGTAGTACCACCCTTGCGGGGGCAGTGGAAAGATCCAGGCAGGTGGTGACTGGTTGTTTTAAATTTACAGGAGAGAATCAGACCTAATTTAAGAAAGAGGTGTGAGAGCTAGGGCTACTGTCTAGGAGGAAAGGTAGCAGCAGCCTGAAAAAGTTCAGGGACTTCTGGTTTAGCACCACATCCACAAATTCACAGGCTAAAGTTATCTTGTCTTACTTAACCATGGCTCACACTAATTATGGTTTGGCCCTGTTTAGACATAAGAATAAACAACTTATGATCTAAGGCTCATACACAAAGTGGTAAACTATGGCTTAATACAGGAATGGGAAATCCTTTTTAAGTGAAGGGCATCATTTCCTCATATTGTATCTTTAAGGGACTGGATATCAGGACTGGTGGACCTGAAGCCAGAGCAGATGTAAAGGTGGGCCTCACATTTCTGCAGCCCCCTTTTTTTGTCCCTCAGCTCTCCTTCTATCTCCCCTATCCACGTCCCCATCGTCCTGCTTTCTCTCCCCCTCTCTCCTGCTAACCCTCTTTCCTATTTCGCTTCCTCTCCCTCTCCACCTGTACCTTCCTCCCCGATTCCTCCACACTGAACCCCGTACCTTAAAAAAAGTAGAAGCTGAATATGTGCAAATGGGGAGCCCTTTCCATATCCTGATTCTTGCTAATTGCCAAGGGAAGCAGGCCATAAGTCAAACAAAATGAACGGACACTCCGCTCTATTTATACCACGAAGTGGGAGGGGAACGGAGTTTTCCCACCAAAAACCATTAGCTTTTTAATCTTCCAGCCTAGGCACTGCGCAGGCGCAGCACCCGTATGTGTGATGCACAGAGGCCACGACGAAGAACCAAGAGGTACCACAAGCTGGAACTGGTCTATCGGCTGGAGGTTCAGCACCCCAGATCTAATCTCATATCTCCAAGCTAGGCACAGGCTGTTGCTAAAACTGGACGTGTGACCTGGAACCATTACAGATGAAAAGGAAATGCTGCTCCAGACACCCACAGACTTATCTAATGCATGCAGCCTCCAACTTGGGTCAGCAATCTGAAGAAAACCCCTCCTCTCTTCACAAAGCATACCTTTACAACAGCAGCCTCTTCTACAGAAGCCAGGTTAGGGGGGCTCAAAGAATCCTCAAGGCTAGAGGCAGCAGTATCCTCGTTGAATTCATTCCTGGAAAGAAGAAAACACTTTCCCTAATTCTTTAGCTCGGTTGCAAGACAAGTGACTTCTATGGGGCAAAGAAAAGATTCCTGTCAGAAAGCAAGCACAGCCATTGAAGTCATGGGCATATGAACTGCAGCACCTCACTGCCTGTTTCCCTAAGGAAGCTTTCTGACTTCCAGGTGCCAGCAAGGCACTGCACTGCAGCGAGAAGGCTGTGGGAATCCTCTATCCCAGAGTGTTCTGCTCACTCCTTTGCAGGCCTCCATGGCTTTATGGGACACTTGTGCTTTCAGTAACTGGACAGGAGAATGCCAAAAGCTCTGTCCATTCTGTGGCACATGCTAACATGAACACTGACCAAAAATAGCAGTCTATGAAGGAACCAAACTTTCATTCATCTACTTAAAAAGCTACATTTTAACACAGAAAAGGAAGGCTAGGAATTACCCTGGTTTGTATAAACTTCAACTCAAAATCTTTCAGAATTTATCATTTTATTGCCCCTTAAGAGCAGGTGATGCTCGAATCTATTGCTGTCTGCTGTGAAGTATCACTTGCATCGGTCCTGGAAAAACTGCATCCTTTAGTAAAGTAAAGGGACAGAGGAGAGTGCCTTCTGCATTCTGCAAATGCAGCAAGGGCAGAATTATTAATGCACGGAAAAACTGAGCAGATGTGGAGACCAGAGATGCTCATAATTCCCATCAAAAGCCATGACTGCATTCTCTGAAGTTTTGGGAGAACTCAATTAGAAAGGATACAGAAAATCTTCTTCAGCATATTGGTTTCTATGGAAGCCAGTGGTGAGCAGCTAGAATGCAGCAATACTGCTGCAATAAGAAAGCTGAAAAGGCTTGCTTTAAATACATTTTCCTGCCTTCCTGCAGGCAGTATAAGAAAAGTAGCTTCCAAAAGAAGCTACTTTTTTCCAGAAAAAAGAAAAAAACAAAAACAAAAAAACCCCTGAAATAATCTAGGAGTTAAAATCAAGTTTGAAGCTGCAAACAGAATAAAAACTATTTCCACTGTTCATCTGAAACCATGTAGCATTGGTGCCATCAATAAACCCTTTGAGATGGTTCCAAATCCTGGATGACATGACTGAAAGGGCCATGGGGAAATGGATAGGCTAAACAAAAATGCTTAAAAAAAATTATGCATTTCAGGTTGTTAGCAGGATAGCAACCTTTTGGCAGGGCTACACAGATAGCAGCGACGGTGCCCCTACGAGCAGGTGGCACTCAAGGAAGCAAACCCTCCAAGAAGCAACCTCGAGGTTTCTTTTCTCCCCGCCTGATCAGTTGCCTGTTTGGACTGAGAATAAGCCATGCTCACTGCTCCATGCTGTCAGCTGGAAAAGCAGAATGACTAACCTGACTTGCAATTGCCAAGATTAACTGTTTCGTAGGCCGCCCCGAGGCTTTTTGCGAATGGGGCAGCATAGAAATGTTTTAAATAAATAAATGAGTGAGTGAGTGAGTGAGTGAGTCAGTGCTCAACTGTTTTATTCTTGCACAGGTGATTTAATCTGTGCGCAGTGTCCATGCAGCTTCCTTGCCCTTGGAATATTCCCACCCAGAGCACTTACAGAATGAAGGCATTTGAGACTGGGGTTTCTTTCAGCCCTTCTCTTGGCTCCTGGAACATTGGGCTGTGGGCTCGCAGGGAGCTGTTCTGAACTCTTCCTGAGGGAAGAACGGCCCTGAACAAAAGCAGATCCAAAGGTTTCACTATGAGCTCCTTTTCCCACTCTTTGCTAAAGAACATTCTTCACATTGACATTAAAAGGCCCAGCACCCTGGCACTCCCTCATTGCAAGCGATCTCTTGGCAATTTACATGCCCTGGCCTGTGAGCACTGTGGATTTCAACACAGCAGGATTCTGAATGAGATTGTTCAAACTCTGACAGAAGGAAAAGTAAATGTTGTAAACTAAGTGCATTAAGTAAATGTGTCTGTACCTAGGCATATACATAGACATAATTCATTATTGCAGCACTTGCTAGATATGGGTGGAAGAAAAAAGTGTGCACTGATGTGAAAAAGCTTTGTTGTAATCTCTAGAAGTACAGATGCATTAGATTATGAACAGGGAATCCTGCTCAGATACCTGCTTAGCATGACACTTTAAAATAAAAGCCATGCTTTTCTAGATCATACTGACTTCTGCAATTGAGTTAGTGTATTCACACAACTGCAGAATTCCACTCACCTTTTCATCTTATCCACTTAGCAGACAGAAACCTCTTTACAAATCCTGAGCCTGTGGGAAGCCAATAGCCAGATGCGTTTTTGCATCACGCATGAATGCACTGAAACTAATTCCTTTTCTGCCTCTCTCAGGGGGATGACCAGGAACAGACACTAAGTCCGGGGAATTCCACTATCGAGCTACTCTCCTGAATACACACAGGTGTATTAGTCCTGCATTCCAGGTCAGGTTGCTCCCAAAAACAGTCTTTAATTTTTTAAGGCTTAAGCAAATTCAATGAATTATAAAGGCCAACTCACAAATGTGTTTCATTTTCAATTAAGAATTAATGAAAACTGCAGAAATATCACCCTTTAGTTGTTTTTAAACTACCAATTATCTGAAATTTGAAAGGCGGCTTTTACATAATGGCTTCTCAGTTCACAAAGTGAGTGAAAAAACTTGCCCATGCCACAATGAGTTCGTGCAGAATTTCAATCTCAGCATTCGTACCTGGCAGCAGCATCTTGAACGTTAGTGTTTTTGTTGCTTGACATGCTATCCTCCCTTGTAACCTGAAATAAAACAAAAATTGTAGTTTTACAGAGGTTATAGTTTTAAATGGGATCACTGGCTTGTATTGACCTGACATTCAAACTCAGAACTCTTTGAGTTGTTGAAGCGCAAGTAACTCAGAGTTTTAACCCAATAACAAACAATGAGCTCAAACTCTACTTCTCAACAACTCAGAGTTCTAGGTTCTTCATGCTGCATTCCTGAGTTCTTTATGAAAGCTGATGGCAGCTGGGCAGAAGGCAGCCCAGTTTCTGCATAGCCTCATGCAAAGCAGGTGAATGCTTTTGTATGACAGATCAGCAGTGCAACAATTTTGCCAGACAAAAGTATCCCAACACTTAGCTATTTTGATATGCACATGCTACCAACCCATCTAAGATTTTAAGCTATTTATAGTAAAAATATGAAGTAAATACAGTATGCAACTCCACAATAAAATAATGAAGGTACTGATAACAGCTAGATACAGATCACAAACCTTAATCAACTCCAAATGCTTATAAAGAATAAAAATCACTTTACTGCACTTCCAAAACCTGTAGAAAGTTAATGGACACGGAAAAAGAAAAAAAATGCAAACATGTGGTGTTCATAGCCTCAAGAGGGCAGAATTTGATGTTTCTAAAGAGTGAGAAAAGCACCAGCAACAAATCAACATGTGCTTATTCTCTTTTGTTTGTGATCTGAAAGTCAAGATGGATCTGAAGTCTTGTACTTCTATAAATAAGTTTTTGTTTGGCTAAGTATGAGATGGTTAACAGTGGCTAATAGTTGGTTTGACTCTTTTGAAGATTTCTTGTCCTGTTTTTAATGTTTTACATTGATAATTACATTATTAAACATTTATTTTGAATACTGGCCATATAGCCAATGGCTATACCTATCTGAACGAATGAATGAATGACTCAATCAATCAAAAAACTACTGCTAATATAGATTCCTAAGTGCAATTTAGTGGACAGCTCTGATGTTGGATAAAATCCAATACATATTTATTAAAGTATTTGTATACTTTCTCATTTATACTTTAAAGCTCTTGAAACATCTTAGAATCAATAAAAAAAGTTCTAGCACTCAGGTTTATAATCTAAGGAAAAGGGGATGAGAAAGAAAAAAAGTCTGCAAAACTGGTGGAATAAGCCCGCTTCACCTCTTATCTCCTTGTGGCAGCAGTAAAACTGGATAATCTCTCAGCCTGTCCCTCATTTCTTCTGCTCGACAGGCCAGATTTATTTATTTAGATCCCACCTTTTTTCTTTCCAGAAACTCAAGAAGGCTTACATAAACCTCCCATCAATTTTATTCTCACAACAATCCTGTAAAGTGGGTTGGGTTAATAGTGAATGAGCAGCCCAAAGTCACCCAGTGAGCTTTGTGGCCAAGTGGGAACTAGAACCCAGATCTCCTTGATCCCAGCTCAAAACTCTAATCATCACACTGCACTGACTCTCCGTGTGATGCCATTTAGCTGTACGTGTCAGTATGGAGAGTCCCAGTAGAGCCAGCTCTGACTTTCCCTTCGTTGCACCCTCCTACCCCCTGCCACCTGCTTCAGAGGACTACTAGCCTTTCGGAGGCAGGGTGGGAGAGGAAATCTCTTCCAGCAATGAGACCTGTTCTGTTGACCAAAGGCCAGTGATGGGTTTTACCCAATGAGAATTCCAGAGCAGCAACCTTTTACATGACCACATCAGCCCTACACAAGGTTCAGCTACACTGGGTGGGTGGGGGAACATGGTGTAGAACAGCATGTAGAAAAGGTAAAGTCAATGAAAACCAATGGGTGGATAAACCTGTTCTAAACCCATTTGTTTTGCCTCCTCACTCTGTTCTTCCAAAGACTACTAGGCTCTTTCATTATCAGGATGACCAAAGTGTTATAATCACTAGACCCCAAAAGCACTTGTACATCAGGCAGGCACAAGGAATATTAGAACTCAAGGAAATACTGCAGAAAACTGCCCCAGGTTTTGTTTGCTTACTTACTTTCTTGCATACTGATCCATTGGATGGCTGGCCAGCAGCACTTACCTTGTGCACTGCCTCTGCCTGGGCTTTCAAAATGTTGCTTTTGATGTCTGGTGGCAGCCGCAGGGAGGCACTCATTGGGCTCTCAACTGCATTGTTGAGGCACTTCTCTGTCAGCTTCACTACCTCTTCCTAGAGAGGAACAAAATTGCATGTAAATAACTGCATCTCTCCAGTGAGAACCTTTGTAAAGTCACTAAGCAAACACACAAAAGTGATTCAAAATCAGAAAATTAAGGAAGGCTCAAGGTCAGGCTGCAACATTTAGTCCATGGTTTGCTGGAGAAAACCTTTTACAATCACGCATGTGGTTTGCATAGCAAAATATGCATAATTTGAGTTCTGCTCTATTTAGTTTGCAAAATCTCCACCTAGGAACAACAGCTGCATATGTAATACAGGAAGATTTGCATTAAAATAATGTTGTGAAACATTAAGTATACTAAGAAATGAGGATCAAACCAGACACACATGGATTTTTAACCAAGTCAATGGTTATGCATTAATGGGAGTGGGTTTCGCTTACCACCCAAAGAATTTAGCAAGCCCCTGTCCTGTAGTTTCATTCTCAGCCAGCTTACATCCACTATTAGAGCTGAGGTAGGGTGAGACTCAAAGCAGTGGAGAACAACAAGATAAGACAGGGGAGGGGTGTTAGTTTTGTTTCCATTCTCTTTCTGTTTAATTTTTAAAATTGTTCCTCCCTTGGCCTTGTTTCCCCCCTCTTACCAGAGCTTTTCAATGTGTAATTTTATAATTTGTCTACCTATTCCTCCTACTTCAGGGGTCTCAAACTCGCGGCCCGCGGGCCACTTTCCGGGACGGGCGGGGCACAGGGGAGGGGCCCTGCGGCCTTCAAAGTGGCGGCGGCACCTGGGCCGGCCGTGGGATGAGTGGCCCACCCCCACCGCGGGGGTGGAATACTTGATGCGGCCCAGCCTCACCCAGCCTCTACTTCCAGCGGTCCCCAGGTAAGTTGAGTTGGAGACCCCTGTCCTACTTGCTTCCTTTGACAGCTGAAACCTACAAGGAAATTGACCAGACAGGATCATGTATATGGGCCAATTATAAGTGCACACTTGTGAAAGACTTCTTGAAAAAGTAAATCAAAGAAAGCACAAAGATACTTGTGAAATATTCTGGGGCTGAAAAACATGACCCTAAGTGTGCATTTCTGAGTCACTGAAAGCCATGACAAATGAGGCAAGCAAAAAGAAGTGGTAGTTGGAGCAAGAAGAAGGGGATGAGTTCTGCCATGGCAGACTCTGGAGTCAGCTGGAGGGGGAAGGAGCGAGAGAGCTACAGCAAGCCTGATTGCCTGTCAGGCATGTTGTGGGGTTGTTCTATGAGCAACTCATACTGCATAGCATATTCACAGGGTGGGTTAAACTGCTATGCAAGCAAAGCCAATGGTTGCTGCTTACACGTTGCCTTTTCCTAGCAGTGGAACCAAGCAGCAGCAAGGATCAGTTCCTATTATCTAAAGCAGGCAAACACAGGATTTAATCACTACTGTTGCCTGCCAGGAGAATATTCTCAAGCTTTGTAAATATGTTTAGCAAAAAGTAACTCCTCTGTTTTAAGTACTCATTAAAATCTCCTTCCCATGAGCTACTAGATCCTGAAAGTATACTCTCTCCTCTACATCCTCCTCTTTTCTTTCTTCTGTGTTGAGGTTCCAAGGGAGGGGAGAGTACTCTTTTGTCTCTCTGGTTCCCCCCATGCCTCCAATCATAATTATAGGGCTTTGTATGCACAATGGTTGCTGAAAAGTCCAGATTATTCAATCTGCCTGTTATTGTATTTAGCCACCCAGGAGTTGGATTTCAATAGAAGAAAATCTTCCCTGTGGAATGCTTTTGCAAATGAACTCAGTCACAAATGGTTCCAGAGTGAAAGACCAGAAGAACTGCCTTGGTCCAGCATTTATGACTTAGTAATATTTTAGCAGAGTCTCTCCAACTGTGCATCCACATAGTTCAATCATGCTTTCTAGCTACTTTTCCCACCTTGCATTCTGTATGCAGTATTTTCTTTAGGATATAAAACTATCAGTAGAACACTTTAAAAAAACAATTTATGAAGTTCAGCTTTTATTGTTCCCTACATTCCAGAAACTCAAGAAACTGGAATGCTTGTGTATTTAAACATTAATTGCTCCCTTCAGTGCCAGGGTGCTCGTCCAGAGCTTGGCACTGCCAGCCTTTCATGCTTGCTATCCAGCGAACATGGGCAGCAAGCTGCTGGGAACAGCAGCTCCTCTCTCTAGGGGGATGTCCATCCATGTTGCAGTTTACAAGATGCCATCTATGGATACAGGAAGATTATCTCCAAACATTTTCAAACAGCTGCAGCATATTAAACATATTTTGGCAAAGCAGACTCTGAGGATATAATTTCTAGAGGCGGAACTTGTTTTTATCATCAGTTAACGGAAGTCATTTGATGAGATTTCAGAAGGCAAGCTGGGAAACTTTATTTGATTCCTGCAGTGGGATCAAGCTTCTGTAGTTGAACAGGTCACCAATGATGTGCTACAAGCTTTTTATTTTCAAATGTTCAACTTCCTTCTTTACATAAGTAAAACAATGAACAAGCCATCTTACACAGCCAGGCCCATATAGTTCATAGCCTTCTATTTTGTCAACAAAGTAATCATATGCTATTATATCTGATTTATTTTCATTAGGGTTTGGCTCCTCTTACACCTTTCCTCTCTGGAAAATTCACCCACCGATGTCAGCACATATGACACCAGGATTCAGAAGCACTGGTAGGGCTAGAGGGGGAAATGGACAAAAAGGGAATGCAGAGAAGGATTTATTTCTTTAGTGAAGAAAAGGCTCCTATGGGTGAACTTAAAAGGAACAAGAGAAAGAGCAATATGGGACATTTGCCCCACCCTGCCTGAGAGAAGCAACATAGTTTGACCCAGCCTTTGGCTCCTTGCAACTGAATTTGCTTGCCTAAAACAGAGCATGAATGAATGATTTACAAAAGCAGCTTGGCTCACAACATTTTTCATATGATCAGCATGTGGTTTTTGTCCCAAACAGATCACTTTTATGAATACTCAGAAAACTGCATTTTCTAAAGTGATAAAAGGTTTGGACCCTCAGTAGGAAGAATGTAAATGATTTTTAATTTTTTAAAACAATGCATATTTTGGGTCTAAAAGGGGTTGAAGACAGGCATAACATGGCGTGTGCAGGTAAGGTAGTGTTGGACAGATATTTCAATATTGTACAAGTTGTCCTTGCCTACTGAAGTGCTCTTATTGGACCTGCAGGCACATTTGGGAATTTGAGAAACTGCTGTAGGCACAACCACAGATCATGCATAATCAGTAGATCACCTCTGTGGCTCCTGTCTGTCACATTGATAGATTTTAGGGAGTATCTTACTCAGCTAAAACTTTTGTATCTTCTCTACTCCGTAGTGCATAATGCATTTTTAAATATATAGAGTTGCATTTTGGGGGCCAGGAGGTTATTACACAGACAATATTTGTATTAGAATAGGTTTTTTTTTTTGAAGTATGCACTGATGTATACACACTCTTAAATTGCTTACCTCCTTCATGGAAATCAAGAAACCATCAATGTAAAAGTATACTCTATGCCCTTTCATAGCTAAAAGGCAGATATTGTGACACTGGAAGGAATGAGCACTCCATTCCTATAATGAAGTAAACTGAGGATCTTACAGTGTTTTCAATATTTGAACAGATAGCATATAGACACTGCCTTCAAATGGATCCTTATTTAGATATTTGGTCTGCCTTTGTTGAAGTCTATTTATAACTGCTGGAATGTTGCCAGTTTTTCATATAAATCCATTTAAGCATATGTTTAAAAAGATATTTTTTAAAAATATTAAAAATAGCGTGCTCATAAGGACCACACTGGGGAACCCATTATGGGCTTCTCACTGGGGATCCATGACCTATAGAAAAGGGCATGGTGAACATTTAAATCAAATGCTTTTTTTTTTCTGAGACCCCTCCACACACACATTTTAAAACAGATAAAACTAAAGTTAAATTGGGCAAACCCTAATATCTTAAATAAAAACCCACTGTCATCCATCTCAAAATAGCGTAAGAACATTTCATCTGCAATTTGAAAGCTTCTGAAAGGGTGGGGAATTAAATTGTTCACTTTTCTAAGGTTTACCTTTGTGCACATAAACCATCTTAAAAATTTTTTAACTGAGATACCTCATCATCCCATCTTCAGTGAAGAAAAGGGGATACATAACTTGGCAGCCTTAAAAAAGAATCCATTTTAACCCTGAGCGGTTAAGTGCCTAGTGATCATGTCTTGGATTGTGAGCTAAGCCCCTCTGCAGTACAAGATACTGAAAAACTAATACATCTGTTAGGTAAATACAGCCAGAACTCTCCACTCATTTTAATCATGGATAAAGAATCCCTTAACACAAAAACTATCGCTTATGAAGACACTCAAATTCATAATTTTTCTTCACAATTGTTGTTTGTTAAAGTATGCTCACAGAAGCTTGAGCATACTTACATTTGTCTTAGTTTAATCATCAGTTGAGACAACTTCATTTCCTTAATTGCCTAGAGCTTGTTTTCTTCAGCTTTTACAGCCGAAATACAGTCAGACAGACAGAGGCACTGAACAGGATTGTCTGTGTTCGCTTCTGTTTCTGAGAAGAAGCAGTTGGTAGAATAGCACCCAAGGTTAATCTTCTTATACACTGTAATCTTTATAATACACGAGCCATGCACTGTACATGAGGCACAGATGAAAGCCTGCAAGCAGGGTATGACCACACCAGCGTGACCACCTTTCCCTCATGAAAGGTTGCTTCAAGAGTCAAGAGTACAGAAACCATCAGAAAAATCAGCATGTTATCCCTTACAGCATGTTATCCCTTACAGTCATCAAAGGATACAGTTATAACCTCCTGTAACCCAAGCTGTGAGAAAAGAAAGGCCACTGTTTATTGGTTTAACATAAATTTCTCCTGTTTCTCAACCAAAATTTGACTGCCAAAGTGATTCACAGCAATTACAGCCTCATGCAAAAACACAGAAGGCAAGACGAAATTCTGATGTGAGGTGAGCTTTGTAGCTGGAGCTGGGCCCAGACGTGACAGAGGAGCGCCTGCACACAGCTCAACCTCCCTCGCTTGGCAAGCATGATTACTAGCTCCAGGCAGGAAGTTTCTCAGCTGGAAGTGGCTGCAAGTACAATGGAGGATTAATCTGACATCACCCTCCTCCCCATCTTTGAAATCTTTCAATCAGTTTCAGTTATAGGGCACAAAACAGTAGTGTTTACATTAAAAGGACAGCAAAAATATGAGACCTCTCATTTAGTTTAATGTCTCAGTGTCCTAAATGACTGTGGCCTAGAACACCTGGTCATGGAACTGAGCAGAGTGGGGACAATCTGGGATTTCATCCTAGGTGGGACTGTCAAGAGCCTAGTATAGGCTGTATATATTGTTGAACTGACTGGAAACCTTGACCGCAGTGCTAGCAGATTCAATATACATCTAGGTGGAAGACTGCTAAAGACGCTCATCACAGTCTTGTTTGACTACAATGGTAGAAGCGTCTGTTAACTGCCAATGAAGGAACTGTAAAAACAAAGGTGAAAGGAGGAGTCAAGAGGCTTAAATCCCTTTGAAATGCTTGAAGATTACTCTAAACTGCAATAATAGAAGCTCAGGTGGTATATATAGCACAAATTTAAAAAGTAATGCAAGGCCCAATAGTCAGTGGCTGTCAAAGGAACTATATGAGAAAAGAAGGCTTCCCTCAGGAAATCCAAGTCTTCCCAAAATGAGCACAAACTTGTACAAAGCAGACAAAAGCAGAAGAGAAGCAAAACAAAAATGAAACCTTTTGTTAACATATCACTAACAACAAGGCTAACAAAAACAATTCTTTCAATATATCAGAAGAAAGAAACCAGCTGGAGAGGCTACTGGACAGTTGGTCTGAAGGAGCAGGAAAGGAGGATAAGGAGATCGTGAAGAAGCTGAATGAATTCTTTTACCTGACTGCACAGCAGAGAATACAAGGCAGAATTGAAAATAGCACTGCCAAAACCATACTCCTCTTATATAAATCTTTGATGTGTCTGTACTTAAGAACATTGTGTATAGTCATCCAACTGAAAAAGGATAGTATTGATTGGGCAAAAGTGCAGAGAGGGGCAACTAAAACTATCAAGGGGTTGGAGCAACACCCCATAAGGAATTGTTACAACTTTTGGGATTGTTTAGCTTAGAAAAAGGCTGAGTAAAGAAAAACATGATGGAGGTGCTTCAACTTATGCACGGCATAGAGACAGTAGAGGGGAAGACATTTCCTCCCCACCCCCTTCCATGATAACAGAACTAAGAGTAAGCCTGTGAAGCTTGCATGGGAGATTCTGGACAGATAAAGGAAAGTACTTCTTTGCATAGCACATAGTTGAAATATGGAATTCACTACCACAGAATGTAGTGAAGGCCACCCATTTGGAACGGACAAATTCCAAGAGAAAGCTATCAGTGGTTATTAGTCTTGATGGCTAAGTGCTATCTCAGATACCAGAAGCGGTATACCCCTGTACACCAGGTGCTGGAGAGCTTGGGCAGGGGGGAACTGCTGTACCCATCTTGCTTTAGATATCCTGTGGGCAGCTGGTGTGTGTGTGAGCATCAGGACAGTGCCAGAATGTGCCCAAAGGGATTATAGCTTAGATGGGAGTGCAAGCTTAGACAGTGAAAATGAGAGTCTTGTGGATTCTCAGCCAGCTCCAGTATCAGATCGAAGTCCAAGAATGTCTGGGGAGCAGGGAGAGGAGATGTTAGTTCAGGAAGAGGGGGGTAATGGCTAACAAACCTGTGGGAACAGAGAAAGCAGAATGGGGGGAGAAGTAGTCATCCAGGACTGACAGGAGTCCTGGTCTACCATTGCAGAACAGGAAGAGCAGCTAGTCTGACAAAGAGAACCCTCCTCTTCGGAAGGCAACACCAGTTGCTAGAAGGAAGTATAGGCGAGAAATTCAGGTAATGGAAAAGCAGGAAAATCACAAAACGGCTAGGTTCTGGAGTGCTCCGCCCGAGGGGATGCACAGACTATGAGGTTATAAAGAGGAGGAAGACTAGTTGAAGCCAGAGAGGGCTCAACATTTCACTCTGGTTGGACTCAATAAATGTGCAACAATAATGCCTTGTAAAAAGAAACTCTGAGCAACATGTTTACTCAGGAGGCGGCCCAAGCTGCACAACAGCTGATTTGCTACCAGGCAAATAAGAGTGCTAGTCTTGAAGGATCTCAAGTCTGATTTACCACGTTTTTCCTTGGCTCTTAATTTGTATCAGATTATGTATCTACTCAGCTTTTAGAAGCAGTTTTGCAAAACAGCATATAGGTAGGACAGAATAGCTGGGTACCACATGTCCCTAAGACCTCAGCCATATTCACAGTATTTCTGAAAACAGAGCATACAGTACCTGTTTGTTGACATTGATGTTTATGTTGGACTCGGGAACTAGCACTGAATTGAGCTCCGCTTCCAGCTGTTTCAGTTTCAGTGATGTATCCTCAACTACTGAAGGAGGAAAAGGTAGAATATAAATTAACCTAAGATTAGATAAGAGCTCTGAAAATTGTTTGCATTTCATTTTTGTGATCAACTAATAACAACAGGACTGCAGTCAACTAGAATTGCTGTTCTTCTTTGTGCTCTCTGAGAAGTCACACTTATGGTTCTGCACCTGCAGCAGCCAGAAATCTCCACAGAAATATGGTACATTGCCAGCTAACTCATGCTGGCAGATGAAAAGATATGATAATTCCACCTGAAATTTCAAGCATTCCAGAAGTTCCTAGCTGAGCAAGTAGAATCAAAGTCAGGACAGGATCTTGGAAAATTAATTTTCTGGTCAATATCTGTATTTCCCTATCTGTGGGTACATACGAAATTACTAGCTGCAGCAACTTGTAAAGATCCCCAAATACAACCTTTATAAACTGATGAGGTATATTTTGTATTTATTGAAAACCAAACAAGCTATCTTGTTCTGTGGAAGCAAACCAAGACAAATGCAGAGTGGAGTAGGAGGAGAAAGGAGAAGTGGCACTAGTATTTAAGAGAGTGACCAATAGTTTTAGGTACTCTTCTTGTCCCTACACAGTTCCTGACCATTCTCAAGAATGTTTCCTAATTCTTATTTATTTAAAACATTTGTATGCCGTCTTTCACTATCACATCTCAGGACAGCTTACATGATTAAAAACAAAACCACAGAACAATAGAACAATTGATAAAACAAAACAATAAAATTATCAAAACCAAAACAATTCAATCAAAACAAAACAAAAATGACTGTAAATGGTAAAAATACTATTTAAAATAACGATGAAATAAAAAAGGTTTTAATCTGACACTGAAAAGAGTATAGGCTCAGCACCAGGCAAACCTCACTGGGGAGCATATTCCATAATCTGGGCACCACTGCAGAGAAGGCCCTGTTCCAAGTAGATGTCCTTTTTACCTCCTTTAGGGTAAAGATCCCACTGATCTTAAGGGGCATGATGGCATATTCGGAAGGAGATGTTCCTTTAGGTATCCTGGTCCCAAGCCGTTTAGGGTTTTATAGGTCAAAACCAGCACCTTGAATTGGGCCCGAACTTCAACTGGAAGCCAGTGAAGTTGGTAGAGGACCAGCCTTATGTGAGAAAAATAGGCCGGTTCCTGTCAGCAGTCTGGCTGCTCTATTTTGTACCAGCTGAAGTATCCAGACCATTTTCAAGGGCAGCCCCACGTGGAGCGTGTTACAATAATCGAACAGGGAGGTTACCAGAGCATGAATCACCATTGCTAGGCAATGCTTGCTTTGGCTGTTCCATCAGCTGCATCCTTACTACTGCCACCTGGGTTTCCAGTGACAGTTCCAGGTCAAGGAGTACTCCCAAGCTGCAGACTCTGTCCTTTAGAGGGAATGCTACCTTGTCCAGGACAAGGTCAAAATCATTTACCTGAAACCTCGATCCACCCACAAACAGGACTTCCATCTTATCTGGACTGAGGCTCAGTTTACTGGCCCTCATCCAGCCCATCACCTCAGCCAGGCACCGGTTCAGTACAGCCACTGCCTCACCTGGAGTAGTTGTAAACAAGATGTAGAGCTGGGTGTCATCAGCATACTGGTGACTCCGCAGCCAAAACCTGATGACCTTTCCCAGTGGTTTCATGTAGATATTAAAGAGCATGGGGGACCAAATAGAGCCCTGCGGAACCCCATGGCAAAGCTGCCATGGCGCAGAACTATTGTCCCCCAGTACCACCTTCTGGAATCGGCTGGCCAGGTAGGGGCGGAACCACCACCAAGCAGAGCTTCCTACTCCTAACCTGGCCAGCCTATCCAGAAGGATACCATGGTCGATGATATTGAAAGCCACTGAGAGGTCTGGGAGAACCAACAGGGATGCACTCCCCCTGTCCCTCTCCTTGCATAGATCATCGTACAGGGCAACCAAGGCAGATTCAGTACCATAACCAGGTCTGAAGCCAGACTGAAATTGGTCCAGATAATCCATTTCCTCCAAGAGTGCTTGGAGATGTACCGCCACCACCCGCTCTAACACCTTGCCCAAAAATGGACTGTTGGCCACCGGTCAAAAGTTGGCAGCCACCTCTGGGTCCAGAAATGCCTTCTTCAGGATAGGCTGGACCACCACCACCTCCTTCAAGGGGGCAGGGATGCGGCCCTCCCTCAGTGAGGCATTGATAACCTCCTGGACCCAGGGACTAATCCCGTGACTGGCTGAAGTAGCCAAGAGGGGCAAGGATCAAGAAGGGAGGTGGTAGGACGTACCATTCCAAGCACCTTGTCTACATCATCAGGCAGCAGTAACTGAAACTCATCCAATAATGATGGACCAGACAGCACTCTGGACACTTCCCGTACTGGAACCATATCAACTGTGGAGTCCAGATCACGGCGAATCTGAGTGATTTTTTCCTTAAAGTGCTGGGCAAAGTCATCATAGTGGGCTGCCGAAGGTGCAACCACATCATTTCCTGGCCAGAGTGTGTCAGGCCTCGTACTTCTCGGAAAATCTCTGCTGGATGGCACTGTGAGGAAGCAATGGAAGCAGAGAACTGCTGCCCTCACCGCCACAGCACAATAGTGAGCATTTAAGTGTGTTCAGTCAGAATCATCCTGAGATTTCCTCCATCTGCGCTCTAATCGTTTCCCAGCCTGCTTCATCACCCGCAACTCAGGCATATACCATGGTGATGAATGGACTCTTACTAGGCAGGAGAGGACGCTTAGGAGTGATCGTGTCGATTGCCCTGGTCATCTCCAGAATCAACCAGGACATCAACAGGAGTGCCAGTTTTACCCGCTGGAAAATTCCCCAGAGCCCTCAGGAATCCATCTGGATCGATCCGGCTCAAGGGGTGGACCATCTTAATAGGGCCCACACCTTTCCAGAGGGAGAGATCAGCCCTCAGCTCAAACCTCACAAGGAAGTGGTCTGATCATGACAAAGATCAAATTTCTGACTTCCAGGCCACCCTCTTCCTGCCCTGTCAAGAAAACCAGGTCAAGTGTGTGACCTCTTTCATGGGTTGGGCCAGTGACATGTTGAGACAGCCCATGGCTGCCATGGAAGCCATGAAGTCCTGAGCCGCCCTGGGCAGAACTGCCTTGGCGTAGAGGTTCAAGTCCCCCAGGACCAACATTCTGGGGGTCCTTAACACCAGGTCTGAGACGATTTCTGTCAGCTCATCAAGGGAGTCTGCTGGGTAGGAGGGTGCATGGTACACCAGCAGAGTCCTTAATCTGTCTAGATCGCCCAACACCAGGCACCAACACTCAAGACCTGGTCTTGAAGGGACAGGAAGCCTTGGGAGGGAAATGGAGGCTTGGTAAACCAAGGCGACCCGCCCTCCGGACATGGTCGGTGTTGCACCAGATACCCAGGCAGGCATAATTGCATGAGGGAAACATCTTCGCCTTCTCCCCACCAGGTCTTGGTAATACATGCCAGGTCGGCCACCCCGTCTATGATCAAATCATGTGTGAGAGATGTTTTATTATGGACCAACCTGGTGTTCAACAGCAACATTGTCAGGCTGATATTGCTGCCAGGAACCTTCTAGTTGGGAGAATAACCAGAAGAGGGGACCTGTATCTAACATCAGCCCCTCCTTCTTCTATGCAGGCCTGTTAGACCCCCAATGCCATACCTTCCCCTGCCCACCACCACCCCAAAGGTGGCGCCCACCTGCTCCCCAGGTAAAACCATCCCAGATTAAAAACAAATAAAAACACAGATGCACCCCCCCCCAAAAAGGACCAGAACCTCTGGCCCAGCCCAGCCCCTCTCGGCCCCAAACAGCAATGCCTTTTGGCCACCAGCCCTGTCCGCAGCCAGCAAGAAAAGGGCTCCACTGCAGCTCACTACACACAATCTACTCGTGTCTGCCCTGCCCAACACAGCTGCCACCTGTGCAGAGAGGCAGGTGATCTTAGTTTCTGATCTCTACTTCCTCTTTGATCCTCTACTTTAGATGGGCACTTGAATATCAACCTCTTTTCCTGTTTGTTTTTCTGCACCAGCTTTAAAACAACATTTATGCACAAATCCAAATTGTGCCAGAATAAATTCATGGAAAGGGCATTCATCCAAGAGTAATAATTTGTTTAACGAGTGCAGATTTTGAGTATCCCAAGGCAACATTTGGGTGTGCGTGGCACAAAATACACTAATTATTTTAATTGGTATTCAAGATCATTAGCAAAAACAGATATGGAACCATAACTGATACATGGTAGTTTCTCTACAGTGGTAGGCTATCTATATACAAAATAACTTTTTCCATGTAGATTGTGCAACAATTGACTTGGGTGCAATGGCATACAGTTAACTAAGCCTAAGTTGGTATAAATGAAATAACTGCATATTTATCCCATTTGCAATGCCTCCATTTGTTTCCCTATCCTTTGTTTCCCCTCCAGGGATCCACTGATGACATATGAGAACATAAAACTGCCCCCAATTATAACAAATAGAGGAGAGGAAAAACCAAGCAGGCTGTGATTTTAAATACTGTAAATCTGTGCAATAACCGTTAAAATAGGATGTCTATCGTCAAACAAGTACCAGAGTGTCAGGTTATCTGGAATTTAGTTTTCAATCAATTGGGGTGTCTTGGGAAACCTACAAATTTATTCTATGACATGAGAGAACCCAAACTGTCTGCAGAGAAGGTCACATGCTCTGCATTATCAGAGACAAGTAACAGTAAAACTTTGAAGTGCCCAAGGAACAAGTGTAGAGCATTTCCTTACCAATAGGATCTGTCTTCTCAGAAGTAGGCTCCTTCTTGCCATGAGCAGAGAAAGAACTGTCTGTCTCTTCCAGAGCCTCAGTTGATCCTCCAGGAGGAGAAAACCCAGCAGCATTGTCAATACAAGTTCCCATTAATTCTTTGTTATCCAAGTCAACATTCACAGGCACACTACACAAGACAGGCAAAGGAAACAAGGTTTCAGACACAAATTCAAAGCAACTGTTTTTGTTATGCATGACCATGGCCCTAAGGATACTCCTACCCAACATTTCAAAAGAATATTAGATGTGTATGGATTGAGCTGAGGTGATGTTCCTAAGTCACACAGATGTTTCTTTGGGTATCTAGAATAAACAACTGTGTAGAAACAATTTCTGCATTTACATATGATTTGGCTAAATTTCATATAAAAGACTTTTTGATCAAAGCCACTACTGCCTTGTAGACCAGTACACCTTATACTGCAGCTTTTCTTGTTATGGGTATATCATTGCTTCTGGCAATGAAATGTAAAAGTGTGAACAACAGATACACATCCTTACATACCCACATGCACAAACGGGGAACAATGAAATGGCAGGGCTTGCTATGTGTAAAGGGGCATTTATAGAGCTAGGCTAGTCTTCCACATCTTGCATGGTTGCTGTAAAAAACACCCAACAGAGAGACAGATCATTTTGAATTCTTGTTGGAATTCTGCTAGATTGAGTCCCATTAGAAATCACTGTGCGCTGGGGAAAAAAATGTCAAGTTTCCACTGAAACATCTAAGAAGTCTATCAAAAACTTTTAGCATAAGAAATAATTATGCTTGCCTTGCTTACCAGCCTGTCCCTGAGTTTGTGGATGCTGTTTTTAGGTGCCAGATCAGTAAAGAGCACAATAATCCATGCTCAAATAGCAGATGAGGCAGCTGATCTGGCATGTATGACTGACACCCAGTTATGCCCAGTGGAATGCTTGTACAGACTCAAGGCAAGCTTCTGGACTGGTGGGGAGTGGTTGCCACCATCTATAGGAATTCTCTCTTTCCAGGTGTCCTGTGCACTTGAGTAGTGGTTTGAAGTATTTGCATCTTGCACTGGGCCAGTGGGACATACTAGGGATTCTGTATGTGTAACCCATCAGTGTCCCTACTTGAGCGGACAGAAGCAGTCTTAGCTATGATGCTGGGGTTTCCAGGCTGCTGCTTCTGGGAAACTTCAACATTCATGCCAAGGGATCTTGTCTAGGGCAGCTCAGGATTTCATGGTCTCTATGACAACTATGGGACTGTCCCTATATGTCATTGACACATATAGCAGGGCACACTCTGGACATTTTCAAGTGTACATAAGGATAGTGTTCTGAAGGTGAAAGTATTTGATTCAGTGTCTTTGTCATAGCCAAATCACTCCCACTGATAGACTGACAGTGGCATTTTCCATCTGCAAGGATTGGGGACCCGTCATGCCAATTTGCCCTCAGAGGCTAATGGATCTGGATGCTTTCCAGAGGTCTCTGGGTGGGAGTTCCAGTTGATATGGCGGGCACTCCTGTGAAAGTCTTGGTCAAGCTGTGGAACACAGAGATGATCTGGGTGGTTAACGCAGTTGCTCCTAGCCACACTCTGTTAGAGTTCCTACCGCTCCATGGTATACCCCAGGGGTGAGCATGCTGAAACACAGGAAACTGTTTAAAGTGCAGAAGGAGAAAAACTTGTAATGGGTGCAACCAACTCTGGTATGTGCCTTCCATCTGGAATACTTAGGAGCAGTAAATGCGGCAAAGCAACATCTCACTCCTATTCAGTCTTCTATTTGTTGTCCAGTGCAGCTTCTCAGGGAAGTCCAAAGCCTATTACATGTTGGCCCCAAGGATATCCTGGATCCATCTGAGGCCTGCTATATTATATTTGCTTGGTACTTCTAGAATTACTTGCATTCACCAGGACTTAGGTATGGCAGTTCAATCTGCTGAGATACCCAGAGCACAGCCTGATCTAATTTTATTGGATGAGCTTTAGTTGGTGCAGTTTGAAGATGTTGACAAAGTGCTTGGAGAGATCCTTCCAACCACTTCCACACCTTTGGTCTTATACAAAGATCTTATGTTCTAAAAAGAAAATGCCTAAAGGGGCAGGAGAAGAATTAATAGCACTGGGAGTGGGGTTTATACCCTTGAGACATGTAGGTCCACCCTCATTTTGAGTTTAAACTCCACATTTCATGAAAACACAGCAATTGGGATGCCTAGCAACTACTAATATGGAAAAGTTCCAAGAAAAGATGACATTCTCATCTATGTTACTCATGGAATCCTACATGGCTTTTATAGAAGAGAATTTGTGTGAAGAAAAGTGAGGTGCATAAACCCCACTCCAAGTGTTGTTGATTCTTCCTCTGTCCCTTTAGGTTTTTCTTTTAGCTTTGTTATAACAGACCAAAGGCCCATTTAATCCACCATTCCATTCTCAGAGTTGCCAGCCTATGGAATGCCCACAAGGAAGGTAAGAATTCAAACAATATCCTCCTACACATGTTCCCCAGCAACTGGCGTTTAAGAAGCATACTGTCTCTGGTAATAGAGGAAATACAGTCAAAATGACTAACAGACATTGATAACCTAAGCTTCTAGAACTTTGTTTAATCCCCTTTCTATGGTGGTAGTAACACTACATCTTGAGGGGGAAACCGCCATAGTACATTCAGCTCCATTGGATGAACCCAGGATCTAGTTTCAGGACATGAAAAAAAATCTATACTATTTTGCCATACCATGTATTACTTTTATGTATATTATTTATCCCCTTAGTCATGTTTACTTTAAGTTAAAGAGTCCCAAATGTACAACCTCATGTCATAGGCTTATTCCACCTTTTGATGATTTTAGTTCATGGTTCCAGTGCTAGCACCAATGACATACCACCAGCATTAATTCTTATGTGACATACATCAGCCTTCCCCAACCTGGTGCCCTTCAGAGGTATTTTGACTGCAACTCCCAAAATTCCCATCCAGCAAGACCACTGACTGGGAATTGTGGGTGTTGCAGTCCAAACACATCTGGAAAGCACAAGATTGGAGAAGGTTGACATAAACAATGTAATGGGGACAAACCATGATTTGCTGCCAAAATTTGGCAGCATGGTAAAACTGGACACCTTTTCTTCAAACCAAGGTTTGTGTATGAACTGAGACAACACTAGATACTACTCAGTGAGTTAATTATTCTGGAAACTACCATTGCTAACAAGTTTTTCCTTTAGGCATCTAGGGCTTCAGCTGTCCATTTTCTATAAATAATCTTAAAAAGCATGAAAATCTAATTCACATCTGTTCACCTGACCTACAGTCTTTAGTCATTTATATTTTGATTATTAATGTCATGATCCTCTAATTTCTATTCCATGTTACTATATACCTATCCACAGCCAACAAGATCTAAATGGGGAAGATGACTATAATTTGCAAGATTTTTAAAGGGACTTAAATTTTCCATAAACATATTCAAATTGTACAAAAATATTTTTCTGTTCTTTTTAATCTTTCAATTATGCTTTAAAGAAACTTGCTTATTCCAATGTTTTGTCTATTATCCAAGGGAAGTGTTGCTTTACAGTTCTTAATATAACTTAACTATTCTTTCTTAGCCTTTTTGGATAAGATATTTATAATGAGATCACACTCCTCTCATATTTGACATGTTCATACCCTGTATGAAATATTTAAGGTTGCAAAAATCTGAACTAATTTCTTGGATAATTTACATATTAGAAAACCTTCACAAGCCCTCCCAGCAGTGATGTGAGAAAGAAAATTTTCCAAATTGGAAAATTTTTAATGCTGTGTTTTCTAATCCTATGCATACATTTTATACCTTGTATGTCTGTATTTATCCATAACTGTCTGTGCTGTTGCACTGTATTTAATCATGTTAGATGGGCTAAATATAAAACATGAATTTCCATTATTCTTTTAAGGCAAAGACTGACAAACCCTACTGCTCAGATGCCCATGAAGAACTGAAAAATAAGGTAAGACAGCTCCTTCCTATGCACAATGCAGTTGGCTCAAGCCTGGGTTATACCAGAATTATACATAGTGGATTTGCCCTACTATTCCTAACTTTTTCAAAATAGCAAACTGAAGGAGCATAAAGCTGAAACTAAGATTGTGATTACTGTTTCAGTTTCCTCACAGAAGTGCCTCATTTCTTCTCATCGACAAGGGAGTTAGAAGTGTTTGCATAAGGTTTGCGAGTCATCCAGTGTTTCTGGTTATGTTGCACTACATTATTATGCCAAAATACAAGATGACTAGCATGTGGCATAACTACAGTTAAAACAGTGAAGGAAGATAAACAGTTGGTAAATCGTCAACAGGAGTATGCTAACAATACAATAACATTTAACAGCATGTAGAAACTGCACTGAAAAAAAAAAAATACAAGCCACCCACAGAAAGCTGGGGGGGTAGAATTATTCAGAATACTGGAAAATTATATGGAAAATTTTCCTGTTGGGCTTTTTGCAGAAAAAAGCTTTTCATACTAGCCTGTATGCTCCCCTCACACACACCATTTTCACACATGACCTACAAGCACTCCAAGGGCAGAAAAGGTCATATGAAATCAATACACGCTTGTGCATCAAATAAAGATGATTAAAAAGCATTCCTAGTTATGCTACCACTTGGACATGAAGGGGATGTAGGAACAACTCTAAGCTGTAAATCCAATCTTTTAGAAGAAGCTGAACACTTTACTCCCAAATTATTGGAATCACCAATCAATAATCCATGTGGTTTGATTTAAACTTTAGCTTACTTGTTCTGATCCGCTCTTGTCCCAATACTAAAGCTCCACCATTCTGAGACCAAAAGACGGAAACGGAAACACACACACACACACACACACACACACACACATCCAGAGAGAGAGAGAGAGAGAGAGACAGAGACAGAGACACAGAGAGCGAGAGAGAGACAGAGAGAGCGCATGCGCACCAGCCAAATATTACCAGCGTACAGATGACATGCCAACCAACCCTAATGTGCAGGTAAATTCTCCAGTTTCACATAGAAAACAAAAAGCATGGGAAACAAATTGGATCCTTGCAATACCACATTGGTATGCAACAGTGGTGCAGCTCCTCACCCTATCAGATGAAACACCTCCCCAATCCACCCGCCAGAATCCCATTTTGGCAAGATGGCCCAGAAGATGCTATAAAGTAATGAGGGAAAATTTATTCTGAAGCCATTTTAGCATTTATTGTTCTTATATTATTCTTAACTTATTCTCGCTGCTATTTGCATAAATTTTGGCCTGGTATTGATCTGTGACTGCAATACAAAATTCAACTGGTATCAAATGTCAGAGAAGTTTTGGGATTGTGTTTCTTACTCTTATCTTCTAAGAAAGAATGTCCATCATGAACAGCTAGGTGGTTTCAGTGCTAGATCAGAAGCCAAACTGGACAGAATCCAAATGACCAGATGCTTCCAAGAACATTCTAATAAGCTTAAACACTTTCCTCAAATACAGTAAGTTTGATAATGTTCAGATCATTAAGAGAAAGTGTTGGCAGTTTCTGCAAAGGATGCATTTCAGCTTTCTTATGATGACAGTCCTGTCTCTAGAAATGGACAAATACAATTATCAGCATCATGCCCCTTCAAACATCCTTGGATGGAGCAGAACAGACACTTGTAAATTAGGAGAGATGCTCTATGCAGCTCTATTTCCAAGTTGTCATAGTTACAACTTTTTAATTTACAAAAAGATGTGTTGGGAAAACCCACAATCTCTTGGCAATACCTTTATGGCACAAACAAAAATGTCACAAAATAGGGAAGAAGCTTTCACTTTCTGCAGAACTTGAGAGCAGGTTGAATGTTTAGCAAGTGGGTGGGGCTGGGGGAATTGGCTTAGTGGTAAAATCCTTAAGATAGAATATAGGAAAAAGTGAAAGATTTCATTTCACTGAAGTTACAACTTAGATTTCAAATTACAACAAGGGATTCCAGGACAAAGAAACAGAAAGACAGATATTGCATTTGTAAAATTATAAAATCTAATGGTTACCTGTCTGCTTCCCCCACTCCAAGGGCAGATCTCTTTCTTTGCCCCCAGAAGGGGAATCATAAAAATCCCATAACCCCTGGGATACTCTCCTGGGAATCACAGGATTGTAGCCTAAGTAACTAGATTGTATGGCGGTGGATTCTTTCTTAGTCTAAAGAGAAAATAATATGGGGATGACCTTATCTCCCCCTGGCAAGGAGGTCCTCTTTTTTAAAAAATGGTGCCATTTTCCTTCAGAAGAACTTAACACATAAACTAAGTTATAGATTGTATGACTCCATTCTCTGTTCTCTATATAGAAAGGACACAAATTCTCATTTTGCAGCAGATATAATGCTTGAGAAGAAGACAACTGGTCCCACAATGATACATCACAGAACCTGAGATGGTTACAGCGATAAGAATAAAGCAAATTTTCATGCCATACTTATGAAAACACTAAACACATTTTTGCATTCAAGCAAAGCATCTCAAAAAGACATCCTCAGACAGCCTACTTGACATTCCTTCATATTCCTCAGAAGTATTTTATTTTTATATAAAAAGCATAATTCTAGTTCATTTCCAACAGACATGTTATTAAAATTGTAGAACTAAACGAACAAGCATTCACCTGGTAGTAGCCATCTCCTCTGTTTTTCAAAACATATATAAAATAGTTATATGTTATGAATAATTGAACCTAAAGTCAGTGCTGGTTTACTTAATACTTACAGAACAAAGTATAGTTTTTGTGGGTTGAAAGTACAGCTTTATTGCAGCTAATGAAACCATTCAGACCATTTTCCCCCATTAAGAAAAACTTCTAGCTATTATCTTTGCACCTTAACATCACTGGCAACAAGAGATCTGTTTAAAATGTAGTAAGCTGTTTTTTCATATTCAGGTACTTCAGCACATGGGCTAATTCCTTACAGACCATGCCCTTCCACACATTAATATTCCAAAGTGACACAGAGAATAATCAAGGCTTCCTCAAGATCACAACTCCTACAGGTCAGTCACAGCAGTTTGGACACCAGAACCAAGAGCCCGTTTGTACATTCCTGCATTCTTCACATTGCGTTCATGGACAAAGTCACTGTAGTGTCTATCCACTGAGTGGGCCGAGGGCTGGGACCACGCGTTCCATGCACTTCCACCAGGTTGACAGCAGTCACCAGCATCATGGGGCCTGGATTGGTTTGGGAATGGGATGGGGTACAGTTAGTATCTAGTTATGAATGAAGGGAGAGAATGGAAGAAGGAAGAGGCAGACTAGCAAGAATTGTTCGATAGCAAGCACAATGAAACTGACTCTGTAGTAATAAATCCTTCACTGCTACTATCAGGTTGCCCTGGTCAGAGTTATCTGTGCAGTACTTACGTTGAATACTCTGCTTTTTCATACAATACTACTAATGAAATAAACCAGTGGAATTAAAGAAAGAACAGATGCCTGTTTACCTCCATGGCATAGCATCCCCCCACCCGCCCCCAGCCTTACTATAGTGTTAAAGCCCATTTCTCTTATCTATAAACAAGGCGCAACAGACTTGCAGTCCAAAAGCACAGCCCTTCTTTGAGCAAAGCACCACTTAGGTACAGCAGCATTAAAGGATTTAAATGACATGGTTAAAAGCTTAGGGCAAAGAGACTTACTAAGAGGACAATTCTGACATACCAAAAAATACAGGCAAAGAAAACAAAGGTGAAGCAGCTCACCATAAAGGCTATGACTAAATGCAGTGAAGAACATGATGAAGAGTATTACATGCAGATAGGTTATTTAGATTCCAATGGTCTGGATCCTGCCTGCTTGATACTGTTATGAGTACTTCACTGGGATTAGTTCCATCTTAGGAGCTTGCATGATCAATTTAATGTATGTGTGTGTATGATTTCATTTCCAGAATCCTGTCAGTTGTATTGAGTAGACTTTTTCTTCCCAGGAGACTCAGTGGCAATGGGAAGAACTTGTTGCCCCCTGGCATAAGTAAGGTTGCTCAACTTTAATGCATGAAGCTGTGCAGGATTTACCCAAATCTTGCTTCAGGCACAAACTTGAAGGTATAATCTTGTGGTGACAGACTAGTTAGAAAAGAGGGTGACTACAAGCTCTTCTACAGCTGCAATCTCCTCCTCTTCTTTCTTGCTACCTAACGCCTACATGAGTTGAATGGCTTAGGTGGATTTGCTCTCTACTAGTGGTATCTAGGATACTCTTAAAGTTATGTTATGAGAGGTTCTCAAAACCAGGTGACATATGTATGTAGTGGGTCCTTTAATGACATCAAATGCACAAAAAGTATGCTTTAGAATTACGCTGTTTTGAATTCTGTGTGATCAAATTAATTGCAGTAGCACAATAATGAATTTGAACCTCTGTGCCCATTATCTCATCACTTGGTTCTATAAAAGTATAGATGTTAAGAGTGTTGAGAGGAAGCAAGGAGGCCCATTTTGGGTGGCAGCAAGACAGAACTATCATGCCTGTATTTTGAGTAGAGTACAGTTGTTAGGCTTCTACACGACACTATTCAATTCAATCAGACCACTTAGTTAAAAAGAAAAAAACCCTTGGGGTGTGGCAAAATGAGAGTAACACTTTAGATCTCAGACACTGACCAGATTTATGCAATCAAAATAAGTTTGACTTATAAACAAGCGAGTCAACCACATGCAAGACACAATTTCCATAATCATTGCCAAGAGGTTTCTTTTCATGTCATCTAATCTCAGACAACATTATGGAAATCATGCCCAGCACAAACCCAGCACATGCCATGATTTAAAAAGCTGTAAAGGTTTATTTTGATGGTATAAACCAGTCCAGTCAGTTTCAGTCATACCTCCTATGACTACTTTTGGATCAGAGACAGCACTTGAGTTCCTCAGCAAGAAGGATGTGAGTTCTGTTAGTCTCAAGCACTATTTTCAGCAGTAACATACAATAACTGGAAACAAAATAGTGCTACTTCTTTCCATATATACCTGAATGGAAATTTCTTAAGTAATTTTTGATAATGCAGTCTTTGGCTGAGGGCAGGTGGGCATGTGTGTAGCTACATGTGGAATCCAATCCTATGTAATGGAAAAACCACATAGCAATGCCTCCGATTAGCAGAGACCTGTTTGAGTTAGGGTGTCATGATTGTCCAATGTGAACTGAGAAGCCTCTCCTAACTGAATCATCCGAGAAATGCTCATATATCAGATTTTTCATTTAAAGAAATAATAAGAGTATTCCATCTGTTCTCATGTACCACCAATTAATTGCACTAAACTGCACCATAGTGTACAAGCAGGCAGCATCTTAACTAGAATATGTGCATTAAAATAACAAAAAAAAAAAAAATTAAAAGGCATGCAGGATGCATGTCAGTATCTAAAAGTAGCCTTCTTTAGAAACAACTTTAATTCACCCATTTTATTTATATTAAGCAGTTGGAGTCAAGAAAAGTTTATTTTATGAAAGTTGTTGAAACTGGATGGTGGCAAAACTGTGGAAGAAACTGTTCTCAAGCTGCCATCAAAGCCTTTCAACATTTTTATTTATTTTTATTTATTAAAATATTTCTATGCCGCCCCATTCGCCGAAGCCTCGGGGCGGCTCACAACATAAAATTAAAATACAAGAAATAACAATATAAAATAAGTCGCCCTGGCGACTTATTGTCCACTTGGATCGAATACAATCAATGTCAGAGTTCCATAATTGCCATATGAATTGCGTGCTTGAGCATGATACTGAATCTATAATATTTAGGAATAAAAAATATATAATATTGTAGATAATGCTAGGATAATGGAACCTTTCCACCAGTGGCCAGTAATACTTTCCTCTTCTATTTGGCTACCCCTGAACACTAAAATCATCTACAGTCAATACAATTTCTTTGTATGACTCACACTGGTTTGACAGCAGCTGATGCCGTCTTGTGAACAGGAATTAAGCTTAGAAAACCTGGTAACATTAGCTGCAACATTAACTTTGCAGTCTATACAAAGTATCCTTTTCTTTGCAATAAGAAAAGAATGGCAGAAAACAATTTTCGTCTGTAAAATTTCCAGTGAAAACTCCGAGAACTCTGGGAATGGTGCTGCATGGCACACTCTTTTGGATGGCACTGGTGATACAAATGCTGAACATTCACAGAAGCATTAAAAATCTAAAGTAATAATGGATAGGAATTAATAATAATAATAGAAATAATAATTACTATTACATTTTTATACTCCCCATAGCTGAAGCTTTCTTTCCATACATGCAAAAAACCATTGCTCAAATTATGTACTTAATTAAAAAGCTTAATGCAGTAGAGTGCTTACAATTTTGCACTCATGTAAAGTTTCTCTAAAGAAGGCTGATGAAAGAGTGACAGGAACAAGACCAAGCCATGGGAACAAACCAATTAAAAGGGATAAGAGGTTGATGCAGGAAAGCCCCCATCGGCAGCACTGAGACATTCAAGTCGCTCTCCTCCAAGCAGACACACATTCCATCAATGCATCCAAGCTTAATCCCATTCCAAACTTCATACTGAATGCAACACACTCGATTGACCACACAGCTCCAAACAAGTCTTTACTGCTTCTATGCCTCCCTCCCAAAGAGAAGGGCAGGAGACAATGTTAAGATTCACACATACCCTATAAGGAAGGAAAAGGCAACCTGGTACCTTTCTGATGCTTTGGATTACTAATCTCATAATCCCTGACCACAGGCCATGCTGTCTGGGCCTTATGGGAGTTGCAGTCCAAAACATCTGAAGGGCCGTAGGTTGCTTACTCCTGCTATTCAGAATTAAAAAACGAATATATGCTGCTTTGATTTGATGAACTAATCAATTTAATGACATAGTACAAGGAAATATGTACTTCTCCCTACCAAATTACTGGAGAATTATTTCTCATATACCTTACTTCATACATTAGCTTCCTGTTGCAGTCAAACTTAGGTAAGAAGTTTGAACACATGATCCATCTTTGTCCTTGTGTCCAGTGCCAACAGGCATAACACACGTGTGTGTGTGTGTGGGGGGGGGGGGGAGAGAGAGAGAGACAGAGAGAGAGAGAGACAGAGAGAGAGAGAGACAGAGAGAGAGAGAGACAGAGAGAGAGAGAGAGAGATTGTCACATTTACAAGTCTATTATAGTAACAACAGCTATAGGTGCAGCTCATGGCTGGAAAGGTAACAACAGCAGTGTTGTTATACATACAGTGGTGATGCAACAAGAATTATGTGGAGAAAAAGGATGCCCTGCATTATCAGACACACCCCCTGTTGCTTGCAGTTTTTTCAACACAGCAGCACTTTGAGAAAGAGACAGTTGTACTTGTAATGGTACATGCTTAAAACTTCCAAGTTATGCTAATGCAGGGAAGTGTCATATGTAAAACAACTTTGGGAGAAGGTAATATATACTTTTAGTTGAAATTGTACAGGGTAGAAAATGGTTCCCTTGGGAGGAAAAGAGGAGCAAACTGAAGTCCTCTAGATTCAACAACTCACACACAATTACAGATGTGGCTATAAACCACATTGGTTATTTTCTTGGGAGCAGCATCAGCTTGCGGTTACTCCTTGGCAATATGTTGCCAGGATACATAAGCACAATCAGAGCTGTTTGGAGCTGAAGTCTACAGAATACACGCGAAGATGTTACCAAAAAGCAGGTGCACAGCAGTTATACTGAGCTTCAACAAGACAAGCCATCATACGGATAAGGCAAAAAAGGATAAATAGAATTTAAAAATAAATACCACCACCTTACAACCACCACCAGTGGGGAAGGAAGAAACTGACTGATCAACCAAGGTGCTCAGAGGAAAAACCTCCAATTTCAGACACTATATACGTTAAGGGCAAAAAGAAAAGAGAAAGCATGTTTTTGATTATGTTTTTGATTGCTGCAGGAAAACAGTTTCAAGACATAGAGCTAATGTCCAGAGCATTTTGAAGTCAATAGTTATAATTAGCTAGATTTGCATAAGGCACATTCACTTGAATTAACAACAAGCAACACACATTATTGATATTTGTAATATAACGGCAAGTGGAATACAAGCAAAATAAATCAGATACTGATTTCACTGAAAGGAGGGAACAGCTTAAGGTAAGAGCTTTAAGTCTATTGCATCCTATTGATACAGTTCTTCAAAATGTCTGAGACAATGCAAATTCTTGGCTAAAATTATATGGTCTCCTTTTAAGTTAAAAAAAAAAACCAAACAAACCAGTACTCTTGAGACAGATCAAGGCTCCAGAAGCAACATAATATGGTCTTACCTTGATGGAAAGCCAGAGCCTGGATCACCAAGAGAAGGTAATAATTTAAATAAAATTCCTATCTGCAACATTTCCATTCCTGTAAGCAAGATCCTCTTGATCACCATAGGAATCCATGCAGTTGAAAAGCTATGCAGTTTTACATAGGTGCTGCAGAGCAACACTCAGACTACAAATAATTAAGTAAAAAAGTACCATGGCTAAGTTCAAAACATTGTATTAGACTGCTTAAAAATGACAAAAAACTAGGTTTTCTCCTTCCAAAGACACAAATATAAACAGTGTATCTAAAATCTGTGAAAAATAAATTTGAAAAGACTAGTAATAGCTCCTCTTTGCCAAAGTGAGATCAGAGTAACGCACCATTTCTTGTTTTGCAGGCTAGTTCCAGGACTCCTTGGGAGATTTTCTATTTCAACTAAGACTGGACCAGAAGGAACTGCCGTTATTGGGGGCAGGGCTGTCATAGTACTCCAGTTCTTGGAAGACAAAATGCAAAAGCAAACATGTTTGAGTTAACATAGAGTACTGCATATGAAAGACTTCAGTATTTGCTCATGAAATCAAGACAATTCATCTCTCTCATGTGGCAGTGAGATGTTCGGTATCTCAAAGCAGGCGCTATCTGATACTTGCTGAAGATCTCAAGTGCAAGTGTTCTATGGCACCTAATCTAGGGTCATGGAAAGCTGCTAACAACAACTTTGCTTGGAGGATTTAGCTCACAATTTCTGGAAACTTTGGCTTGTAAATCTTCATTTTAACTTAAATCCTCAAAGGCAAGTTTATCAAATGCCACTTAGGAGCTATAAGATACGGAAGGCATAACACAAGGCAAGATCATTGTTTGCTAAATAAGCAGATTAGAGATACTTACTTGCTGTGATCCATTATTTTGGCTGAAAATATTATTTGGAAGGCTGAAAAAAATCAACACTTTAGAGTTATTCTCTCAAAGACTGACCTGCTGAAAATATGTATTTGCCGCATGAGTACACAACCATGATAGCAATAATTCCTTCAGTGTCAAAAATTTTTACCTTTGACATGCTAGCTGGAGGAAGATAGTATAAGGTGTATTTTTTTGGGAAAGCATACTGCTATATACTCCATAGTATAGGAAGATGCACAGGTAACTTCATTCTCTGTGCCCTGCCCGGCCACCCTTTCCCACCTGAGTTTGTCTCTGTAAATCATTGCATCTGAATAATAATTTTAATAATATTTTATTTTCATTAGTACTCAAAGTCTCAGAAGACTACAAAGACTAGATTTTCCTCATTTTCACTTAAATTTCAGAATTCTGAAATAATGCAGTATAAATTAATGTAGGATGAAAAACTGCACTATATGAAATCCACATCAGAGTTTCCTTATAACCCCATATGGGAATATAGATAAATCTTCCAAACATTCCTCTTCTGGAATAATTCCAGAAACAATCCCTCTCAGAGATAAGGTTTAAATTGAGAATAAGAATGACATTAAATAGATAATTGTCTTACCTAGTTTCTTCCGGTTTAGTAGTGTTTGCTGCAATAAAACACCGTAAAAATTATCACTTGTCCAACACGCCAATTGCATAGAGCCCTTTCTCTCATAAGTGCAGTAAACCATAGGTTAATTAACCTACAACTGGCTGTAGTGGGTTAATTACATCATATATCAACTACACCATACAATTTCCAGTTGAACTGCTCAGATATTATCTAGTGTCACCCTAACCTGACTTCTCTGGATTAACAGTGGATTGAACAACCCCCAGTTAACAAACCACCTTCACAGAAGAACTAATCAGCACACAGAATTGAAAAAACCTGCACTGATTTTTTTTTAGAGATAAAGATATGGCACAAAATGTTATGACAAACTTGTAAACACCTGGCATGTGGGTGATGATTTGTAAAATGATATGCGCATTGGATGTTGTAGTGGATGGGAGAAGAATGACAAGGAAGTTATTAAGGTTTAACATATAGCATATTGAACTTTACCAGTGTCTAAAAGCCTAGATAGTTATTTTAGAGCTATGAAAGGGACTTATGGTCTTGTGTTAGTTAGGAAGAGTACCAATTTCAAGCAGCTGTGAAACTGCTTTCGCCAAGTATATTCCTTTGGTAAGAGCTGTGAGAACTGAAATGATATGCTTCACTGAAGCAGCTTCATCATTCCCATCTCCTGAGAAGCTGGTTAGAGCTGGTGTGTTTACTGACAGCTTCTGCAGTGGTGAAGAGATTAACCTCATAAAATCCATGGTAAGAAGTATTGCCTTTTGATTTCAGCTTGGGAAGTGGAACTGAAACATCTCTCCCTCAAGCAACTTTGGAGACCCACAGAGTGTCTGTTAGCCTATTCAGGGAATTAACATATCCACGGATAAGGAGTGTATACACTTTTTTCTTGTTTGACAGACATGGTTTCATTTCTTCCCAAGTATCCATCAATCTAAAGTGAGGCACCTTTGCTGGACCAGACTTCTGGCGTTAAGTCATCTAACCTATCACATTTCATGGGCACTGCCTCTGCATACAATGGGTAAGTCTGTGGAAATGGGGTGAAAAGGGTCAGTGTAATCTTCCCATTAACCAAACCCAAGTTAGCCATACTGGTCATGATCCTACAAGCCACAACATTAATTCCATCAAACCAAGGGAGACAGATTAGTTTTTCTCAAACATCAGACCTCCCTACATATCACACTGCCCTTTGTTTTGGAAGCATTCTTTATTCTCAAAACCAGTTTAAGGTATGGTATGGGGATAAGATGTTTTTAAAAATTACATTCTATTAAGCTAGTCAACTGTGAGCCAAAGAAACATTTTGAATCAAATGCATTAACAGTGTCTACAAATGAGTCAGGTACCTCTCATTTGCAGTGTCCTCCTTGAATAGCGCTTGCTGGGCCTTCTTTCAAATGATGCTGACCTTCTGGCTTTGTTGGTCTTTGTTGTTTGGTATTCTGTTTTCCCACTAAATTGAAGAGAGGTGCACGAAGTTTAGTAAGAACTAAAGAGAACAGTAATGTGCTGAAATGGCTCTTCTAAGTATGTTAAATGGGATCCAGATTTAACTGTGTGCCACTGGCCTGGTGGAAGGAAATCTCATCACCCCCTGAACCTTCAGTAACCCTTGAACCAACACTACACAGAGGGTTTTGAGAACTCTATGAATGGAACAGGTTGCTGTGTGGGGGAGTGATACGGAAAGAGGGCATCACAAAAACTTGAGTGGTAGCCCCTTCTCTGAGAAAAACTTCACTCGTGGAAAGTGCCTTTGCCCAGTTTTCAGGGATTCCTTTGTTCTTTCAATACCATTGTTTACTCCATTCATCAAGGTTCCCAATCCTTTGTGTAGCATTTCCAGGAGACTGATGGGACTTCTGTGAGAAGGGGAAGTATGGTTCTTTCAATTCAATTGCTTCACCTACATCTTGGTTCTTTTGTGGTCTTTTGTCTATTGAAGTCATGTGCTTACTTCTACCTCCTACAAAAATATGAAGCAGATAGGATTCTTGCTAGATGAGCTTATAATGTAAAACTTAAAATCCACAACTGTAGAAAAAGGCAATGCCATTATATTTATTTATTTAAAACTTTTATAGGACATCCCTTATGCATGGCATCTCAGGATGGCTTACAAAGATTATAAAAAGAAACATGACTAGAAGATCACAATCCAGAAGTATATTTAGTTGATGATTATCAGCAAAGATTTAACACATCCTGTGAAAAGAAATCCAAATTTTATAAAGCATTAACAATAATTGCACATGGTTAGCCCTACATTACTTATTCCACTTCTATCATTCATTTTTTAAGTAACTTGTGTGAATGCCAAAGGAAAGAACAGGCAGAGGGAAGTTAAAGTTTTATAAGTATTTCAGATGAAGATAAAACTGGATATGAGCAAAGGAAACTTAGCCCAGGCGAGATAGAAGTGTTCCTGGCTGGCGGAGGGAAGGGGGGGAAACCACACACACACACACACACACACACACACACACACAACAAAGAGGCAACCAGGAGGCTGCCTGTTGGGGCTGCAAATTAGATTCCACTTGTAAAGTGCAGGCTGGCACTTGTCAGTGCTCTTTGACCCAGCATTATAACTAGAAGGCATGGTGTAGCTGAGGCTAGGAATGCTTTACACATATTTTCAGCTGGGGCACTAGCCACATGCTCTCTCTTGGAAAAGGCCGATGGCCATAATTTTATACGTAATGGTTACATCCAGATTAAATTACTGAATTTGCTCCATGTGGTAGTGCCTTTGAAAAGCATTTGGAAACTTTATTTGTTCAAAATACAATAACAAGACTGCTGGCAAAACCATAACAAACTAATACTATAATAACTCCACGGCTCCCAAACTCTTTGTAGGCTAAATTCACCATTTTGGTCCTGACTTTTAAATTCCTAAAATTTAGGCCTAGAAGGAGGAGGACTGAGAGTAGGCTAGAGCAAACTCATATGCCAAGTAAACTAAATCCTATCATCTTCAGTCTGCAAGTACCTATGGCTGTTCTCTATGGCTATGACATCTTTAAACAAGTTCTTATCAGGCTTACAGATAAGATAGAAAGGCCTATACCTGTTTAAAAGTATTGCTGAACAAACACCAGAAAGGCCAAAGCTTAACAACCTGTAGAATTTTATGCTTGGAACTATGAAAAATTCTTTTCTTTCATGCCACTGAAGATATGGAGAAATGATCACTACAAACAAACTAGATACCAGGTATGTTTTCCTGTGCATTATCTGAGAAACAGCAGGAAAGATGATATTAAACAGAAGGGACTGCTGACCTGTATCTGAACCGTGACCCCAGACGAATGAAACCTGATCGACTCGAACCTTTTTGGACAGGTCCACGGAGGCGGAAGAAGGCATGATGCTCAACTGCACATTTCCACAGGTGTTTGCAGGCCTTTGGGTGATCCAGCCTAAAGACAAAAGTGTGCTCCTGTTCTTTGCCCTTAAAAAGATGAACACCACGATGGTGTTGTGGAATAAAAGGATACAAATACTGACTTTACATCATCACTACAAACAATGCACTTCCAGAAGAAAAGGATTTTGCACTGAGTGTGCTAAAAGCCATTTAAAAGAGAAGTTCTACCAATAAGGTTTCTAAAACCCTGAAGAAATTATTTACAATTTTAAGAACAACATTCTCCTTAGTATATCACTGATGAAACAAATTCTTCCTATTTCCTTGGCAGACAATAAGCTGGGGAGATAAAATATAAATAACTGATCATCTATTCCTGTTCTTGCTATGATTAAATGTGCAAAAAGCAGTACAGTTATCAAGTTTGCTAAATGCCGGTCAGTGTAACACCAAACTTCTTTTAAAAACATTGGGTCACAACTAATCATGTGTTCAACTATATTGGTATGAGCAAGATATGCCATTTTCCTCACACCAGAGGAATAACTGCACATAATGTGTGCAATCTCAATATATTAAGCTTACCCACTCTACCTACCCTAAGGCTAAGATGACTCAAGCTGCAACAGAAAAGAACAAGACTTAAATGTGCTATCTTTGAAGATGTAGGTAAGTATCTTAAAGCCAACCTGCCACTATCAACTCACTTCAGTGTGGGAAGTTAATATGTTTACAGTTATAAAAATAAAAGCTATATACAAAATTAAAAAGTAAAGGAAGGAACAAAGGAAGAATTATGTTTTTAAACAACCCTTACATTAACTTACAAGAATTTTTCTTGTAGACAAGTATAGTCTAGCAGAACTCAATGGCTAATGTAATTAGAACAGAGAAGGCTGTTTTTCAAGATGTTTAGCCAAAGTATCTTTGCATTTAAGTAAGCATTACATTGTACTTCTATTTTGAAAGAGGCCCTTGCAGCACTTGTAGGTTTTGGCTATCTTCCTTAAGCTGATTTCCCACCAAATCAGAATGTATTCTTTATCACATTTAGAATGTACATCTCAGAAAACTCATTACCTCTATTTAACACATACATCTCAAGTATTGGCACAAATCCTACTCATGTGCATCCATTTGTAAATTATGGATCATTATCTAGATTACATATTTTGGATTCAAGTGAGGTTGCCCTATTTTTCTTTCAAACAAAAATTGTTGGTGTTTGGCTGGATCATCAGAGCATGGTAGGTCACCATTCACAATCATTTCCCCTAAGTACCTATTGGCAGCATACTGTCTTATAACCTATATCCCTCTACAGTAAAAGGAAAAGACTATACCTAGAAGTTGTTAAAAGGCAATTTTAGGAACACTGTATCTTGTCATACTGTGTTCTATTTTGCCTTCAGAGCTACTGATTAACTATTAAAGCTAAAGTCTAAAGCTAAAGTCTCTTTAGAAGCAGAATTTGAGACTTTACCTTTTGTCAGACAACTAGGAGGGAGTGAGGAATTACACTCAGTCAAAATAAACATTTGCTTGCTTGGTGTTATTCAAGAGCTCTGCTGCACTGTTATTTCTGAGGTGTACCTCTCAGCCCTTATTTATAGAATCTCAATTTTGCCCCAAAGCAAACACTTAGCATCAGGGCAAGAACTAAATAGGAACAACCCTACTAATATGCAAAGCCTGGGAATTCTGGAGCTTGCAAATGTTTATAGTTGTTTTGATTAAGAATGATTCAGTGACTGGGTAGTACAATAATCTTTCTCAGAGGGTTAGCCATGATGAGTTGTGCAAACCTGGACTAATTCCTGTAGGTTGGTTTGTTTATGGGCAACAAACCACACCAACAACCCACAGTTTGCTGCTGGATTTGTTGGAACCATGATGCCACCCCCCTCTCCCTACAATCTTCAATTTGATGGCAACTTCAGAGTGCCCCCATTGCATTCTGGAGGGTTTGTCACTGATTCACTGTCCTGTTGTAATTACTCTTTAGCACAAGAGATTTGTGCACGTTTTCAAACAATGTTTTAGCTGGACTTGCATGGGCCCAGAATGACAAGTCCTGCCTCGGCAATGCGCAAGTCCAGCAGGAACCTACTATGGGGATTGATCTAAAGAGGCTGCATTTTTCACTATGCTTTCTCTGAACAACTGCCAGAAGGTAAGCCTTCAACAGAAACCAAAGCTGCAAGTCATCTTTACTTGAAAAGGGGAGGCCAGTAGATCACCCCCTTTGCAGTGAAATTTTTTAGGGTTTTTTCTGGACCTGACACGTCAGCTTCCTTGCACCTGTCCACCCTTTCCCAAGATTCTAGGTATTTAGAAAAGTGAAAGTGTGAAAGTTTTACAAGCTTGGTATCCATTCTAGTTTCTTTTAAAGGGTTTTTTCCTGACAGAAATATCCATTTGTTTAAAAAGGGACAATCCTTCACATTTTTAGACACAGTAACTCTTACAGCTCCAAGAACTGTCCAACCAGATATGTCTGGAGTTGCAAGATTGTTCTCTGCAATAACATTCCCTTGGTTATTGTTCCTGAAAAATTTTAACATGACTGCTCCTTTGAAAATTATTCAAAGAAAGCCATCCAAGGTAATTTCAGAATTGACCAATACGAAGCCTTTCCTTTTAGAAGCAGTGAGAGACTATAGGCAGCATGCCCACATTAGGTGCTGCTGGGCATCCTGGGAGGGGTCACTTCATGGAGGCCCCACACGGGGATCAGTGTACCACACTTATGTGTACACAGTGTCGTCCTCTGAAATAGGTAAATATCCACATTCTAATGTCTCCCCCTCTCCCATGCCATCCATTTCCTAATTTCTGTAATCTCTGTTTTAACCTGTGTGTTGCCTGACCCCATGCCACTACAATCCTAGTTTGTCTTGTTGCATTCGGTTCGTCCACTGCCACAATCCCTAGCACACTTCCTGTTTCTTTCCTTGGTAGCCCTAATTTCTGCACCTCTGACACATACTCTATGTCTTGGTTTTTAAAATTAAGTTTAGTGTGACTGCTACCAGTCCACCATTAATTGTGCTAATCTAATCTCCTGTTCCTCAGATTTAACAATAGATCAAGACCAAAAAACCCATATCCAAAACCTACAAGAAAGCAGAAACACCCACAATTAATTCTTACAAGTGAGCACCTGTAATTTTAATGAATCCCTACAGTATTTTAAAAACCATGTTTCTAAGATTCTTATGTCAGAGAAGAGACTCCAAAGAAAAGCTTTTAACTTCCAAATTCTGAAGTTCCTATCATGCATCAAAATTACATATTTTTAAATTGTGTATATCTTTCATAAAGCTAATATTATTTGATTCAACTCTCGATTCTGTGCTAATAGCTCTCCTTGGCATAAATGTTAAGCATAACAACCCATGTTACACTTCATCTTTTGGCAAACAATTAATCACTATATCGAGTGTACCTGTGTTTTGGGATACCATGGCATCCAAGACATATAACACTGTTTAAGCCCTCTTTTCCATTGAAATCATATTTAATCATGGCTGGGTGATGCCTATATACACCTACTTCATCTTCTAGCACTACCCACTTCTCCAGCAACTAAGGATACTTAAAGGTGCATATGAAAATATATATTTCAGCTACTGACAAACTGTTATCATTTAAAACCCCATGTCATTCTGGTATCATTTCACTCTCTGGCACCTAGTCCACTGCAGTAAAGACTCCATTGTTATTCATTATTATGAAACCAAAGCAAACATTTAGGCATTGTTTCTTTTCAATAGAAGGCAAAGTGAACACAATTTTTTATCTACCTGTTCATCATCTTCAACCACCACAAGTGTTAACTTATTCTTTTTGAAGTCCAGTCTCGTGATTTTTGGCCTGTAAGGAAGCAAAAAACAAGGGAACAAAGTACCTTACTACAACTACTGCTAGTAAAAACAGATTTTGCAAAATAAAACCCTGTCTACCCCAACACCAAGCATTATCTTAGGTTGTACACTGAAACAGTATTTTAAATGTTACAAGCTTAACGTACAGGATGCTTTAAACTCGTGCTCTTCTTACTCTTGTATGATACTAGAACCACTACAATTATGTAATGGCTATGGAGTACCAAACCACTGACACTGCAGATGCCACTCCCTCCCCCTGCCCCCAAAATGTTTCACTGCATTTGGGGACAGTGTGGGGCTGCATGTGTTACTCACTCTGCTACAGAGATTCCAAAATAATTTTACATTATCCAGCTTACCAGAAAAACAATCCAATCTTGGTTTCTCCTTCAAACACAAGAACTCCTGTTGGTGTAAGTCCAAGGCTATAATCATTGCCATCTCTTGCCTAACAGAAATTGAAATTAGGTTAGAAAATTTCCATAGGTGTGACTGTATGCTACTGCAGATTAATTTAACTACTCATTTATTAAGATATTTCTGAAAAATTAAAGTCACAGATATATTAATAAGCATGCTACTCAATAAACACCCTATTCTGGTTTGTAAAAATGTCTGCAAAAAACATTGAAATGCTTTGTTTTTCTATGTTTAACCTTTATGCTTTAACTAATGCAACTTTTACTGTTACTTATTAATACGATCCTGGCTTCTCTAAGCACTTCATAAAGCTATGTTGACAGAATATTAAGTTTTAAAAACAAACGTGATGATATAAAACATTTTACTTATGTTGTTCTTCAAGCTTTGTAATAGGTGCATCACTGAAAACTGTTTACATTATGCTTACCAGCTTGGTTATAAACACACTAGTTGAAAGAAAGATCTTGCCAATTCTTTTTCAATTTTCTCTTTAAGTTATAGAACATTAAGTGTGTTCTTTACAGCATTCTAACTCAACATCTTGTCTTTATTCTGAATATATTTAAATTTAAGGATTAGGAACTCAAGTACATGTAGGTATAAATTCATTGTGACTGGAACAGCACCCAAGTATGCAAGAAATAGATCAGGTCATGGCCAATCATCATGTCCATCAGATTTGTCTATTATAGAAAAGTTTCTCTAGGCAAGCTTTACAGTTTAGTAGAAGCAGCTTAAAAAGAAGTAGATCTTACCCATTTTTACTGGGAACATAGACTGCAGTTTACTTAAACAGACTATTATTTATTTCTTATTTATTCAGTTTATAGCCCATTTTCTTCTTACAACTCAAAGCTGCTTACGTCATTCTCCTCCTCCTGCTCTATCCCCACAACAACAGCCCTGTGAAGTAGGCTGGGCTGAGAGTCTGTGACTGGCTTAAAGTCACCCAGATGGCTCCATGGCTGAGCAGGATTAGAAACCAGGTTGCCTGAGTCCCAGGTCCTGCGCTCCTGATACTCCACACTGGCTATCATTCTCTTTCCCTTGCATGTTTATGTTTATGCAATACTAAGCATGCCATCACACTATATAATCAAGTTTACCTTGACTATATGCATGTCTACTCCATACATTTCCAGCCATTTTGCTTTGTTCAAATAATTTGTTTCTGCCTGAGCAGGTGTTTGGCCCCTGAAAATAATTTGTTACAAGAAACAGACAATTAAAATAAACATGCCTCAAGAGGAAAATGAAGTTTTAGAAAAAGCACAAAGAAGGAGAAGCTATCAAACAGTGCTGGTCTACAATAAATTTTAATTTTGGCCCATTGTCATATCTGCATTTCTGGTCTTGAAATGCCAAGTTTGGTAAAATATTGTACTGCATACTCAAGTTGTGCAACCTTACGCAGTTTTACTGAGAACCTCAAGAGGTGCTGTGGCTGCAGAATGAACAGAAACCAAACTCATTTAGATGGCATCCCTTGCTCCCAGCTATGATGGGGCTTGCTGTGATTGCTTTAGAGTGAAAGGCAACCTATTCTTGCTCAAAGGGTAGTCTCCTCTTCATCAAACCTTCAAGCGGGGGGGGGGGGGGGGGACAACCATTCCAACTGAAGTATTTTGTTGGCTCAGCTTCCAGACTCCCTATCAGTTTCTGGAGTCCATTCCAAGACAACTGGTGAAACCTGCACTGAAAACCAAGCATCAGTGGCAGTAAAAGCTTATCGTTTCAACAATGACCTAGTCATAACAATCTCTACTGTTGTTTAACTGCTCATTGCAATAAAGTAACTTATGAACCTGGCAGGTAGCAACAGGACAAAGATGGTGTACTATATTCTAGTTCACCCCAACAAAAATTGGAATATACTTGTGGGGACAGTTCTATCACTATTGGCACCCTATTGAGTAAGTGAATGTCTACAAAGAGAAATGGAGACAAGCAAATGTTGAATGCTATAATTCAGGAATTCGTTACCTGTATTCTTTCCACTTATCAAAAATAGCCAGTTCCATCTCTTCAGTTTGGTTGGGCACAAATCTGAATTCTGACACGATGTCAGGGACATGCTCAGCAGGGTCATAGTCACCAAGTTCAGCTGCAAAATTAAGGAACAGTTGGAGAAAATTGCAGTAAAACCAGATTTTCTAATTAGCCAAGCGGAACCTGCAAGTGCCTAAAATGTTTCATTAAATCCTTCTTCAAATGTTCAAAGTATTTGCAACCTTTTATGAACTTGCACTGTTTCAAACATGCTAAAATTGAGAGTTGATGGTTTTGAGAAAAATATGTTACAAGCTGCATCGTACCATATGTACTTTTTCAAGTGAACAGATTTTGAGTTATTTCTAATTTATTATTAGATGGTTTATTTGAAACACGAAGGAAAGCCTTCTTAAAACAAAGCGGGATAGCCAGTGACATACTGACTTGTGGTTCCTTGAAGCTGCAATTATTGGGCTCAGACTCTGGAAACAGTTGCAACCTTCTTTAATGATTCAGATCCATGCACAGAGCCAGCTCTAGGACTGAGGAGCACTTAGGCAAAGTGCTTTTTGGTTGGCCAGCAGTTTATACTGGTGGATCTTCCCCACTTTATCTAGTGCCAGTTACCTCTTGCATGACTGGGTCTGCAAGTGCCCACTTCTGTAATATCATCTGAGGATATTATGGGAATAATGTAAGGTGCTAAAGCCAGACAAGCCTCAAAGTAGAGCACAGGACAGATGTTAGGGGTGGGGCCCCTGAGAGGTAACCAAGAATGCTGGATGCTTACTCCAGACCTCTTTGCATTTGACTGCAACCAGCAACTCCAAAAAACACCACTTTACCAAGTAACATGATTCATTTTCTAGTGAGGATTCCCTGAATGTCTGTGGTTTTTCTCATATGTTATAGGAAACCAAGAAAAAAAGAAAAGCCATGCTGGATCAGGTCAAAGGTCCATCTAGTCCAGAACTTTGTACACACAGTGGCAAACCAGCTGCTCACAGGATCCCCCAAGCAGGATGGGTGCAGGACCTCCTCCTACCCAAGCTCCTCAGCATCTGGTGTATGTAGGCATGTCACCTCTGGGTAAAGGAGGTAGCACGTAGCAAGGTTAGTAGCCGCTGATAGCCTCCCTCCTCCACAAATCTGTCCAATTCTTTTTAAAGCCCTTTAAATGGTGGTCACCACCATCTCCTTTGGCAGCAAATTCCATAGTTTACTTGGCTATTACATTTTTGCATCTTATTTTAAGCAGGTATGCAGCACTGACTGAAACCCAAGCAACTTCAGTTTTCTGCAACCTATTACTTTCCTACCACTTCAGAACATCTCCTAGCTTCTCAAGGTTTCTTACACCCACCAAAATGGTCAGTTGATGCTGTGATCTTGAACTGAAAAGATGCATATAATCAGTAGCTTCAGAAAACTGAATGGATTTCAACTGTGGAATTACAAGGTTAAATTACCTGTCCAACATTGTAAACAAACCCATACCTTCTCTAATTATGTTATTATCTAACTCATATTAAGAGACCTTTAATAGGAACAAAAGTACAACATCAAAGCAAATGGATGCTACCATCCCAGCAAGCAAATGGCTTTATATATTTATTGGAAAAAAAATCAGAAGTTTTGGACAGTCTATCTTCATACTGGATATCCTCAGTGTCTCCTCCCCTATCTAAAGAGGAAGTTACAGAAAACTCAAGAAACAAAATCCTTATGTTCCCTATTTTCTGACCTATATGCATAAAAATATGCTACAATTATTTATAATATTTGCCAATCACAGTACTTTATAGTAAGAAAAATGTATCCACTGTGAAGGGTAACTCATAATAGAGGAGTTATTTTCCAAAATTCTCTTTCCCAAAGGATATATATAAATGTTAAAAGCAACCTTTGATACATGACTAACAGACCTTTAACACAGTTTATTCTTTGGCAGTTTTGAGTATCCAGTTACAGGCTTGTTATCTACACTGAGAACTATCTAAACAACAGAATACCAGCAACTCTAATATCACCAAAGGATGTCTTCCTAAGCATACTGACTTGGAAGTTCCATTAAATGTTGTAGGCTCATTGTTTCTAAATAAACAGGTTTTAAAGTCTTAAAATGGGCTCTGATTATACAAAAATAATGCACTGGAATTCAATTACTCATCTGAAAATAAATTAGCATTTTTTCTGAAATAAAAGACAGAGCAAAACAAAAAAGAACCCTATCCTAACTTTGCACAGAGTATTCTTGTATATATAAAGTGTTTGAAAATTTAGTGCAAGGTGAATCAAGAAAGCAACTTTAAGACCTATGACAAACAATCTACAATACAGCTCAAAGTTGACAGATCTTTCAGGAAAGACAATTGAAAGCAGGCAGTGCCAGATTCTGATTCAGAGCCAACTGTTATATAATTCACATAGTATAACAATCAACAAGTCATAATTTGGAGTTCACTGAATTTTTCCAAACAAACCCAAGGTTCTGAACCATCTGCTAGAAACAGTTATTTCACTTAAAAGGTTTGGTCTTCCCATTACCTATGCCTGCATAAGGACTCGTCCACACCCCAGGATTCCACTCATACTTCCCAATCATGCTGGAGCGTAAAGTAGCAGGCAAGCCAAGATCCTGGTGATAAACCTTACAGTATTGAGCCCTACTAGCTTTATAATCCTTTGTATGAGGTGAACTGAAATAGATCTTTCAGGTACAAAAGCATCACCAGCCAGAACTAGCTCCCATACTGAAATCCATCTGAATTGTAGGCAATGTTAAGACCAAGCATCCAAATGTAGTTTGCTATAAGAAACCCATCATGCAGTTCAACAACACAATGTCAATTTATTCCAGGCAACTCACCCTGTAACATGTAAGCTGCTAACTGCACTGCTGTTTCAAAGGGACATTCCAACCTGAAAATGAAGAGGAAAAGTGAGGCAACTGTTTACAGCAGTGTCTAGGAAATAATTATAGATCAAGGACTCAATAAAGGATGGAAGATAGGGATGGGTTTTTGGCAAACTTAAACATACATGTGTTTAAGGCATCATATTTAACCTAAAGTACTTTGATTTTCATAAATCTATTGTCTTCCATATACTTCACAAGCTCTTATTAAAGGATAAACAACACACCTGTGTAAAACAATCCAGACTAAGCCACATTCATAGTTATGCTCCTGACATACAAAGCCCCAAACAACTCAGATCACCTGCCCTGTATGTACATCAAGCTGGCCTTTAAGTAATAAAATCTTCTAAGGACATGCTTGTTCTGTGTGCTCTCTCATTAGCAAGACCAACCCTTTGGACCACCATCCCCCATGCAGTGTAAAAGATAGAAACATAGAAACGGAGAGAGTCAGAAGGGGCCTCCTGGGCTAGTGTAACTCCCAGCTCTAGCTGGCTCTGCTCATGACATGCCTACCATGTGCAAAATGCGGTATGTTTTAAACAACTCCTGAAAGCACACTTGTTTGCGTAGGTTTCCTCTGGTTTGTAATTAACTGTTTCACTGCTTCATTTTATTATTTTTGTATTACTTTTATTGCTAATGTGGCTGAAATTGTTTTTAATAGCATGTTTTAAGCTATGGGTATAATACTGCATATGTTAATCTATGATTTTAATACTGCTATAGGTAAATCACTTAGCAATATTACAATAAAGGGTATATAAGTATTAATCATAATGAAATAAATTTTAAAATGTTTACTGCTAACAGTAAACATACCTACTGCTCTGTGAGTAACTATGATTAGTAACTAATGATTATCAATAGTACTTACTTCCCACTGAGAATGTCCTGTTTTAGCTGAAGAACAAATAAATACCTATTTTGGAAAAGAAAAGCAAGAACAAAGTTCAAGTGAAGAATTTCAGCACTGGAGAGTACACTGCCATGGGTAAAAACTGATAGCATGATGCTGAACATATATAGGATAAAATAATGCACTGTGATCTCCCTGTTGAACCTTGGAAACAAGGATACAATTCTAATTAAGGACTGCTACTTTCCTAGTTGGTTTTTCTCACAAGGCAGTAATATACACAGGAAGCAGAGAGAAGGATGGATTTTGAAACAAGCCTGCAAACTTTACTACTGGGTGCCCAATATTTCCTCCAAAATGTTATACTAATTGACATAATTAAGATTACTAATCTTTAACTGACCTATGAAAGATTACCTCCCAGACCATCTTTGTCTTTCAGGTATGTTCCACTGAAACACAACCACTCATGCTTATAATGCTCATGTTCAGATTAGTTTGACAGAAATCAGTCACAGATTCTATAAACTCTTATACATTATTTAGCTCTCCTGTTTGGATCACTGTATACAGCATACCTTGTGAGTTCTTCACGTAGGTTGTTTGGCTCTGACGAGTAAAATTTTACACGAAGATGCAGACAGTATGGTGGGCCAACTACAAAAGAATATGTTGGGTTACTGACAGCAAGAATAACATTTTGTAAATGCTTTCATTAGCTGTTGGGTTAAATATGAGGTGCTCTTAGGTAGGATTTTGAGGAGAAAAAGAATGTATCAGAGATAAAACCTACCACCAAAAAGGGAATGGTAAAAGAGATAAAAGTAGTTTCACATATTACAAGCCATCTCAGTCACATCACATTAAGTTGAGTAGTCTTGCCAAGAACAGATAAATCTAGGTTAATCCCAATATTACAAAGCTCTATTCCATGAAACGAGAAATCCACAGACCTTGGCTGTTCATAGCCTTTTGGGGAGCACCTGCTATCAACATTTTTGTCTGCACAGATTCTACAGAAAACAGCCACATTTGGGGGCATGATATTTTCTCAGAATGTAGCATTCTGTGGAGCTAGCCAATCTGTTAGATGGAGTAATTTTTTAAAAAAGATTCATACCCTAACAGGGGTATGTATAGGATATGCCAAGGGTATCAGACTGCTGAAGCATGACAAATATGTCTACCTGCACTAGAAAGCCTTCTCCTTATACTAACTTTCTCTCTCCCTGGTTTTCTGTTCTTGGATAATTCTTCATGCCCCCAGGCTGTCCTGCAATTGTTCAATACAAGGCAGTTTTGCATTTAGCCAGCCTACCACCTACCACCAAATGCATTACTTCAATTCTCCTCAGAAGAGGACGCCAAAGCTTTGACAGCAAAGAGTAAGAGAGGGAAAACACATAATCCTGAAGCAGGCTGCATGTATTTTATCTTCGCAATCTCTGCTGACCTCCTTTCCCAAGAAGACAGTCACAACATTCCTTTGTGGCTGATCCACACCTCATTCCCTTCTGATGAGAAAAATCCAAGACCAGGAAATTATTTATGCTCTGATTCAACATCCATTAAAGACACTTGATAAACCAGATATTCAGAGTTTCTGGTTCATTTTGTACTTTCTTATTAGAAAGAGTTCCTTTAAATACAAAAAGCCTGAAATCACAATAGGCCAGTCACAGCAATCACAACAGGTCAGGGACATGAAGACTGAAATATATTCTACCCAATTCCTATTTAAGCACAATAGTCAAGGAAAAGAAGGGATATGGGAAGTTGAAAGGTGCTACTCAATATATAAATGAACACTTTAAAAAAGTTCTTTTGCCATATAATGAATCAACTTCAAGCACCTCATGATCAATTAGTTAAGAAAAAGGCGGCTTATAAATCAAATAAATAAATAAAACAATGTGACATATGTCAAAAGGAGTTATAATACTAATTTCTGTGTTACCTTATTTTTCTCCGAATATTGTTTCATTTTATCCAAGTATGTTTTGAAAAAGCATATTTTTCACAAACAAAAACCTATACAGTGGTACCTCAGCTCACAAACGCCTTGGTTCACGACCAAATTGGGTCGCAAACAAAAATTTCATGAAAATTTTGACATGGGTCGTGAACTCCACACTTGGTGGTGACCAAGATCCCAGCCAACTCCCCCCCCACACAAATGGGGAGATGGCCATGATCGCAGTTGCGTTCATGCAGGGAAGACGTGCGTGATCACAGGCACGCTCCTGCAGGAAAGATAGGCGCAATCTTGGCCATCTCCCCCTCCAACCAGCGTGATTGCGGCTATCTCTCCCTCCCCCAGCGCGCCCCGTTCACACCCGGCTCTCTCTCCCCCAGCATGTCCACGATTGCGCCTGTCTCTCCCCTCCCCCCAGCGCGCCAGGATGACAGGCGCGTGCAGGGATGACGGGCACGATCTTGGTCGTGCTGCGGGGGGGTGGCGGGAAGATGGCCGCATTTGTGCTCCGGGTGGGGAGGGGGAGATGGTCTCGATCTTTGTTGTTCTTTGTCACTTTGCTTCACTTTTTTCTGATTTAAAAAAAAAATGGTTACAGAACAGATTAACCTTATTAATATTGAACCTTATGGGGAAATTTAACTTGGCTCATGACCAATTTGGGTCATGACCAGAGTCCTGGAACGGATTAAGTTCGTGAACCAAGGTACCACTGTACTTCACTGAAAAGTAATCAGTAAGAAATATAATCAACTCACTTTTAACTTGTTTTTTAATACTCTTTGTGTTGTCCAACCAGTGCTAGAAGAAGAAGAATCAACTGATTATAAACAGTATTACTTCAACACAAGAAAAATGTTTTATGAGGGACAGACAACTAAAAATAGTAACCTAAAACAAAGTAAAAGTATAATAAACTGTCAAACAAGGTCAAAAGCAAAATCAGGTTCTATTCTAAATTCTTTATAGGTTAAACATCCATGGTATAAAAGCAGGTTGCTTACCTGTAACTGATGTTTGTTGAGTGGCCATCTGTGCAGTCACACTTATGGGTGCTGTGCCTGTGCAGTGCCTTTGGCCAGAAGATTACAAGCTAATGGTTTTTGGCGGGAAAGCTCCGCTCCCCCTCCCCCACAGCCTATAAAGAGTGGAGCGTCCGCCATTTTGTTCAGTCTTTGAAGACCGAACGGATGCCCCCACGTGAGAAAAATTAGTTCTACTGTCAACTAGATTGGTACCAAGAAATAATGGAAATGTTCGGTACTGACGAAAAAGTCCACTCACCGACACCGAGCGGGGCCGGAGGGTGGGTTGTGTGACTGCACAGTTGGCCACTCGAAGAACATCAGTTACAGGTAAGCAACCTGCTTTTCTTCGTCATGGCCTCTGTGCATCACACATATGGGTAGATTAACAAGTTTACCATAATGGAGGAGGGGAGGTGTCCTCAATGAAGAACAGATGAAAGAACGGCTCTGCCGAAGGAGCAATCTTGTCGAGCCCCAACATCTAAACAATAATGTTTGGCGAAAGTGCAAGGGTTTGCCCAAGTAGCAGCCCGACATACATCGTCAATCGGTACTCCTGATGCGAAGGCAGAAGAGGTAGCAACAGCCCTAGTCGAATGGCTTTGAGGAGCTGTGGGTAAGTCAATCTTAGCCAGTTGGTAAGACAAAGTGATGCTATGGACTAACCACTTAGAAAGCCTCTGAGGAGTGACAGGGGTGCCTTGATCTCTGGTAGCATATTTAACGAAAAGTCTATTTGAGCGCCGAATAGATTCCGTCCTAGATCTGTAGAAGGCTAAACAGCGCCGAACGTCAAGTGAGTGCAATGATCTCTCTAGCGGAGTCGACGGAGATGGAAAGAAGGCAGGCAAATTGATATCTTGTCCCATATGAAAGGGAGTGGACACCTTAGGGAGAAAAGATGGATCGAGCCACAGGACGACCTTTTCTCTATGAAAGTTGAGGTAAGGTGGGTCTACGCGGAGAGCGCAGAACTCATTGGCCCTTCGGGCCAAGGTAATCGCCACTAGAAACGCTGTCTTCCACGAAACAAGACATAATTTGACTGTTGCTAATGGTTTGAAAGGAGCTCTTGTAAGCGCTTGCAAAACAACAGAGAGACTCCAGGTAGGCATTACTGGCCTGATCAGTGGATTCAGATTATAAAGCCCCTTCAGAAACCTCTTAATAGTAGGTTGAGAAAAGATGGACGATCTGTCCAGCATGCCACAATGATAGGAGATTGCCACCGTATACACTTTAATCAAAAATGGTTTCAGTCCAGAGTGGTGTAGTTCTAAGAGGAACTGAAGAATTTGGCGTATCGATGATGTAAGTGGAGAGAACGAACGAAACTTGGCAAAGGTGGGAAAATCGTCTCCATTTAGCCAGGAATCCAAGATGTGTTGAATGTCCAGAAGAAAGGTTGTCGGATTCGGTGGAACAATCGTCAGATCCAACAGTGCTGGTTGAGCGAAAGAGGAAGCAGCGCCGACCCCAGCGGATTCGAAGGTTCTGAAAGCAGTGCATTCGAGGGCAGGATTTGAACCACTTGAAGTTGCCATCGGTACAGATGTAGCAAAATTAACTATCGGATTCGCCATGCTGTTAGTTTCAACGACAGTATATCTGGATGGCGAAGCGCACCGTCCTGCTGGGTTATGAGGTACGGAAGCAGTGGAAGATAAAGGTATTCCCTGTGAGAGATGTCGAGCAGTGTGGCAAACCAAGGTTGGTGTGGCCACCAAGGGGTAATCAGTATCCCTGTGGCCCAATCGTATACAATCTTCGCCATGACTCTCATCACAAGAGGAATCGGCGGGAAGGCGTAAAAATTCAGGTTGTTCCATGGGATCATGAAGGCGTCCCCCAGGGATTCGCACCTGATTCCCACTCTCGAACAGAAAGTCTCGCACACCTTGTTCTGTTGGGTGGCGAACAAGTCCACGTTGGGAAACCCCCAGCGAAGAAAAAGATTGTCGTGTGTCTGAGGATCTAGTTCGCATTCGTGGGAGGTGAACATGCGCCTGCCGAGAAGGTCCGCTTCCACATTGTCCGTTCTGGCCAAATGGACTGCCATTAGTGTAATGTCTCTCGAAATGCACCAGTCCCAGATCTGCATAGAAAGTCTGGCCAGGGTCGGAGATTTCGTCCCACCTTGTTTGTTCAGATGAAAGACGGTGGCTATGTTGTCTAACGTTATCTGAATGATTCAATGTTGAAGAACATCCTCGAAAGAGCACAGGGCTTTGAATACCGCCAACAGCTCCAGGAACTTGATATGATTCGTGGATTCTTGATGAGTCCATGTGCCCTGGGTATATAGGCTGGAGCATACTGCTCCCCACCCCAGAAGAGACACGTCGGTACCGACGGTTATCGATGGACATCGGGGCCTGAAGGGGATCCCAACAGACAAATTGGCCAGGACCGACCACCATAGTAGAGAGTGGAGCTCCGAGGATGGAACTCGGAGCAAGTTCGACGGTGGATCTCTCTGTGGATGGAATACTTTGTTGAGAAATAGCTGCAAAGGACGAAGTCGAAGTCTGGCGTGTGGTACCACAGCAATGGAGGAAGCCATATGGCATAGAAGCCTCTGGATGGACTTCACTGGAACCGTCCCATCGCATTCGATTTATTTTATTTATTTATTTAGGAGACTTCTATGCCGCCCCATTCGCCAAAGCCTCGGGGCGGCTCACAACCATAAATAAACTTCAAAATAGAATAATATAAATTAACAATATAAATTAAGTCGCCCTGGCCAAAGAATAAAATGAATAAATAATATTAACAATTAAAATAACATTTGAATAAAAAGGTCTTCGCCTGGCGCCGAAAAACAAATAATGACAGTGCCAGGTGGATCTCTCTGGGGAGAGATGGATGTGGCGAGCGAGAGTCAGTTGTCTGTCCTGAGGGAGGAAGGCCTTTTCCAACGTCGAATCCAAGTGGGCTCCGATGAATGTAAGCTTCTGTACTGGAAGAAGATTTCTCAGTATTAATGCAGAGGCCCAGATTGTCCAATAAGGCACAGGTAATATGGATGAAAGTGAGGAGTGCTTCCCTAGACCTGGAGACCAGGAGCCAGTCATCAAGGTAAGGATAAACTTGTATGCCCTGGAGGCATAGGAAAGTGCAGACAGGGGCCATGCATTTAGTGAACACTCTCGGAGCGGTGGCCAAACCGAAGGGTAGAACCGTAAATTCGTATAAATCGGAAGCAACAGCAAAGCAAAGCAAACGCCTATAATTGGGATGGATCACAATATGGAAATAGGCGTCCTTCAAGTCCAATGAGGCGAACCAATCCTCTTTCCTTAGCAGCGGCAAAATATTTTGGAGGGTGGTCATTCGAAACTTTTTCATCACGATGAATCGATTCAGATTACGCAAGTCCAAAATTGGATGTAGGCCACCATCCCGCTTGGGGACCATAAAGTATCTGGAGTAGACTCCGTGAAGTCCGTCATGTTGAGTTATTTGACGAATTGCTCCTTTATGAAGAAGTTGTTGTATTTCATCGAGCAGTACCGGTGAGTATGATGTAAACCGGATCGGACTTGATGGAGGAACGATGTCGAATTCTATCCAATAGCTGTGCTGTATGATGGACAATACCCACCGGTCAGATGTAATGGACTCCCAAATGGGGAGTTGGCGTCGCAGCCGGTTCCCAGATGAGAGGGGGGTGGGTATGGGAAAGGTTAGAGAAATGGTTCGCCTGTCCCGTCAACGCTGCCTCCTATCGTCATATCGGCGGCGGCCCTGTTGGTAGTGTTGTTGGGGCTGTTGTCGGCGGCGTTGTTGCTGCTGCTGCCTGTGCTGAGGCTGTTGCCTGGATTGGTAAGGCTGTCTATAGGGCGGATGGGTCCATGCCCACTTACGCCTTGGTTGCGACTGGAGTTCCATCCATTGGGCTGTCATGCGGGATTCATGGAGTTTTTTGAGTTTATGATCTGTCTTGGAATGGAAAAGCCCGGACCCGTCAAAGGGCATTTCCTCAATTCGGCGCTTAGTCTCTTCCGGAAAGTTGGCACTCCTCAGCCACGCATGCCTGCGGAGAGAGACAGAACTGACCAAGGCTCTTGAGTTGGTGTCCACATGGTGCCTGGCTGTGTACAACTGCTGAACGGCAACCTGCATCGCCTCCTTTATTAGCACCTTGGCCAGGTCACCCTGGTGGTCCGGGAGGGCCGAGACGACGTTGTGGAAGTGTTGCATTATAAAGTACTGGTACCTTGCCAACGTCGCCTCGTAGTTTGAAATATGCAGCCCCAGGCCTGAACCTGCGTAGACTCTCCTGGCCAGGGAGTCGATCTTACGGCCCTCCTTATCCAGCAGAGCGGTGTGGCCTCTTGCCTCTCTACCCTGGGAGGACTCCACCACGACAGAGTTCGGCTTGGGGTGGTGGAGGAGGAATGGGATGTCCTCCTCCCAAACCTGGTACATGGATTCGTACCTCCGCGATGTGGGTTGAGGGTGAGAAGGCAAGTCCCAGGGTTGTGTCATCGCCTGCCGTAGGGTGGTGATCAAAGGCAGGACGATCGAGGTGGACTGCTCCCCGCGGACGACATCATAAAATTTGTCCGTCGAAGGTCCTGGACACTGCACAGCGTTGATATCCAGGGACTGGACAAGCCGGGACATCAGCTCCGTGAAGGAGACATGGGACTCGTCCAGTGACGCAGGGCCCTGGGAGGTCACAGCGACGTCGGGAGAGGTGGAATCGATGTCCGAGTCATCAGAGTCCGCGCCGTAATACAGCGGAGCCGAAGAAGAGGACTCCACCGGTGAGACGGACCGGCTACTTTCATCCCAAAGAATCGGGGATGCGTGCCTCGGATCCAAAGACAGCAGGCGGTCGCGGGAGGGTGGTGGGGGCCAATCCCTCGGTGCGGGATAGTACCCAGTAGAGTATGGCTTGCCCCAGGATGGACAGTAGGAGCAATGCCATCCCTCAGATCGCTGATCCCTCGAGCGGCTCCTGCGGGCCCTAGGCGGGGATATGACCACATCCGCCTCCATCGTGGCCATGGGCATAGGCGTGGGTGACCTAGCCCTGGGGGGAGAGTCTTGAATTCCCCATCAGAAATCGACCCCCTCTGAAGAGTTGGCAGCGGCTCAGTGGGAAGGTCAGCCACACGTCGAGGGGACCCCTGGTGGTAACCCTCATAGCTGCCTGGAGTACTGGCTCGGGTGGAGTCAGTACAGTAGCTGCCGCCGGTACCGAGGCGGCCATCGAACCTGAGTCACGGTGCCGTGGGCGCTCCAGGTCCTTCAACTTCTGAGTCGGTTTCGGAGGCTTCTCCTTCCTGACCTTCTTTGCTGATTTATTGATATCAGCATGTTTACGCTTCTCATGCTTCTTCTTCAGAGAAGCGGGTGGAGCCCTCATGGTAGACACTCCTTCATCCAAAGGGCGTGAGGGTGGGACCACCGTGGTAGGGCCAGGCTTCGGAGCAACGACGGTGGGTCAGACTGCATGAGAGCTCGATCCCACAGGAGCCTCCGGAGGCGGTTCTCACGATTTTTCCTGGCCTGCTTAGAGAAGGCCAGGCAGTGAGAGCACTTGTCGGTCCTATGCCCCTCTCCAAGCAGAGGAGGCATAGGTCATGCGGGTCAGATGGAGACATCTTCGACCCACATTCCGCGCATTGGCGAAAAGCCGCTCGCTGCGCCATCACAAGAAATGGGAAAAAAGAAGACAGTGCAGAAGGTAAGAATATATTTTTGGGGTTTTTTTTTTTTTTTTAGAAGACCGAAAGGAAGGTAGAACGATAGAACTACAGAACTAACAAGAACTATAGAGACAACGAGAACTAACAGGGATATAATAACTGGGAAAACAATAGAGAAGTACTATACGAGTAACTGTCAGAGCGATAGTCGAAAGCGGCACGAGGTACAGTGAACTGTGGTCGCAAAGACTGAACAAAATGGCGGATGCTCCACTCTTTATAGGCTGTGGGGGAGGGGGAGCGGAGCTTTCCCGCCAAAAACGGTTAGCTTGTAATCTTCCAGCCAAAGGCACTGCGCAGGCGCAGCACTCGTATGTGTGATGCACAGAGGCCACGACAAAGAATGTTATTTCTAATTAACAAATATATAGAGAAGTGTGTCCAGTTAAATGAAAAGCCTATACAGAGAAGACTGAAAAAAACAATTCAGATATGAGCCCATATAGCATAGCAATTAATTACTGGGTTGGACTTATGAGGTTCAGCTTAGTCTTCACTCAGCCATGACACTCACTAGGTGATTTTGGGCTAGTCACTCTCTCAGTCTAACAACACAGCAGTGTTGTTTTAAAGCCGCCCCGAGGCTTCGGCGAATCGGGCGGCATAAAAATGTTTTAATAAATAAATAAAATAAATAAAGATAAAAATGGAGAGGAGCAGAAAGATTATACAAGCCACCTTGGTTTTCTTTCAGGAAAAATGGTGGGTCCCTGTATTAAAATGGTATAAAAACAAAACAGCAGAGAACCCGTCCCCTCAGAATTAAGACAGGCCAGTGAAACTTTTTACTGAATGTATATCCTTTTTGGTGAAGCACACAAAGTTTCTGAGTTATATTTAAAAACTAGCACTTTGGAATTCATCGTCTAGTTCAAGTGCTGACTCAAGCATTGGCATGAAATGTTTATAGAAGTTCCTTGGGGAGGGTTCAGCAACTGGGATAAAGCAAGCAGTACAAGATAAAAACTTGTGACTGCATTAAACTGAGAACTGAATCTAAAACCCAAGTTTATGAACTATGCTTCTGGAGGAGAAGGGAAGGAAAGGAAGAAACCAAGTAAAATAACACTGGTATTTCATTAAATCTCCCAAACACTGTCCCCCCAGGTTGCTTGGCTGTTGGCAACTTCATGGTATGCATCAGTACATCGAATATATGGTATCAGACTTCCTTATAAGCCATATCCCTATGAGTTAAAACATAGGCATGGTTCTGCTTCCCATTGTGTGGTCCAGCCTACACCAACCTGATGGTCTGCAAATGTTTTGATATATTTGAAACATGCTGCTGAAGAAGAGCTTTGCAAATAACTCTGGAATGACAGAGAGATGAACAAGTGGGTCCTAGATAAAATCAAGCCAGAGTTTTCTCTAGAAGCAAGTAACAAAACTGAGGCTACTGTACTTTGATCAAATCATGAGAAGGCAAGACTCACCGGAAAAGACATAAATGACAGGGAAAGTCAAAGGCAGAAGCCCAAAGAAGGCAACTTAAATTATACTGTTAAATTATATTGTTTTATATTATTTATTTATGATTGTGAGCCGCCCCAAGGCTTCGGCGAATGGGGCGGCATAGAAGTTCTCTAAATAAATAAAATAAATAAAGAAGAGATAGACTGACTTCATAAAGGAAGTCACAATAGCTGGCTTCCTTTATGAATTTAGAACTGCTAAGCAGAGATGTCATGGATAGGGCATTTGGAGGGCTTTCCTTCACAGGGCCAGCAGAAGTTGGAGACAACTTGTCAGCACTTAACAACAACTAACAAAAAATCCTTATGCTTAAAAGAACAAAGACATGGCAAGCTAGCTTTCAGCCTTGTTTTTTCCACAATATTTTAGATTAACTTCTATGAGTAGACACACCATGACCACCTTCAGTCTGGTAATCAAGTACCATGTACTTAACTATTTAACTACATGCAACGACCAAGTTGTGGTTTGCACCAAATAAAGCCGAGAGGAAGCATTTCTGTAGCAGAGAGCAAAGGATGGAACCAGGTGAAAGGTTGAACAGTTTTTCATCCTGGTGTGTCATTAAAGACAATTTCCTTGAAAAAAGGTAAATTAAATAAGAAGATAGGTTAAGCAAAATTATTAAATGTACCTAGTTTTTAGAATGAAGTCTTTGTCTTTGCAAGACAAATTACTAAGTTGTGAAGCAGATGTACCCACAATATATGCAAAGAACTCTTACTAATCCAACTTGTGATGAATTACAAAAATTTAATCCAGATCAATAGGCTATCTAAGCCAAGTATCCCCACCCAAGCACAGTGGCCATTCAAGTTTCTACAATTCTTTCTGGATCACACTTCCTGTGGTTTTCTGGTCAGTGCAGGATGGAGCAAGCAGGAAAAGGTTAACCCCCACTTTCATGTATCTGTCCTCTCATACTGGGAGACAAAAATGTGGGACATAGCCATTGATTTCTATGCTGACACAGACTGTTCTTAAAAGTTATCTTTAACCAAACATTCGTGCTTGCTAACATAGTCTATAGAGTTATTCTTAATCATCTCACTAAAAGATCAGATGAGCTATAATAGCCACACATTTTACATAGTTACATGGGTACAACACTTTAGAACTGGAGAGCACTTTAAACAATAATGAAGCATTCAAAGAAGCTGGTGTAATTATGCATTCAGGTACCCTGATCTTGCCTTGAAAGGAAATGGACTATAATTTTCCTCAATGCACAAAGTAATACATTAACTATAGGAAATAATGCCATGAACACATCCCTTCTTTTGATAGCTGTTATTATCAGCTTGTTATTATTATTACCCATCAGCTGCCTGTATTCATCCAACTTAAACTTTACTTGCTAAGAAGAATTCACCAGAATTGCAATACAAAGAAGCTGTACACAAAAAAGACAAGAATATCCCCGACTCCAGGGCAGAGTATATGTCTGCTTCGTCTCTAGTCGGTTTTCCTTCACCTCCTCCACATTCCAAAGGAACGCAGTTAACAGACAAGAGCCAGGCACCAATACCATTTAGTTCAACTCAGTTCCTAACACCACCATCATCTCCAAGAGTTCAGCTTGAGTGTCACAAAAAGAGGAGGCAAGAACTGTATTTACAGCACAATGTCTGGGAGAATCTGAGACTGGACCTCATGTTTTAAGTTACACTTGATAACCATAATTTATTCCAAGTTAATTCCCACATAATGCATGCAATATATTATTTTCCCTATTGTAAGTAGTAGGATAAAGTATTGCTCTTTGATAAATCTATTCAGTCACAATTCAGGTGGATAAATGTGGGAACTTTCAAGCACTTTTCCTCTGTAAGTATAAAACTACAAATTTGAAACTTAGGACAAAAGGACTTCAGTTGTATTTGCATTTATATGAGTTTCTGAGCTCCATGTACCTATTCTGTAGACTATTTGGTTTTGTAAGGCAGCCTACTAGAAGTAAATAGAAGGCTGAACCAAAATCCCTAATCTGATGCATTTGTAGCTATACAGGTCCTATCCATAGACCTATTACTTCAGCATATGAGAGAAGTATTTGCTAAGTACAAAGCTAACTTTTTCCTGTGACTTGGCACTGAAGATCATTGCTCTATTCTTGTGTTTATCGACTTGCTTTCCATCAAGATGACAGAATTCCATGCAGACTGATACTCCACTAACTTAAGAATTTTATATCAGAGGAACAATAGAGGAAGGGAAGATCTTTCCTCTACAAGCAGGATGGAAAGGTAGCAAGCTGGTGGAGGAGCCACTAAGTGATCCATTTCTCTTTCTCCAGCCTTCTTGATAAAAGGCTTTAAAAAATAACCTACCAAGAGACTAGTGGCTGAGCTTCCATTTGGGCCAAAGAGAAACTGGCTCTTCTTTTCTGTGCATGACTGCAGTCACCCAAGTTAAAGTACTTGATTCTTTTAATGACTTAGAATACAGACTGTTCAATTATATACTTCCTTCTTTTGGATGTTTACTTTGTTCCAAGCTTCATATCTTAGCCATTCATGATAACAGAGAATTTTAGTTGCAGATATATTTAGTGCTTTATGACTACAGTTGCACAGGATATTGTTCAAAGATAATTAGATGCTGTTCACTTAATCTCAACCAATTTGGGGGCCCTTTGATGTTTCTGTTTGTTTTGATCTGCCTTAGGAAAGAAGGGAGTAAACTCCAACATCTGACATCTTCATAACTTTGTGTTTACCAATGAGGAGCTACAAAAATTTCTCCTTACTCCCTTATAGTTGAGAATCACTGAATCACAATATTAAACTACAGTCTAACAATGAAAGATGATACTAAAAAGTCCTTTTAAAAATTCAATGTTTTTAAAAATATTATTGTAAACAGGTTTTGATACTTACTGGAAAAGCGGGATAAGAATGCTAGAAAGAATTAAACCTAAAATATTTTATGTTTCCATTCCAGTCATAGGGTTTGATCCAAAGCTTCAACCTTCCTTGTAGAAACAGTAGTGTCAGCAGAACTGGGACAAGCACTGCCCTGCAGCACCTTGCATGTGCTCAAAGTCCAGCTAGAAAACTTTCTAGAACTGATTTTTGAGCAGCAGAAGGAGCTTTGGGTCATAGAGGGAGGGTAAATTCCACGCAATAGAAGACTTCTGCTAGTGTATCTCTGGATCTATGGCACAATACTACTACCACACCTTTATTAAGAGAGATTGTTTACTATCTAGCATACATTCTTCACATCAACTATCTAAAGGCTTTTGACCACCCACCAAAGACTTAATTGCGTAAGCTTAGCAGTCACGGAACAAGAAAATAGGTCCTTTTATGAACCCGTAATTGGCTAAAGAACAGAAAGCACTAGTAGGAATAAGGGGATGGTTCTCATAATGGAGGAATATAAACAGTGGGGTCTAGTGCTTTTCAACTTGTACATACATGAGCTGGAATGTGAGATGAGCAGCTAGATAGGCGGGTCTGTTAATGACACCAAAGTATTTAGGTTAGTAAAAACAAAACAAAAATATAAGAGAGAGCTCCAAAAAGATCTCCCTGAACAGGGAGAATGGACATCACAGTGGCATGTATAAAGTGATACATAAACCAACAATTATTTCAGTTTTCTTAAAAAGAAGAATATAACTTGAAATGTGAATCTGAGGAATAACACAGATACTTATTCTAAAATGAAAGAGCTTTAATGTGTTTTATTAAACCAGTATGTATGAGCAAGCTGATATATTCTAGTTAGTGAATGCCATGGAATTATTTGCAAAGCTACCATAATCACTAAACGGTGGAAAAGCTGCTGAGTGTGCATGCAGCACCTACTCTGAAAGGTATGTGCGTGCGTGCATGTGTGCTGGGGAGGGGGCTAAAAAAAGATGGAAGGCATCAGCAATGGATGCACATTTGCTTATTTTATTCTACAAATGACCAATTAGACAATATTGTTTCCTGTTAAGAGTATCCTGTTATGGAAAGAGGCTCATTTGCCACCTAGGTCATGCTCATTTTGGTGCTAGATGATCTTATTTTTCCAATCGTTGTAGTATTTCAGCTTTTTTTGTTTTGTTTTAAATCTGTTACTGTATTTTAAATCTTTGCACAAGCCAAGAGTACAGAACCCGTCAAAACAGTATAGAACATACATGTGCTGGACCTGCCCTAAATGCACCACCTGCATTGGAATGAATGCAAGTGACTTCATCAACCAAGTGCCTGGCAAACTCCTCAAAACAGGCCATGAAGTCAACCTCCTCTGTACCCAGGGCCAAGACGTAATAGCCCTTTGATTACTGGGAAAAGTTCCTCTGGGAAATTCCAGGACGCAGTACTGCTGGAAAAGACATCACTGTTGTCATCTCCATCACAAAATACACTTTAAAAAGAGCTATCATGTTGTTTGATGGAAAAAGTCATTATTCTTCTGCCATCACTGCACTAGTTGTCATCCCTGCCATTTCGTTGTCACTGGCTTCTCAGTTTGCTCTGCTAGGAATGAGAGGACATTCAGGAACCATCACGTCATTTCTCCATTCCAGATATCACCCAAAGTGACAGGAAACTCCCCAAAGTCATGAAAAACTGTTAGGATCCCTCCGTTTCCCATCAGAACTGGTCAATCAACATTGGTCAAGTCAGAGCACAGAAAAACTAATGCACTGATCTGAACATGACCACAGAAATGCACTAAATTACACCAGCCCTTTTATCCAGAAGAAAAGCTTAAGTTTAAAGCAGGGGTCTCACACTCGCGGCCTGTGGGCCACTTTCCGGGACGGGCGGGGCATGGGGGAGGGCCCTGCGGCCTTCAAAGCAGCGGCGGCACCCGGGCCGGCCTCCGGATGAGCGGCCCACCCCCACTGTGGTGGTGGAATACTGGATGCGGCCCAGCCTCACTCAGACTCTACTTCCAGCGGCCCCCAGGTAAGTTGAGTTTGAGACCCCTGGTTTAAAGTATGTTTAGCTGCATATCAAACTAAATATAAACAAATTATCACCACCACCACCACCATTTCTATACTGCCCATAGCCAAACCTCTCTGGGAAGTTTACAAAAGGTATAAAAATAATAGAATATAATTTATTTATTTATCGATTTGTATCCTGCCTTTCCTACAAAGGGCTCAAAGCAGCTTACATCTCCTTCTCCATCTTATCCCCACAACAACAACCCTGTGAGGTAGGTTGGGCTGAGAGTCTGTGGCTGGCCCAAAGTCACCCAGTTGGCTCCATGGCTGAGCAGGGACTAGAACCCAGATCGCCTGAGTCCTAGGTCCATGCTCTTAACCACCACACCAGACTGGCTCTCATAATAAATCAATTTTATAATGAATAAAAACAACTAACAAGAGTTAAAAATATAGTTTTAAATAGCATAAAAACATTAAAATAGTAAAGGACAATTTACAATTATGCAACCAAGAATAAAAGGCACCTGATTAAAGCCCAAGGAGGTCTTTAAAGGCCTCTGCAAAGAGGGCTGTCTTGACCTGATTCTGAAAGGATGACAGATTAGGCACCAGACAGGCCACAAGGGCCTGGCAGTCAGAGTAAGGCCCCAGAAGCTGAGTGTTCAGAGCTCTTGGTCCCACTTTATAACCTGGCTGCCTCATTCTGTACCAGCTGCGTCTTCTGAACCGTCTTCAAGGAAAGCCCCATGTAGAGTGCACTGCAGTAATCTAACCAAGACATGAGCAGAACATAGATTACAGAAACCAGGCTATCCCTGTCTAAGTAGGGATAGCAGCTGGGCCACCAGCCAAAGCTGGTAGAAGGCATCAAATGACAATGATAGATTGATGGGCACCCCCAAGTTATGAATCTGCGCTTTTGGGTGGATGTGACCTTGTCTAGAACAGGTTGAGGACCCCCACATCTGGTCAAGGAATCCCCCACCAACAGCACCTCAGACTTGTATGGATTGTAGTTCAGTACAGCCCTCAGTCAATTGTTGTATCCAGCTATCAGTTTAGTATATGGGTCCTCAAACTATGGCTCGCAGGCCGGATTTGGGCCACTATGCTGATTTATTCAGCCCGCCTCAGAGCTTTTAGACTCGCTTGGAAAAAATGGTTTCCGAACAAGTCCAAAAGCTCAGAGCCGGCACAGGTGCACTCAGTGGGAAGGCGGGCGTGATCACGGGCATGCTCATGCAGAGAAGACGGGCACAACTGCAGTCATACTTGGGGGTGAGGGGATGGCCACGATTGCGCCGCCTTTCCTGCAAGGGTGCACCTGTGATTGTGCCTGTCTTCCCTGCACGATCGTGCTGGGTGGGGGGAGGGGGAGATGGCCACGATCGCAGGTGCACTCATTAAGGGAAGATGGGTGCAATAGTGGTTGTACTGGGGGTGGAGATGGCCGCAATCTCGCTCGCCTTCCCTGCATGAGCGCGCCAGTGATCGCACCTGTCTTCCCTGCACGATCATGCTGGGGGGAAAATGGCTGCGGTCATGCTTGTGCAAGGAAGATGGGCGCAATCGCAGTTGTGCTGGGTGGAGATGGCCACGATCATGTTTGGTGGGGGAGGAAGATGGCCGTGATTGCGCCCACCTTCCTCCACCAGCATGATCGCACCCATTTTCCCCCCCAACCCACTCGATCATGGACATTGTAGCTATGTCCCTTGAATATGGACATGCTACATGAATATGGACAAGCCCACCTCATCTTGGGCTTCAGCTGCAGCCCAAGCGAGTGGAGCAAACATTTTTAATTTTATAATTATTTTTTAAAAAATAAATTTTTAATTTCAATTAATTTTTAATTTATGTCAATTAATTTTTAATTTATTTCAATTAATTTTTAATGTGTAGTGTGCATAGGAATTTGTTCATATTTTTTCAAACTATAGTCCAGACCCCCCAACTGTCTGAGGGACAGTTAACTGGCCTCCTGTTTTAGGACCCCTGGCTTAGTACATCCACAGCCCCACCTGCTGCCAATGAAAAGGAGAAGAGGAACTGCATCTCAGCAGCATACTGCTGGAAGTGGACTTCAAAACTCCAGATGAACCCACCCAGCAGCTGCATGCAGATGATAAACAGCATGTGGGACAGAACAGCAAGAGAAATAGTATGGACACAGAGGTCCATTGTGGGATGTGGGAGATGAGCAAACAAATGGTCAGAACATGACTGAATGCAAGTTTCTTCATAATTTAATATATCTTTGAATGCATATGGCACAATTCATAAAATAAACTAGTACTTTGGTTTGGAAATTGTATCACATCTCAGCCAAGATAAGATTCAATGATCTGATTAGAAATCAGACCTCTCTTTAACTGCAGATTTTTTAAAATCTCAACATGATTGCTATGTGCTTTTATGTCATATTAAATAGAAAACTGAACTCATTAAACTGAGCAATATACCTTTTCAATTTCAAAGAAATACAAGTGCAACATGTTGCCTAAGTCTAGTATTGAGCACAGTATTGACAAAAGACCAAGAAACGCTTGGAGTATAGAACAAGTCATGCAAGAAAACAGGGAAAGACCAGAATTCTTTCACTGCATGAACATATGAGTTGGTGGAAGTGCAAAAGAAGAGCAGAAGTCAAAAATAAATTAAACTTTGAAACTTTATTAAAAGCTATACATACAACTTATTCAACCAAATTAATCAACAGTAGAATAATCAGGCACACTTAATGTACCAAGAATGCCTGCTTGCTGAAGCATCCATTCAAAGGCAGGGTGTAAGTAATGAACTTATAAGAGCATATTACATTAAGAATGTAACATTCAAGATTGTTAAATGTATACTGTAAGTGGTTAAACATATTGGCTTACATTAGTTATATGTCTAACAATCAAAGTGCTAGTCTTTCCCTCAACATATTGAGATATCAAAATTAAATTTGGTGTGCATTTTCTGAACATAATTCTACGTTTCAGTTTAGAATAAGGGCTTAACCCCTATATACTTTTTCATGATGGAGAAGAAAATGCACTCCTCCCAATAATATATCATTTTAAAAATGAGATATCAGTATGTGTGCTAATTTACAACAGTTTAGTATTCGAATTTCCAACACGAGATCTACTCTCCTACCACACTCCTTCCTTCCTTCTTTCGGAAGGGGACTGCAATATCTGAAATAAGGCCTTTCAAACTCTGCAAAACCTAATAAAAATATCCTCATCCATTGGCATGAAATGACCTAGCATTCCATTACACTGACATTAACTACAGTTACACAGTCGATTCTAAGTTTTGTTTCACCAAGAATTTAATAAATCTTGCATGACTCATAATTTAAACTACTTTACTACCATAAGGAAAACAACAACAACATTATGCCACTCACTGCCACTTGTGCTGAATCCATGAACCGTAGGCCAAAGTAGTCACTTTCAATGAGGTCCAGATGGTACATGATCTGCTCAAACAGATGCTGTCCTTTGGCTTTTTTCTGAAATTACCAGAGGAATTTGGGTTAATAAGAGACAGATTGGTTGTTGATTAACCTTATTTTTTGAGGCTGATTTTGCACACTCCCTGCTTAGAAATTTCACAAACATACAGAGCAGTACTCTTTCCCAGGCACCAACCTTGTCTACTGCTAAAACACTATCACTGGTTGTAAAAGCTGAACTGGAGAACAATGCAAGTAATACTATAGCTTTTAAGCTGTATGAAGCAACCAGTGATTAGCTTACTGTAGCGGTCTTTACATTTGTCACATGCCAGATGCTACTTTGACTTATTCAAAACTCACCACATCCCTTGGTAAGGTTGACAGAAATGTAACTAGGCAACAATGCAGGGTAAAATAGGGGATAGAGTCAGCAGGAAAAAAAAACACTCAATGGAATGGATGCTTAAGACCAAATAAAGGGAGAAATCACTACTACTGAAAGTTAACTTTCTCACGCTTTGAAAAAGAAATGAGAGTATAATGCAACCTTTCACACTTTCTCCCAACAGCAAACATAATGGGCCATACTCATCAGTCTGGCAATAAAACAGAAGGTAATGGTTTCTGTTTATTTAGGGGACTGCCCAGGAATACTGAAAATTTGCATCTGTAAATTCAAAGTAATCACTTCTGCTCACCATAATAGCCTGATAAAGGAAGCACAGCCCAGTTACCTGAAATTTGGGGAAAAAACAAACACAAGGGATAGCGTAAACTGGCCTGACTGAAGTCAGCACATATAGCCTCCCGGAAGGAAGGATTACAGTGAAAAATACACAGTATGATGTGCACAAGTCTAATTTCAGAAGCACTGTCACATAGGATGATTTGAGAGCTCTGTCCCCTTTGAAACTAATGGAGGGGATTTGGAAAGAGGGATTTTTGGAAAATAGCCTTTTCCAATCCTACTTAATTCATGTGCCCCTTGAAATATTTAAACAGTAAGGGATGCAGAGCCCTCAATATCTTTAATTATGCTGAAAAAGAGAGAGATCAGAATTGGCCATTATCTCCTATCCAGTGAGCCACAGTTGAAACTTAACTTGTCAGTGACTAATCTCGGTCAAAGTGCAAGCACCACCCAGGTAGGCAGTATCATTGTATCACTTGTTGTCTTAAAAATATCCTAATATGACTGTAAGCAATCAAATTCTCCCTGTAATGGCAGGACCTTTGGAAACTTCACTGTGAAAACCTCTTCATCCCACAAGATCAAATTCCTAACATAGAGAATGTGCACTTGTGTAGCTCACTGAATGGGCTGGCAACAGCTCTTGAATGTTAAAATCTCAAACATGCTCACCTGCAGAGGGTAACATGCTTGGTATCATGCTTAGCTAGATGCAGAGAAAATCTGAACTGATGATGTCATGGGAAATAATAAATGCCCCCAAGTGTTTCTTCTTGAGACAGTTAACAGATTTGTCCCCAACAACCTCCAGTCTGCTTTTTCCCATGCCCAACATCCTGAAAAGGTTAAAGAGCAAAAAGCACAAGAACTGCTACAAAATTAAATACATTTCTGAGGCCAAAGAGATTAAAGAAACCAGCACTGAAAAGTCTGTAATTTTTCCCTCTTTAAAAAAGAGGGGAGTAATTTACAAACTCTGCATTTATCATAGCAAGCTTTATAAAGAACTGATTTGTTGCCTACTTCATGAAACAATCTTTTTTTAACAGTAATTCCACTGATTCTGCAATACAGTCCCTCCTTTGTTTGCCAAAGTTGTAACTAACAGTTCCAAAAATGACAAAGATGTGGGCCTACCTTTCAAATGAAATGCAGCATCATTTTTGATCGGCTATTTTTTAGAAGCCAAAACTGTTTAATTTTCCAAAAGTTAAATTCTTATATAAAATTACTTTTCCTTAAATCACTGTAATAATGTGGCAACAGCATGGGGTAGATTTAGCAAAAATATTGATGCAGATTATACTTTTTATAAAGCAAATGCCTTCTGGCCACAAATTAAGAAAAGACCTAACAGAAAGATGTCACAAGCAGGTCCTTCCCTCCCAATTTCCCTTCCCAGAAGACTTAGATGAAACTTTAGAAGCACAGTCTTTTTATTAGAGCAGGTTACAAAACATGATAAATCCAAATAGCATTTTCTTTGAAATGCAGGAGAAGTACCTGCCCATGTGAAGAGCTGAATTCAAACTGAAACATCCCCTCCTCCTCTCCCTTTCATAAAAAGATTCTGACTCCACTTTCAGGGTGACTCCTGCTGCTTGAGGGCTAGATGGCCAGGAATGCTGGGCACCTATTAATTGATCCACTCTCCCCATCTGTCGTTCCTGACAGGGACAAGGAAGTCCCCCTGCATCTCTTCCCTGCTCCAGCTCTGGAAAGTCTCCCTCCTAGTGAATCTTTACTAGGTAACCCTTGAAACTGCAAGTTCAACTGCTCAACTCTGCTCTCCAACTCCTCAGAATCTGAAAACTGTGTAGACTATAATGTACAAGAGCTGAGCACCCAGAGGGTGATGTCTCATCTTCCTTGGGGGCAACAACTTCTATCAATAAAACCTTATCTTGACCCTAGATTTGCAAAGTGATAGGCTAGTCTCAAACTTTAGCTAAGATGATCAAGAAGGTGGTGGCCTAATCGGGCTAGATGAATTTGGATGATACTTTTTATCTGGTCTCATTTCCATCAGGCTTTCAGCAGGAAATGTAAAGCTCAACACAAGGAATGTGATTAATCTGTCACACTCCTCTTTTAAGGTCAGGCTTGTAACTTCAGAGTGCTCCTGGATCCGACACTGTCCATGGATCATCAGGTGGCAGCACTGATGGCAAGCTGTAACACACTATCTGCAGCCATTACTCTGTCAGTGTGACTTGGCAACAGCTAACCTATACCTTGGTTACTTCAGAATGTAACTGTCACAACTGCAAAGCACTCCACATGTGGCTACTGATGAGGGGCATCTGGAAGGCTTGGTTGGTGCAGGCTAGGCTACTAGCCATGGAATTATATCTTGATCATACCACATCAATGCAATACTAAAAGATCTGCAGTGATTGCCAACTGTTTTCCAGAGTCAATTTGAGATGCTGTTTTTAAACTCTTAAACTCTAATACTTAGAGCAGTAATAGGCAACCTCTTGGGACCCATGGGCACTCTTAATTTTATTTTTTTTGGGGGGGGGAGGGCACCACGGACACATTTGTCCTGTGATCATTTGGACTCACATCTACTTCTTTTTGGGATTCCCATTAACTCCACCTTCAAGATTCCCACTTTCCTTGACATGCCTTCTTCCTCCTCATCTTGCACTTTCTCATCTCCCACTATCTCCTTCTTTCTCTTATTATTCCACCACACTTAGCTCTACCACTGCATCTGCTGACCTTTCAGACTTCAGTCACTTTCGTCTAAGCAGTAAGGAAGCAAAAAAGCACATCTGGAGATTAGCATCCCAGCCTGCCAACTTCCTCTTTCCTAGCTGATGACCAAAGTCAAAGACAGAAGTTGCACTGAGAGTGAGTGAGGGAAAACAGTGAGGACCTGGTGGGCTCTGGTTACCGACCCCTAGAGAAGGTTTTAGCTATCTAAGCAACCATCTATTCTGCTACAAACTTGCTTGGTTACCAAGTTCAGCAGAAAAGGCTTATCTGTAAACCTTGCTTATAAAAACCCACAGAATCCCATGCTACTGTCAGACTATGTTGTGAATTAGAAAGATGACTGCCTTGGATGCACATTCTCAAGGGCTGCTTACTGGTATCCAGAAGAATCAGAATCAGGAGGAGGAAGGGAACACAGGAGGGGGCCTGGGAATGTGGGCCCACCCCCAAACATTGAGATGAGAGAAGTGAAGATGTTGATTTCAAGGCCAGAATCCCCAGGTGGGCAGCCAGTCTCTGGGAATAACCAAGATGTACAGCTGGCAGGAGGGGACTTGGAACAAGAGTGTTTCTCATATGCAGATTAGATACAGCTCTTGACCCCATGATGAATTGTTAGCAGAGTTAAGGTAAAGGTTCCCCCACACATGCGTTCCAGCCATGTCTATCTCTGGGGCTGGTGCTCATCTCCATTTGTAAGCCAAAGAGCCAATGTTGGGACAAAGCAGCAGGTGCTCACCCTGTTGTGTGAATTCAAACTGCTGACCTTCTGATCAACAACCCAGCGACTCAACAAGCAATTTACCCTGCTGCGCCATCCACATCCCCAGAAGACAGTGGCTTAGTTAGAGGATTGGTGTGCAGGGAGGAGAGTGTGCTTGTTTTCAGAATACCCTTCTTTAAGTGATGGGGACCAGGCATGCTCATAAGGAGAGCTCCTGGAAGTGAATACTAGACTGGGTTCAACTAACTGCTCTGTGCATGCTCAGAGATTCATTCAGAAAACGCTTTGATCAATGTTTTCCAATGAAGGTCTGTGGCTTTGAATGTACAAAGAGAGGACCCTGAGCTCATGAGAGACGACAGAATATCCACCGAGACTAGAACTGATCCCCACTCTCCCTGCATTCAGAAAGAAAGTAAAGGCACCATTTTAATTCAGTTTTTAAAATATAGTAGTTAAGGTTTTTGTTATGTCTTTACTTCTTTGTGATTCTTGTTTTCTTTTTAATATTTTGCATCCTGCATTGCCTGCCTGCCTGCCTATCTATCTATATCCCAGCAACCATATTCCTCCTTCGTGCGCTCCCCTCAACTTTATCCTCAACAACACCTACCCTATGAGGTAGATCAGGCTGAGTGTCTATGACTGATCCAAGGTAAGTTCCATCACTGAGCAGGGACTAGAATCCAAACTGCCCAAGTCCCTGTCCCACTCTAACCACTATGCAACACTGGCTTTTTCCAGAAAGGTGGTACAAAAATGTTTTAAACAAAAATACAGAAATTACAGTTTTCTTCATAAAATGGCTATCAACATCATGAAGTTGTAATAGGATGGATATTAAAAATACATCTACTATATGAATAGGTTGACATTTCTATATTTCAATTAAGACTCAATTTCTTACTTCAAAACTCTTAAAAGTCTGATTAAATCTTGTTAAATAATTAAATATATGGGTGCAACATTGTGAAAATGAAATAATTATCTAAGCTACCTGAACTAGTGTTGACTGGTAAGTCAATCTAAAATACCAAAAAACCTTCTGGCATGTAAAATATTATGAAGTCACTGCAGCAAGCACCCATGTTACATACCTGCTCATCCTTAAGGTGTCACAGATATAAAAGACTAACACATTTTGTTAGTTTGGCACTTAAAAAGAACTTTAAAAACTTCTCATTTTAGGACCTGCAATGAAGAACTCTAAATACCGTTTTTAAGTGCTGCATAGTTGGCTATTATGACGTACACACATAGACATGTCTTATGCAATTCAGAGACAAGGAAGAGCACACTTTCTCAAATATGAATCAACAATGTTGAAAAAGAAACTGGGTTGTCTCATACCGGTAAGTCCACACTGACATCAGTCCCATCCAGCAATGAGACTCGGCATGTAATTATAGACTTCTCATCTCCAGCTGCAGGGATGTGTGTTGCCGCTCGTTGAGCCTCTCTTAGTCTCTCCTTCTCAGCATGTTTGCGCATAGACCTGCGCCCAAGTGTTCGTCGAAAGAAACTCAGCATCGTTACTAAATAGGCAAAGAAAAAGAAGTTGTGAATGTTTCAAAGGGGAAAAAGAATGAGACATTACCACTAAGTTATTTCAAACAAAAGCAATTAAATATTCATCTTGTGTAATGTTTCTAAGCACACCTGTACTGCAGAAAAACAGTCACAAATTAGCTACCTGTAATGATCCCTTTATGGCCACATTCTTTGACACTTGTACCACCTAAGAAATGATCCCACCATGAAAATGGGCATTTGAAGAATTCAGGGGCTCCCTTGCAGATGCCTCCCGCAGCAACATACCCAAATCTTTCTGAGGAATAACTGGAATACCCAGATACTTGAGAATTGCAGGGGGAGAAGTAGGGATTTATGATAGACTTCTATAAGGATGAGTAAATATTTATTTAGAGTTTTTGTATGCCGTCCCATCGCTTAATGCCTCGGGATGGCTTATATACCCGCCGTATTTTTGGGCACCATACAGGACCACTATACAGGACCCACAACAGTATAGCTCAAAGGTGCACAACTACTACTGAAACATACATCTTGGAAATGCAAGTATTTGATACAGAAAGATGAACAACATGCCATACATAGTGAAGACAAATGCCCTTTTGTTTCTCAATAGCAAAAGTTACTGAAGTGGTACAAGCAAGGTTGCCAAGATCCTGTATTTATTAATGAATATGCTGGGATTTACACATTACTGGATACAAATGAATGGTTTCCAACTCAAATTCCATATTCATTTTCTTGTTGTAATAAAGGAGAGATTGGGCACTCATTATTTTTTTATAAGAACAGGTTTTATGGAATCTGTTGCAGATAAAGGTTTTGAGGTTAACAGAAGAATCCAACCCAACCACATGTTGTGCATATTAAGAGTACTCTACAGCCTGCACCTTGCATGACTCAGTTGTATCCAAACACCCTGGTTCCCTGACAGAAGTTTCATCCTCCACCATGCGCCAGAAAGGATAAACTGTGCATACGCCTTCCACCTTCTGCCTGTCTGGACTTGCCTGCCACATGCTATTGCTGTGAGAGGCTGGAATTCTTAAAAGGTCAAGTTGGCACAAAAGGAAGATTTAGATTTTAAACTACTCGAGAGATATTGCTTATGGCATAAACCCAGAGTAATAAGAATGTAATCTAATAATATCTACTCCCATTCAGAACACTACTCTCCAACAATTTATGGTTGAATTATTGGCCTTTAAAGAACTCTAGTCTTTTTATTCAAGTTTACTTTGAACCAAAGATGCAAACAAGTGAGGTTAGGGTTTTTAATGCAAATCAGAATTGAATTACTGTTTTACTGTTTTTACTGTGATGTTTTAAAATATTATATTATGTTGTTTTATATTGGTTTTATATTATATTCTGTATGCTTTTCTGTAAACTACTTGGAAATCCTGGGATGGCAAACATAAGGAAGTGACTTAAATAAACATATAAATAGACATGTTTGTGTGACTTCTGCCGGGAGTTATGGGTGAAAAGTGATGTTGTCATTTTCTCTTCTAGGTCTGCCATGTTATTCCTGGGCACCATCTGTCCTTGCTGTTCTCTTTTTTCAGTTTGTTGAGTAGGTCCTGTAGCTTGAAAAGACTGAATACATACAACTGTATCTTAAGGCCTCTAGGCTTGGCTGTAAATACAGGAGAATGTGGTATGTTTTGGATGGAAGCTGGAAGCATGTAAATATGCATGCATCTTATTAACTTTCCAATATAAGATAGTGCTTATATGGCCATTAAGCAGTTGTACACTCATGTCAGGAAAGTGATCTTGTTGCACTGACTGGTTGATATTCAGGTCAATAATGGGGTGAAAGTTAATCAAGTCAAAGTGGAACTTCTGAAGTATGCCTTGTCTATGAGTGTAGCACATAACAATGTCACCACTCCTCAGAAGAATTAATTCAATCTCTAGAACTTTAAATGGGGCAACTTCTTGTTTAACATCACACCACATGTGTTAACATCCAGTACCAGGATGATTCCATTAGCGGCAGCAACTTATTTGTGAACTGATTGTCACTGCAGTATCTCTCAATTTCATTTCCTTCTGATCTCATGCTTTACAATTCTGCCCTCCCAACTGCATGCACTGTACAAAAACAGTAGTGAGTATGGGATCTTGAAGGATCCCAGCATCTTCTCAAACTGGATGGAGTTAACTAGTGGGTGTTGCAGGGTTCGGTGCTCTTCAGCATCTTTATTAAAGATTTAGATAAGAAGTACAAGGAAAGATAATAAAATTTGAAGATGATACAAAACTGGGAATAGCGAACAACCTAGAAGACAGAATGAAGATCCAGGGTGACTTTGATAAACTTGTATGCTGGGCTGAAAGTAATAGAATGAGATTCAGTAAGGAAAAGTGCCAAGTCCTCAACTTTGGAAAAACAAGCCAAATAAAAAGGGGAATATGTAGCTCAATAGAACTGAAAAAGACCTCGGAGTTATTGTGGACAACAGGCTAAATATGAGTCAACAATACGATCAAGCTGCAAAAAGGGCAAATGTTATGTTGGGTTGCATTAGTATTAAATCATGAGAAGCAGTAGTTCCCCTATACTAGTCAGACTGCATCTGAAATAATTGTGTCCAGTTCTGAGCACCAAGCTTTAAGAAAGAGGCAGAAACATTAGAAAGGGTCCAGAGGAGGGTAGCAAAAATGTTCCAGGGTTTTGAAACACTACCCTATGAGAGACTAAGAGAACTGGGCATGTTCAGCTGTGAGAAGAGAAGACTGGGGGTGTGGGGGGGGGGGACATGAAGTCCTTCAAAGGCTGTCACAAAGAGGAAGATCTTCTCACTGATACCAGAATGTAGGACATGGAATAATCAATTAAAGAAACTGGACAGCCATCTGAATGAGATGGTGTAAACTGGTGTCCTCCAACAGCAGGGGGTTGAACCCAATGGCCTTTGTGGACTTTCCAACCCTACTGTTCTATGATACGTTATTAGGGGGTGGGTCTTCTGACCAGATGGAGGGAATTTAACCTGTTCTTGATGGGGCTGCAATCCCCTTGAAGGAACAAGTTCGTAGCTTGGGGGTGTCTCCTGAGCCCAGGTGCCTTCAGTGGCTCAGAGTGCCTTCTGTCAGATGCAGCTGATGGCTCAGCTACACCCCTATCTGGACAGAGATAGCCTGCTATCAGTTATCTAAACCCTGTAATCTCTAAACTATATTACTGCAATCCACTCTATGTGGGGCTGCCCTTAAAGACTATTGGGAAGCTGCAGCTTGTACAAAAAAGCAGCAGCCAAAATAATAACAGGGATCAGACAATCTGATCAGATAGCACCAATTGTGGCCTACTTGGCACTGGCTGTCTATCTTTCTGAGCCCAATTCAAGGTGTTGTTCTTAACTTATAAAGCCCTACACATCTTGGGATCAGGATAATGGGGGAATGCCTCTCCTGACCTCCTCCTACCTGGACACTATGATCAAATCTTGGAGCCTATCTCTGACTTCCACCTCCAAAGGAGGCTTGGTTGGTGGCAACAAGGAGAAGGGCCTTTTCAGTGGTGGCCTCCCAGTTTTGAAATGAGCTCCCCACTACGGTCTGTCTGGCACCAACCTTACTATCTTTTTGGGGCCAGGTAAAGACCATCCTCTATTGCGGGGCATTCAAGTAGCTTCTGGGGCCTGCTACCTGTTGAACAGGTTTAAATATTTTTTTTTATTTTCTTCTTTAAGTCACGGCTTTAAATTTTATATTATGAAATCATTAAAGGGTTACATGCTTTTAATACAATGTGTTCGTATTGGTATTGTTTTAATAGACTTTGTGCACCACCAAGAGAACTCTGGCTACTGATGGCACATAAATAAACAAACAAATGATTCAATGCGGGAGAAGTGTGGTGGTGAAGGGATTGAACCAAGACTCAGTGATTAGTCATGAAATGTAATCAATCTCATTTTCTGAACTACTGCTATTTGTTTCTACTTCTGCTTCTTCATCTTTGTCTTCATCATAGTTATCTAAAAAAAAATAAGGGTTTGCCCAGATTGAAACAAGCATCTCATTTCTTGTGTTTGTTTTTTTCTTGATTTTGATGTGTTTCCAAAGACTGACCAGATACTTTCACAGGGGTGTAGAAGAATAGACATGAAGCAAGAAGAATTAGAAACTGTACTGGGTAAAAGCCATGCCACCATATAACAGGAAGAAACTGTCTGTCAGAATCCCAGAGAAACCCTAGAATGTGTTCTGCACTTCGCAACATCTGAAAGTACATTTCCAACAATAAGTCCTAAGTGTCCTGATTCTTTTGTAATCCAGTCAAATGCAGAAGCAATATTATCATTATTTTTACTGCCTTTGAATCTGAGATTCAACAGATCTGTAGTACCATGAATTGGATGGCACCTAAACTCTTCCTGTTTCTGAATAGAATTTTTTGCTTTACTTTCTTCTCTACTTGTGTTCTCAAAGACACTTGTTTATATTTTTATTTATTTATTTAGGAGACTTCTATGCCGCCCCATTCGCCGAAGCCTCGGGGCAGCTTACATCCATAAATAAACTTCCTTAAAATAATATAAATTAACAGTAATTATATCTTGGCTATTTTGTAAGGAATGCTTGACAAAAGAGCTTGTCTGAGTCAGAGCAGAGACTACTGAAGAAACTGGTTTAGAATATTCAGGGAGTCCTGCAGCTGAACCCAGAAGGCATCCTTATCATTTACAATGTTCCTTATACTTCTGGGAACATTAAGACCCTTGACTGTTACTGATTCTTAAATAGCTTTGTTGTTTTTTAGTTAATTTTCAAAGGAGATTACCATTTTACCCCACTGAATTTTACTACAGAAATTCACTGTCACCATTTTGCTTTTGCACGTTTTTCTTCTTGCTTCTTCCTGAAAACTGCAACAACAACACGAGTAGTTTTTACATGTTTTATAACTTTCACTCATGTATCTTTTGGAGGATGTTGGCTTTTGTGAGATCGTTAAGAAGAAAGTATAGCCCATGATAAACATGTAATGTAATGGATGAACTTATTACAGAAATGTGGCTATTTATCCATTCTGATATCCCATGCCATTTTCACCTTGTCAGTCAGTATAACAGATACTTCATTACTCTCAATTTTCTGCAGGATTTCATATTTTATAACTCATACACCTATTCTTTCCTGCTTCAATGCTTCTGTAAAAAGCATTTAAAAGGATAGAAATAGATCAACCAACAATACCAACAAAACAAAAGCCACAAGCAAAAATGAGTCAGAAATTTTTTTCTTGTGACAATAACAAAGTCTCAGTGACAGAAATGCATCTTGCTCCTGACCTTAGAGCAAAAGAACTGATATTGTACATAGTTGGGAAGCTCCATTTTTTCTTGGCCGTCACATCAATATTCTTTTCCTAAACAAGAAATTAAAGGGGCTACAGAGTTCTATGCACACATGTATAGCATTACCTATAACTACACTCCCAGCATAAAATACCCTACAAGATGATATTTCATGAGAGGTGTGAGGCAGATGAAAGTAGCTAGGAAAGTTACCAACATGCATGGATGGAGGAATTCTGTGCATATTTAAACTCACAGAGGCTCATCATCATAACTAAGCATGTAACTAATGTATGTAATTATTGTGAACATGTGTGAAGCTCCAACATGAAGCTGAAAAGATCATTACTGAGATCAGAACAAAAGTTGGAATCTGAACTGTAACCTACCAAGCAAGGCAACATTGCAACTGTAAGTCATCCCATACAGTCTTCTTTTAAAACAACATATACACCCCAGTATAGTAGTTGGATTCAAAGCACACAAAACACCACTGGTATCTTTTTAAAATTACCATGAACTACAGTGCCAATTAATTTCACATTTCGGCTAACATTCAGTTTTGTTATAACTTGTGAAGCCTGCAAATATCAGAACTAGTAAATAGGGAGCATAATAGTGTTTCTGAATAGGCTTCTGACAACGATTCAAAACAGACTACAGCTTGCATTCCACCTATTTGAACCATGAAAGCTTAAATTTCTGCTTCCTATGAGATACTTCATACTCTCTAGGTAAAGGAAGGTTTTCACAACACCAATATTAGTAATACCTGTATATACCTAGCCTTATGCTACCTGCTGTATGCATATGGCAAGGGTGGATAGGCTTGTGGGATTTAATTTCCTTGGGGAGAACCCCAAGATCTCCCCACTGGAGCTTGGTACAAAGACACAGGCTGAGTTCACATGACACACCAAACAACTCTGCTGCACTGTTTTCACAGCATGTGGACTTCTGCTGAACTTACTGCTCAGAGGCTCACATGGCTGCCCAGGCAGTGTGGTTTTTACACTGCCTGCCCTGTTGTCCCAGCCCTGCCATGCAGTCCAGGAGCCACCATGAACGAAATCCCTATCTTTCCCCTGTTCTTGCCTATGGACCACAACAACCTCCTCCCGACTGGTCCACTGTAGTCCTGAGGTGGGCTGCTCCTTTACCACACCCAGTTCCAACCATGTCTGCTATGCTTTCCAACAGCTCCAGCCCCCACAGATATTTCTGTTAAGTGAAAACAAACAGTATTCCTGTGATTCACCCATTCTTCCTCCGTGTATTTTTGTACTGTTTACCTGTTTCCAAAAGTAAGCAGGGAGACGGACCCATAGCTTGGTCAATGGGAATAAATGGCACAATAGCACGTCTTTCTAGGGAGCTCATGGTAGAGACTGAAGGCTAGAAATGACCACTTCCACAGCCACTTTTGCCAGGGGATTCTATGGTGCTTCTATAACAATAATGGTCAAATGATGATCTTGGGTCTTGATGACTGGAGAAGCTGCAGTGAAGCCTTAGATCATGCGTGGGTCCTCAAACTAAGGCCCGGGAGCTGGATCTAACCCGCCATGCCCATGTGGACCCATTGCGCCCATGCATGCGCCCACCACTGCTCACCTTGCCCCGCACACAGGGAGGCAGCGGTTTGGTCGCTCGGAGAAAACAATCTCCAAGCGAGCAAGTCGCTGCCTCGTGCTCCTGCCTCACTTCACCTCCCCTTGCATGCCCGCCCGCCTGCGTCTCACCATGTGCCCTGTCCCCGCCTGCACGCACCGCCCCTGCCCCCTCATCGGTCCGCGTGCACCGCCAGCACCACCTTTCTGGCCCGCAGCTAGCACTGGCACCTTTCAACTGGCCCCATGCCCCAGATCTTTGATTCTCTCCCTGTTTTCAGAAAACTAATTCTACCACACAAGAACTGTGGAAGTGGATCCAGGCAACAAAACAGACTTGTAACAGCAGGATTTCACCATGGTTTCTTGCACTGTGTGAACCCATCCATACACTTTGAATTACAGAATTCTTATCAAAGGAAATTGTTTTCAGTTCTAGAATTGATTGGAGCTCACAACACTTCTACACAAAAATTCATTCCTGGTCAGCTCAGGTTTTCTTCATTTAATCCAAGAGTGGGCAATTTGCAACCCTCTCAATTTGTTGACCTTTAAGTCCCATCAACCCTGGCCAAGAGAGCTTATGATAAGGGTTCATGAGAGTAGTAAGCCAAAACATTTGAACTGCCACAAGCTGCCCACCTGATTTTAGCAGCAGAATTTAGGTGTGTTTCGGGGGGGGGGGACTGCTATGTTGCTGCTATGGAGGGTGAGAAATTCTCGCCTATCCAATGAAAATCAGTTAGGTGAAAGCTTATGCAAGTTTACATGGAAAAAAGCCTACAACTCCGAACATGCTCCAGCTGCTATGACAGGGATTATAGACCTTTTTCCTGCCTAAACTTACACAGGATTGCACTTTTAGAGATCTGTCAACAGGTCCACATCTACTTGCCCACTCCTGTTAGAATGCCTGAAAGAAGCATTAAAAAGAATTTCCCCAATATCAAACAGATGCTAGTAGAACAGGCCAAATTACAGAGGCAAGAACATTTCAGTTTTAGAAAGCATAAATATAACATGCTAAACTCTCCAAACATTATATAAAACCAGACAATAAGGTTGCATAGCATATTTTGTTTAAAGAACAGGGCCAGTCCCCAGAAAAGGAAGGAAATGCTCTGTTACCAAGTCCCAAAAGGAGGGTCCTAAAGTTATTCACAAGCACTGAATGAGTTTTTTGTTTTTGGTAGAGCGGTCTTAATTATACTCCCTGGAAATTGGAAAAGGGTTCTCCATGCTTTGCTTCCTTGCTCAGCCAAATAACCTAAGTGCAAATACCTTCCTGAAATAATCATTCATAGCTACACAATGAGGCTCATTTTATAATGCAAGAATCATGGTTTTAAGTGAAAATCACCTTGGTTCAAAGAAAGAAAAGAAAAAATGAGAAAGAGAATACATGAGCAACATATTGTATAAATGATAATAGAAAAGCAAAATGGAGAGGTCACCAAAATCACAGGGAATAGGAAGAAGAAATATGGTCAATATAGGGTATTAACCATCCTTCTGCAAATGGCCTCTAGGAAAGAATGAATCTGAAATGATGTTTTTCCACCCCGAAAACACAATTTTCTGGCTGCAGTTTTAAATAGAATTCTAACATGTGTGAACAGCTTTTTAGCACATCAGCAGAACAGATGTATATGGACCATTTCTGTGTAAAAAAACCTGCATGGAGCCTTCTCACCATCTCACATTCAGTTACATATACTAAGTATAAATATGCTTGTTTCATTACATTAGGATATTTCATTGTATGCTACAATACGCTTGGAAAAAAAGAGTACCACCAGATATATTGAGAGTGGTCATAATATACCACTCTCAAGGAGGAAATGGGTTAAACCTCAGCCTTATAAAGCAACACCTGAGCTAGTACAGAGTGCATTATACTCATAATTCACAAACCACATCAAGCATATTTGCAAGAGCCCAGGATACAACTCCCACAAATGTCTGAGCGCTAACAAATTCCTTATTTATTAGACAACCACCAAAAAGATTAAAAATAAACTAGCATATCCCATAATAGCTCAATAATAAGAACTAGAAAGCCCCCATAAAAATCTAAAAAATCAGGTGGAGAGGGAAGGAGGGATCAAATATCAGACATTTTCCCTTTCGATAAAAGGCCACCCCTTGTCACGAGCAATACAAGTGCAGAATTGAAAATCACAAACAATAAGCACGGAATACAGGTGGGAAGCTTGAGATTCTGAACAACTGAGAAATGTATTTACTGAATAAAATCATCATGAATTATTACACGGGCTCTACATCTACACATACCCCCCCCCCCGCGGGCAAGAATCAGACGCGATCATTCAGCACGTTTGTTCAGGTTTGTTTGCTTTTTAAAAAAAAAAAAACGGTCACTGTCTAACCGTTCCGATGCACTTCGCCCTTATATTTACCATCCCTAATCCCGCCTTTATCCCAGTTTGCAGCCAAAAGCCCCCTCAGAATGAAGCGCGAGACACTCGACGGCAGGGCCACCGGAGCGACCGCGGAAAGAAGCGCCAGGCTGGGGAGAAAAGCATCGCTCGAGACCACCAAACGGCAAGCAAACGGGAGAAGGTGGCCTGCCCAAGCTGGAAAGGGTCGCCATCCATTCGCCAGGGGCTGGAAGGCTGGCGAGACCCGAGCAGCCCTCGAACGGGGCGCGGCCCCACCGAGGACCCTGCGCGCCACCGCCAGACGGACTCCCGGGCGAGCCCAGAACCTGCCTGGGCACCCCGCTCCCGCGGAGGAAAGGCGAAGGCACGGTCGGGATGGAAGCGGCCCTTTCCCTCCCTGGAAGCGAAGCGAGCCCCAGTGCGCGCAACCACTCACCAGCCTGCCTCCCCGGTTCTCGCGCGCGGCTCTTTCTCTCGACCCGTCGGCGGCTCTGAGGCGAACGAATCCTGCGGGAGCTCCGCGAGGAGGGAGATGAGGGACGGGACGAGGGGCGGAGGCTAATGGCCGCGGAGCGAGGCCCAGGCGCCGCCTCTCTCCTCCTCCTCCCCTCCGCCCCGCCCCGCGTCTTCACGCGCCCACCGGGAGGACGCGCGGCCGGCGCGAGTGACGACAAAGCGAGCGGCCGTGCCCGGGGCTTGGCCGCGGCTCTTGCGAAGCGGTGCCGCGCGTGGGCAGTTTTCAAATCACGCTCTGGCTTTGACTATCTCGGGGTTATTCACGCATCTCACGAAGTGAGCCCTGCCCACGAAACCCTGTGGTGGATATATGTGCCTTCAAGGGGCCACGGCCGCCTGCAGTATGGATCTAGTTTGCATGAAGGCAGCGAATCCTAATGTACTTACCGCTGAGTCGGCCTTATTATTACTGCTCAGTGTTTGGTCCGCTCCAGCACGGCTTTTCTAATGTTCTTATGTTGATATTTCTCAAGGTATCCAAGCCTAGCCATTCAGAAGTAAGTCGCTGACAAGTTCCAAAAGATTTACTCTCGAGTCAGTGTGTATAGTTCTGAGCCCAATAAAAGACAGGAGTTAAGAAAACCTACTAGCATTACATACCTTCGGGCCTAACCACGGAAAAGTGGGAAAGAAAATTGCAGCAGAAAAGTGGAAAAGAAAAGGTTAAAATTATTATTATTATTATTATAGCATTTCTATGCCGCCCCTTGCCGAAACCTCGGGGCGGCTTACAACATGATAAAATACATTGAAATACAATAGTACATAATAAATTACCATTAAATATAAAAATACAAAGAATACATTGATTTACAAAAATAAAATTAAAATTATCAGTATAAAATAAAAATATAGGAGGAGAAAGAGAAGGAAGAAGAAGTTGCCCTGGCCAGATCATATGTTTTAACAATTGAAATGATGTTTAAATAAAAAGGTCTTTACCTGGCGCCGAAAAACCAGTAACGACGGTGCCAGGCGGACCTCTTTGGGGAGTGAATTCCATAGGTTGGGCGCCACCGCAGAGAAAGCCCTCCTCCGGGTACTTACTCTCCTAATTTCTTTCATGGAGGGTTCCCGGAGAAGGGACTCTCCCGCAGATCTCAAAGGGCGGTCGGGCATATACGGACGTAAGCGCTCGTTCAGGTAGCCAGGACCCAAGCCGTTTAGGGCTTTGTAGGTCATAATCAACACCTTGAATTGGGCCCGGGCTTCAATGGGAAGCCAGTGAAGCTGACGGAGGACTGGAGTCATGTGAGCATAACGCCCCATCCCCGTCAGCAACCTGGCAGCTCTATTTTGCACCAATTGAAGTGTTCGGACTGTCTTCAGGGGAAGCCCCACGTAAAGCGCGTTACAGAAGTCTAGGCGGGAAGTCACCAGCGCGTGTGTCACCGTCGCCAGGCAGTCGTACTCCAGGTAGGGGCGCAGCTGATTAATCAGCCAACGCTGAAGGAAGGCGCTCCTCGCCACCACTGTCACCTGAGCTTCCAAAGAAAGCTCCGGGTCGAGGAGTACTCCTAAGCTGCGGACCTTATCCCTAAGAGGGAGTGTTGCACCATTCAGGACCAGGTCAAATCCACCCTCTCCGAAACCCGATCCGCCAACCAACAGGACCTCCGTCTTGTCTGGGTTGAGTTTCAGTTTATTGGCCCTCAACCATTCCCTTACCTCGGTCAAGCACCGGTTCAGCACAGCCACTGCCTCATCTGGGTTAGTGGAGAATGAGAGGTAAAGCTGGGTATCATCAGCGTATTGATGATTCCGCAGCCCACACCTCCTGATGACCTCTCCCAGCGGTTTCATATAGATGTTAAATAGCAGAGGGGATAGAATGGAGCCCTGTGGTACCCCATGGCATAGCTGCCATGACGTAGAGACATGGTCCCCCAGCACTACCTTCTGGAATCGACCGTTGAGATAGGAGCGGAACCACTGCAAAGCAGTGCCTCCAACCCCCAATCCCGCAAGTCTGTCCAGAAGGATACCATGGTCGATGGTATCGAAAGCCGCCGAGAGGTCCAGAAGAACCAACAGGGATGTACTCCCCCTGTCCTTCTCCCTGCACAGGTCGTCGTACAGGGCGACCAAGGCAGATTCAGTACTGTACCCGGGTCTGAAGCCGGACTGAAAAGGATCCAGATAATCAGTTTCATCCAAGAGTGCTTGGAGTTGTCCCGCCACCACTCGCTCCAACACCTTGCCCAGAAATGGGATGTTGGCCACAGGTCTATAGTTAGTGGCCATCTCTGGATCCAGTGACGCTTTCTTCAGGACCGGTCGTATTACCGCCTCCTTTAAAGGGGCAGGCACTCGACCCTCCCTCAGAGAAGCGTTAACCACTTCCAAGATCCAGGTCCCAATCCCGTGCTTGGAGTTATTTATTAGCCAAGACGGGCAAGGATCCAATAGGCAAGTGGTAGGACGTACTCTTCCAAGCACCTTGTCCACATCATTGGGCCGCAATAATTGAAATTCCTCCCATAATTTTGGACCAGACGGTGGCATTGGCGATTCCTCAGAGACCTCTGATTCATTAGTGGAGTCCAGCTCGTGACGAATCTGAGCGATTTTCTCCCTGAAATGCCTGGCAAAGTCGTCACAGCGGGCCTTCGAGGGTGGCATCGGACTTCCTTAGGACCCAGGCGAACCAGGCCTTGCACCACTCGAAAAAGCTCCGCTGGACGGCATTGTGAAGAGGCAATGGAAGCGGAAAAAAACTTCTTTTTCGCCGCCTTCACTGCCACAGCATAGGCCCGATAGTGGGCTCTCAAGTGTGTTCGGTCAGATTCATCCCGTGATTTCCTCCACCTACGCTCTAGCCGTCTCCCAACTCGCTTCATCGCCCGTAATTCAGGTGTATACCAAGGGGAAGAGCGGACTCTGCCCGGTGGGAGAGGACGCTTAGGAGCGATCGTGTCCACAGCCCTGGTCATCTCTCCGTTCCACAGTTCGACCAGAGCCTCGACAGGAGCACCAGTCTTGTCAGCCGGAAACTCCCCCAGGGCCTTCAGGAATCCGTCCGGATCCATCCGGCTCCGGGGGCGGGCCAATACAATCGGGTCCGCACTCTTATAGAGGGAGAGGCCACTCTCGAGCACAAACCTCACCAGGAGGTGATCTGACCATGACAGGGGAGTCAAACATAAGTTCTTCACCCTCAGGTCATCCTCTACCTGCCCCGTCGTGAATACCAGGTCCAGAGTGTGTCCACGTTCATGGGTTGGGCCAATGACATGTTGAGACAGGCCCATGGCTGTCATAGAGGCCATGAAGTCCTGAGCCGCCCCGGTCAGTCCAGACTCGGCATGGAGATTGAAGTCCCCCAGGACCAACATCCTGGGGGTCCTCAACACCAGGTCCGAGACGGTCTCTGTCAGCTCAGATAGGGAGACTGCTGGGCAGAAAGGTGCACGGTACACCAATAGAATCCCCAATCTGTCTCGTTCGCCCAACACCAAGTAGAGGCACTCCAGCCCTGGTCTCAAAGGGACCGGAAGACCCGTGAGAGAGATGGAGGCTCTGTGAACCAACGCGACTCCCCCTCCCCTCCCTTCTGGGCGTGAACAGTGTTGAACCAGATACCCGGGCGGGCACAACTGGGAGAGGGCAACATCCCCTCCCTCTCCCGCCCAGGTCTCCGTTATGCAAGCCAGGTCAGCCCCCTCATCCACAATCAAGTCATGGATGAGGGAAGATTGATTATTGACCGACCTGGCATTGAGCAGCAGCACTGTCAGACCCGAGGGGTGGTTGACAAGGCTACCTGGCGCCCTCTGGTTGGGGGCAGGATCAGAAGGAGGGACAGGTGTCAGCCATCTGTCCATCCTTCTTCTACGTGGACACGTTAAGCCCCTATTGTTGTAACGACCAAAGCCCGTGACCACGCCAATAGCAGCCCCCGTGGGTTCCCCAGGATATATAAACGTCGACATGGCCAGGAATGACTCAAAGCACTGATTAAAGCAGGGTAAGATTATAAAGTAGGTCGAAGGAGGAGAAAAAGAATGATAAAAAGAAAAAAAGAAAAAGAAAAAAGAAAAAGGGGATCCTTCCTCTTCCCTGAGAATCAGCAGTAGGCAAGCCTATTTCAACAAGAGTCCATGGCCAGCCCAGCCCCCCTCTCGTCCCCCCAAACGGCACCCCAAACGGCAGCAACCCCTTTGGTCGCCGGCCCGAGGCCACCGGCCCCGGCCGTTGCCGCGGCTTTGACTCCGCAGGGCGCCTCCGAGACCCGCCCCGTCGCGCAGCGCGCGCGCCCGATCACCTGGGCCGGCGGGCGGCGCTCTCCGGCGCCGCGTGCAGCCGCGCTGGCCGGTGGAGCTGGCTGCCGTCGAGGTCGCAGCCACGTGCGTCTGCCTGCATTCGCTTGCCCGGGAGCGGCGTGATCTTTCCCAGTTCCGTATGTTTCAAGTGTTGGGACTACAGCTCCCATTATCCCCGGGCATTAAGGTTCCTGTCTAACATGGCTGTAGCATGCCAAGCTGGGAAAAAGTTACTTCTCAAAACCTTATTTTTCCACCCCTGCCACCCTTTTATATTTCACTTGCAGGTAATAGTCTGATTGCTTTTGTTTAGTGGATTGATTTTAGTAATGGTCTTTCACTTCTTTAAAGTGTCAACCCCCTACTACCTTCAGTTCCCTTTGGTCTCATGCGTTATTTGGATTGTGAGCCTCTAGGGAGGGGAATTGGAATATTTTAATCAGCTACAGCTCCTAATGTATGCCAGACACTACTATAAATGATTAAATAAATGGAACAAAGAATTATGTATTCTCATTTACCAGGACAGTCCATGTTTGGCAAAACTAGTAAATTTTCCATCTTTTCTTGCTAGTGTTGTATTTTAGAGAATGCTCTTGTAAATATATGTATTTTCTTTCCCTAGCCTCTAGAAAGCTGAGTGTGAGGTGGGTATAGGGCAGTGGTGATGGTCTCTCAGAGATCTCTCTCTGTGGCCATGCAAGCTGAGTTGCCCCAACATCACCCCAGCGGCCAAGCATTGGATAACAGCACACATAGGGGCCATGCGCATGCTCAGAAAGTAGTGCTGCCAGGCGATGATGTCACAAGCCGTGACACATAGGCCGCGACTCATCCGAGCTTTCACATGGCTGGTCAGTGCACTGCCAAGGAGATATATATTTGCTTGAATGGGCTGTTTTCAGGTTTTATTGCAGTGTTAGCACTTTGCAATAAATAAGTAGGTTTGGGGCATTTGGTCTCTAAAAGGTTCATCCTCACTTGGTTTGGGTTAGAAAAACAAGGTGTCCCGGGCATGATTCTGATTTTTGGAAAGTGTTTAGAATGGGCAGAAATGATGAACCTTGCAGAAAAAGCCTTGCAGAGGAGTTTTCAAAATTGCCCTCTTTAATGGACCTTTAGCCCTATATTAGGGTTAGGGGAGTGCACCAGGATAGGGTTAGGCCAGTGGTGGCAGACCTATGGCACGAGTGCCACAGTGGGCACGGAGAGCCCTCTCTGTCGGCATGCAAACTAAGTCACCCCAGCATCGCCCCAGCAGCCGAGCATCGGATAACAGCACACATAGGGGCCATGCGCATGTTTGGAAAGGAGAAGCGGTGCCAGGGAATGTCACATTCCGCGACTCATTAACTGCGACTCCTCCAAGCTTTTGCATGGTCGGTCAGTGTGCTACCAAGGATATATATTTGGTTGGACTGGCTGCAAGTTGTTTTTTCTAAACTAAAACCTCAGTTTTCAGGTTTTATTGTAGTGTTGGCACTTTGCGATAAATTAGTGGGTTTTGGGTTGCAGTTTGGACACTCAGTTTCTAAAAGGTTTGCTATCACTGGTATAGGGGAATGAATGCACTTAACACAAATAGTTTAACAAAGTAGATACGAAATGTTCCAAAGGCACTCCATTTCTATTTCTTCATAACTTTTGAGCTGCAAAGGTAACTGTTACTGAATGTGTTTTGAGTTGCTTTACTCTATAAATTCAGCCAGTTCCATGGAGAAATATACAATGTTTGGACTCATCTATGATGCTCACTTAACAGGAGCTCAAGATGCCAATTTCACAAGCCATGGGCTATCACAGCAACACCAGCTGGAGAAGACCCTTCAGTAATGTGTAATAGGTGAAGAGCAAGGGCTTAGCACAGTCCTTGTGGTGTATTTTAACCTGTGAAATTGTGGGAGGTATTGCTTTAGGAGAGCAATATGTTCCTAAGCAGATGAAGAGCAAGACGCATTTCTGAGTAAAAAGTTTTACTCCAAAGACAATTGCTTTCTTCAAGGCTTCTAACCCCCTCCCCTCATGCTCAGCATAAATCTGCTATGCATATAATTAGAAAAAACTCATGTCACAGCTGATGAGGAATTAAAATTTCCAACAGCCCCCTCTACAGCTGGCAGCTGGAAGTGTTTGCTCTTTTACTACATTTTGGGATATAGAGGAAACAATACAAAAGGATGAGTAAGGCAAGAAGCTATAGCCTTGAATTTACAAGAGCCGAGAAGAAATGGCAGAGATGGGACAATTTGGAGGGCATCTTCTGCTGTTCCTGAAGGCATTTGGCCAGCTTAGTGACAACAGAGGAAGCTAGTAAAGTGGATGATACAGAGGAAATATTGGGATGTAAGTGGGCCCACTGTTTCTGTCCAGGATTTACTGTGCCTATGTATCAGCTTTCTGCAAAACAGAAACACACCCCTCCTTTTTTAAAGCCACCCAACAGTTTGTCAGCAATCTGTACCAACTGAACATATTGCTGGTAGCTCTCCCTGCTGCATTTTTGAGGTTTTTGGATGGAGGTATGGCGAGTTTCCTAAAGCCTTGGGGTAGTATCCAAAACATGCAATCTGCCAACACCAGTGATGTTGCCCTAGCAAGGATATCTCTTCAAAGTGCACCCTCAGAAAGTAGTTAGACTCTCTACCAGAAGAAAAACGAATAGGACTCTCTTCTGTGACCCGTCCTGTTCTGGAAGTGCTAGCTCCCCATATCCTTCCAACTCAACACAAAGGCAGTGTGGGATTCTTTCCATGAATTTCTCCATTGCCTTCTTATGGGCAGCTTTCACTGCAGGACCTCTAGATATTTAAAAGTAGCTTCATAGTAGGAATCAGGAAATGAATGAATTCAGACAAAAGCGAAAGCTCCCTTTTTATTGAAATGCCTTTTCCTCTGCCTTTTTTTCTGGAGTCAGGCTGTTCCATCCCCACTCAGCCTGTTACTGTTTCCTCCAGCCTTCAGTCAATTTAGAGTATTCTGTCCCTCTACTCCAGTTTATTTTTTATTTTTTAAATCATGTACCCTTGCAAACATCATGGCTACTCTTGGTTGGCTGTTAGACCTGCCTCTCATGCCTGGGTTGTGTGCTTAAGGATATTCAGTAATAATAAATGTCCAAACCTTAAATTATTAAAGCACATCTTTATTTGCAATTAAACAATTAAGATCCACAAGTAAACTATATATTTTTCTTCAAGTTTTTACCTAGACAACTATTTGTCAATCAAAATTAAATATATCCACAAAATATGCATAACAGCTTATATTTCACATAACAGAATGAAGTTACTCTTAAGACTAAAAACAATATTTGTTAAATGTTTATTTTTTTTCTTTTTCCTCTGGGGAGCTGCTGGTATATTATGTAGAATTAGTGTACCTTATTAATGGCAAGAACTCTCCTTTTACTCCAATGCAGGCAAAATACATAAGGCCCTTTTAAAACATACAGTAGCTGCAGTGATGAACTCTGAATTCTTTTCACATCATCCAGTGTTGACCAAATTCAAGTGCATGTTATTTTCAACTGAGTACAACGCTTGCTGCTTAATGTAGAGGCTCTTGGCTGAAAAACCTTTGCTTGAAAAATGCAAACACACGAGTTCAGTGACAAATCTGTTTATATGAGAACAAGCTTGTGCGAAGATGCACAATCATATTGGGCTTTCAAGATGACTACTGAGATGCTTGAAGCCAACTCACTGAGCAGCACAAGACTCAGTTAAACTGGACAATGCAAATCACAGAAAAAATGCAAACTCATTTCCACTAGCAACATTAGCAACAAAAATAAATAAATATGGTCAGTCATAGGACTATGAATATGATCCAGACACAAGATTGCATTTTATACCCTTTATATTTACACATACACTATAGCACCTGTGCCAGAACACAACAACAAAAAATACCCAACCCACATATAAATACAAAATGTCCTTTTAGAATTTGCTAGAAGAATCAGTTCACTGATTTTAGTATCCATATGAATTAATGTTAAATGTGAAGTCCAGTCCCTAATATTGGGACCTAATTGCACTGGGAAATTAGTCAAAATATTCTGATAGAGTACATATCAGAGCCTCTGCTATAAGAACTGCAACTGTTTCCCTTTGTATGTTTGTACATTATTTTTTGTATGTGCATTATCTACTCATTCCCTGCAATTTGCAAGTGAAGTACAACCAACCTATCCTGATTTACAATTTTTTAAGCAAATGCTTTTTAAAAGCATGCTAAGCAGGAATATACACAAGCTAGGATCCAAAGAGCATCTTGAGTTGTTCCCTATGATATCCCAAGTTGGGCAACAACCTATAAGGTGGCCCAAGTAGAAAGGGCAAGCTGCACTGAGGCAAGCTCTCTACGAAGCCCAGTAGATCCTAGCCATACTAGCTGTTTTACTCATAGCTAAATGTGCAAGACTGAGAATATAAACAAGAATTTATGACCAGTTAATTTTGTGAGATAATTTTATTATTGACGAGGTTCAGAATTCTAAAATCTAGCCCAGATAAAAATGCCTTGTGTATCAACAGCAGCACTGGTATAGCACTGCATTGGCATCACAGATTGAGACACAGGCATTAATTTTCAGGACTAGTAATGGAGGGTGTTAAGACAGATTTTGGATGTACCGAAATAGGTCTTAAAACAAATGGAAACAAGCTAGAAAGATAGCACACTGATAAAGCATTCATACCATCGAACAACCCCAATCAACTCTGCACAGGAATCTATTAAGCAACTCTTCAGTTTGATAGCAAATCTGTTTTGTCCAAATATTTTGTCAGTAGTAAAGCATTAGATAAAGTGCTACTATTTTGAAATTCAAGAAATTTAGAGAAAAATGAAATATTTGTAAAGTGTGTTAAATATCAAGTAATTCCACCAACAATATTGTCAGTCAAGGTCTCTGCATTTCCAAAGTATCAACTTTGTTTCTAAAGAATAATTTCCAAAGTATTAACATAGTGGTCTTCAAATCTCCCTGTACAAATAAATCATATGCCAGTAACATTTGGTTTAAGGCAATAGAAGTTCACCACAGAGCATGGTTCCTTAAATATATCTTTAATATCCTATCAACCTGATTGCAACTGATGTGGAAAAATTTAAAACCTATGGATTTTAAAATTAAATTTTCAAGCCTACAGATAGGCAATTGTCCTGCACAAAGATGATTTTCTTCTCTTTTTACTATACCATTCCAAAGATTGAGAAATAACCATTTCAGCTTTGGTTTGTATTTCTAGCTTGGCTGCAATGAGTGAATTAAAGCAAATGTAAATCTTTTTCCCGTACAGCACTTCCAGTACTTAACATACTTGTCCCTAATCAATATTCTGCTTTTGTGCACAGTAGATTTCATCAAGATGTAGCATCTGTACCCAATATCCCTCTCCTTTGAGGCATTTCAATTCAAAGTATGATCCACAGATCGCAAATCACAAGCCATTTAAGCCAACAACCTGGATCCTCCCATTTCATACCCATACTTCTTCACTGCATACTCCAAAATCCACTCTTGAGGCTTAAGGATCCTCCAGAATGGCATGGGGCATGCTGCAGGGTCTGTAGTAGGAGGGTAGTCAGCAGACACAGTGAGGCGACACTTTGTGCATGCAGAAGAGCATCACACCTGCACAAGAGTGCCTTCATATCCAAGACACTGCATTTGTGTTTAAGCCATTTCTTTCCTCATTTATTTGGAAGCAAATTCAACTGGCAGAAGGTATTCGTTTTCAATTAGGCATACTCACTAAGCCAAGTTTATAAACTAATTGTGTACACCTTTACAATCAGCTTCTAAGCACACTCAACACAGTGTAGGCTACAGTGATGGAGACTGACTATTTACAGTCATAGAATGGGAAGGGAACACATTTCACTAGATCCTCTCATCCATGTAGAGCCTTATTACAAATAGCCATGGGGCTAACAGACAAGGAGCTGTACTAACACTCTACCTTTTCACGTAATGTATTAACCAGTGCAATGTGAACTCTTCAAGTCTTTTGTCTTGTGTTCTGTCTTAATGCATAAATATTGACATTGCTAGAAGTTCAGTGTATCTGTTCATAACATGTATGGTGAAACACACATGAAGATAACTACAGCCTGGTTATCAGGCTAGAACACAGAGACACTTAGCATAATTTGCAGTATTTCTCCTTGCACAACATATGCAGACCTAAGTAATGTGTGAATCTTACTAACTACAAGTGAGGTTAAGACCAATTATGGAAAAAAAAAGCACACAGTACCAGATGCCTTCATTCCTTTCTGAGCCAAAGACTGAAGAAGGGCACTTGCACATTGGTTAATATGCTGTAGGGCTAGACAAACTACAAGACTTTCAAGAGGTTGGGGAACCATCCATTCCCAACTGCTGGCCAGAAACTTGTAGTTCTGCACCCTATCAAGCAGACCCTTTCCAATTATCTAGTGGACTTCTCTACCAAATGCAAAAGCTGCTGAGATTCCTCATGTCTCTTCCACTTCTTGGCCTCCCTGGACTGTTTGCAACAAGTGTTTCAGCTTTGTTGCTTTCCACAGCTGCTGCAGGTCTATCTGCACACTGCTTGTGGAAAGGTGCTGTCCATGTCGATTCTGCCAAAAAAAAAAAAAAAACCTCTCTCCTCAGCTCTCTTCACTTGCGTTTTGTGCCTTCTTTGATAAGAGGATGGCAACATTTCTAAACTGGTAGCTGTGGGATATTGCTATGCTGCAGGATTACTAACGACAAGATCCCTTACAAATGGAACTTATCTGTGAAATCCTGAAGTTAAATTAAAGTTGCAGCATCACTTACTTGACTTGCAATTAATGTGCTACAGTAGTTTGGACCACATGGCATAAATGTGGCAGATGCCAGGAAGGCTAATGTTTTAGCTTAACATATAGCCTAAATGTGGTTGCCCAACATTTGGGGATAGGAAATACCAATATACCAACACAAACCAATCTTTTTCCTATGCTCGCATTAATGTTGCTAGAGACATTACTGCAGCACTAGAGGTGCATATTGCATCTGAAGATTTGGAGGGACCATGCTGTAGTCTAAGTCGTATGATTAGCTGGCTTGCTTAAAGTCATATTCCTCAGAGAATGACTGACATTGTGGGTACTTCATATTTAACGTAACCCAGATGATATCCCCACCACACCCCCAAGCCACATAACTAAAAAAAAGCGAAGAAGCAATATTAACAAGTCATAGATTCCTAGATTTCTGCATTAGACAAACCTTCAAAAGTACCTTAAATAATCAGTTTTCCAGATTTAAAAAAAAACATACATCTGTAACATACATTGGCACAAAACTATTACCCTATTGCTCTTATTTACAATGAAAACAACTTGAATTAAAAAAGGAAGTGTTACAATTTTTTCTCTCCTCATCTTTTTTCTTTTTTCTTTTTTTAGCAAACAGTAAGAAAATAATTATCCATAAAATCCAACATCCATAACACTATCATTTCATGTCATTATGCCTGAAACATACATTCATGTTTTGTACAGAATGAAACACATACAAAAAATATTTTTCTTGTCTTTTTAAGCTTGATACAGATCTTCATAGCCCAATGCAAAGTAATTAACTGTATTAACTTTTAGGCCATATAAAAATATTAGTAAAAGGCTATTTATACCACAATGGAAAATGCATTTTGTGGAAATCACTTTCATGATAATGCTTTGATTTAGTATTATCCTATCTTCACCATATGTACATTTAAAGAAAATTCCTATAGCATGTTGATTAGCTGGTAACCCTGCCAAACTAATCTCTTTCAATATTTTATCATTGCTACTGACCAGTAAGCTGGTAATCAGCTTATTTTGGGGGACAGAGAGACTTTAAGGTAGCTAATGTTTGTGCCTCTATGTTGGATCAATGTACTAAATACCAAAAATATTCCCCAACAAAATACATTGTGGTATACACGTTTTTCATGGATTCAGCTTGCTTTGGCAACCTCACACAATATCAGCATTTGTAAAACTCCAGGGATATACTGTGTCATCATTATTTCTCTAATATTTCTCTTCAATAAGTTTATAAAAAGGGCAATGCTATCTCCAAAGTTTTGTTGGCAATTGTAAGACCATAAACTGTTTCATCAGCAAGAACACAATAATTAATATTTAATTCAACATATTAGAAGTGCTTATACTAATCCTGCATATAACTAACACCATGGTTTAAAACAATAATGAGAACCAAGATCCAAATCAAAAGCATGAAAACTTTTCATGTACCAAACACTTGCTGAAGCAAACATTAAAACAGACCATGAGTATGAAGTATGTTTAGCATTATTACGACTTTTAGTTATTATCTGAGTGTTACTAAGAGCAGCCACTGCAGGCTTTCTATAAAAGGGGATTTACACTGCTTACATTGCCATCCAAGGATAGCTTAGATGACTACACAGCAAAATTCTGAGCAGTGACATTGCACTTGGTCATTTGAAACTTTACTAAGTATAAAAGAAATGCATTACAACCCTTCACTTTTTTAACAGCTGCAGACCACTAAAAGCCAATTAAACTTTAAGCCCATTTAGCATTTGCTCTAATTGGTGAAACATAAAACATGTATTTCTACAAATGGGACTACTCCATTAAAATTGGGGTTTTAAGAAGCCCATTATAATCAATGGACTTAAATCATAAGTTTGGTAAGTGAAGTAATGGAGTCTCTAATATTGGTGTTCAGTTTTAACACTGGCCTAACAAGATAGTTATGTTAAACTCACCTTAAAATCCAGAAGTGAACTACCAAATATGTTTTGCAAACAAGCAAAACAGGCCAGCTGATAACATTCTTTTAAAAAACATTTCTAAAGCTTTGTTTCATTTGCAACAAAGAGTTTAAACTCACTGTGGAAAAATTATATACCATGTCTGGAAGACAAGCAGAACTCCTTCAGTCTGTGCAAAGTGTTTAATAGGGATCCCACTAGTGGAAGTTAAAAGAGACAATTTTTGCCTATTTTTCCATCTTCCTTTAGCCATTTGCACCCACCAAGTCTGGAGAAGATTGTCAGAGGATGCAAGCAGTTGCAGGGGAAGAGTAATTAGCAAAAGTTGCCTCTCTCTTCTACTGATAACAGAAGCATTCCATGAAGAGAAGTTTGTACAAGGTGGTAATAAAGTCTGCATCCATCCCCATACATATAAATTATGTAAGATACAGTTTTTAAAAACTCATTTTAAAATACTGCATATTTTCATTCTATTCTCTAAATATCTTCCTTTAAAATAACTGGGTAATTAATAAAAAGACTTTAATATAGGACAGATTTAAGTTTTCATGAAAAAGTGAATCCAAAACTTACTGTGCAAGAAGCTAGACAATTTCACTAGCTACTTGGCTTCAACTGTCCTAGAAATGTTTTAGAAAAGGAGACAAAAAACTATACATACCCCTAGAATGAATTCAGACTGTATCAATAAACCCATCTCCAATTGTATACATCCTAGTATCTTTTAAAATGAGGTACACAAACAAACAATTTCAATGCATAAAACATTTGCGGGATGAACTGATGGCATTTTAACCTTCTGTGCCACTTTTTCTCTTTTAAAGCACAGTCCAGTACAAGGATGACTTAAGAAACAGTAGATGTGGACTCAAGGGAAACGACTGTGTCAGGGAAGGCTCATCTTGGACTTGCAAGTTTAAAGCAGAGTATCAGTGCTATTAAAATTATATCCTATTCAAGTTAGAAAGTTTTTTCTCATTGTAAGGGTAAAACAGAGGAACAATTTCTGAAACAGCATACTGGCTTTTCATGTTGCTAACATTTTACCAGTTAAAAGGAATGTGTCAGGTTTTCCACTTTATTCCATAGTAGTAAACAATGATTACATATTAAAGAGATGGGGTTCTTCTGCTAGTCATAGTAGCTTGCAGGTACTTGTAGAAAGAGAAGGAATGGTATTTCTGTGACTCCCCCTCCCCACAGTACCACTCTAAGCACCAAGAGCCATATGTTAAAATGTGAACCCACTAAAAGAAATGTTATGATGATACTTCCCCCTTTAGGGCCAATACAGTGCTTTGTCATTAAGACATACACTATAAATCAAAGGCACTTAAGGGGTTAAGACAAAATGCATGTGTTCATTCCCATTAGATAATGTCATCAGATGTTTCAGTGTTAGGACAGGCTGAGAAACAGGGCTACGAGTTCAAAGGAAATGTCCCTTGTACCCCAACCTAAACAAAATGAGTGGGCCTTTATGCAGCTACTGCTGGGTTAGAACAAACTGCAGCTTTCCACTACCGATCCGGTTAGATTTTAAAAGGGCATAGGGCAAAATGTGCTGCTTCAGTAGGCAGTGTGTCTAGAGTAAATAATATTGCTAATATATCACCAAAATAAAAGGCAGCAAGGATCTTAACACAACAAATTAATTGAGCATTGGAAGAAATGGCTTGTGTGTATTGTTGCTAGAGATAGGAGTTTGAAGCCTGTTTTGTAGCAGTTCAAACAAAAGGGGACTATATGGCACTACCACAAAGTCTGGACAGTTATCCAGAATGCAGAGTTCATTCAGTCTGTGGTTTGTTTGAAGCAAAGCATGATGAGAAAGTCTTCCAACACAGAAAAATCATAGTGTTTTAAAGACCAATTTTCAGTTTCAACATAAAGTGCAATAGTGCTGAAGTTCTTCCAAGTCCTTTTCAGTTCTTCACTGTTTTCAGATAACAATTCCTGCAAGCAATGTTACAGCACAACAAGAGCAGCCAGTGTCTTCTATAGATTCTTCTGAAAGGTATATTTTGCTTCCTATTCATGCAGTGATGTCTTCAAAGGTCGAACAAGTTCTTCTTCATACACTTTCAAAATAGCCTCACAAACAAATCTGTACTGACTCTGGAAAACAGTACAGTCATTTGTAAGTTGGAGAAAAACAGAATTTTTGAAAGAACAGTAAACCATCAGAATAGCAGAATGAGAGATGTTATGTTGAACATGCTTTAGAAGTATTTGGGAAGCTTTAACATATAAACTTCTACCCACAAAATGGATGTTTAACTTCTTAATATAAATTCCTTGTTCTTTTAAATTCCAACCTTAGTAATTTAACTGACTCATTTCACACATACTCTTCAAGTTAAAGAAACAGTAATTATGCTGGAAATTAAATCAGATTGTAAGTTAACCACTGGTTAACCTGTATCCTGTTACTCAATTTTGAAAATTGTTTTCAAACTGAAAAACAGGATAAATAGGCAAAGGTCAAAAGCTGCATCCAATTACATTGCAGAAACCCCATTTCCATCTGTGTGCAAATGTCAAATCCAACACTTAGATTTCACTTACACAAGCCATTCCACAACTGGTTGTACTAGATAAGTCTTTCCCTACCTGCTGCTCTCCAGATGCTTTGGAGTCCTCCCTGAACATTGTGTATGCTAGTTGGGGCTGATAGGAATTGAAGTCCAAAGCATTTGAAGGTCAGAAGATGGTGAAAGGCTGTAACAGCCCTTCCACAAACTGTTGCATAACTCATTACAACTTGGTTAGGCTAGGTGTTGCTTGTGCTAATTGTACTAGTCCTACTAGCTCTCATGTAACTGCTAGTGAAAACAATGCCAGCTCTTGTGCTTTTCCACGATGTAGCCTAAAGGGCCTCTCACAACTTTCAGTACACTCTGCAAAAGTAATTTTAAGAGTAGATTTTTAAGTATAAGAGAGTGGAATGCCTAGACATCTGATTCAAAATCTTTTTCTGAACCACAGAAATTGAAAATTAGTACGATGCCACCTTGTGGACAATGTGTGGAAATGTAACATTTTGGAAGACAAAATGGAACACTTAAGACAGTAAGATTTCCTGTGTTTTAAGTTCCTTCTTAAACTTAACAGTCTTCTTCCTTCATCACAGCACACACTACCATACAGCTAAGTGCTTGCTCTGAATTCAGCATGTGCACTCTGATTCAGAGAAAGATATATGCATTTTCACAGCACACTTTTGGAGCACCTGCTATTGTGGTTACTGTGGTTTTCTGAAAGTTCTCAAGAAACCACAAAAGAAATGCAAATTTAATAGCTGGGCAGCAAATGGAAGGAAAATTTGTGCACCTGCAAAAATTGCTTTGTATAGGAGCTTTGAGAAAGCAGGAGTTAATATTTCTGTGTTTGGAAGAGGATGGAGACTCAGGGAAGCATTGAAAAAGTGGAGGTCACTGAGAATAGTCAATTCAATGCTTAATTTTGAGGGAATTACATTGCTAATGGGAAAATATTGTCCCCTCTTCCCTTTTGCCACTTTATTGCCTTCTTCCAGTGCTTTTCCACTGATTAATTGGTAATGAGAAACTCTGAAAACTGTGCACAAATTAATCTATATGCAGTCCTGCCTTGTCAATCTATTACTTACTCCATTTTGCAGCTCCTTTTGGCAGCTGGAACTGACAAGGCTAAACTTGAACAGGCAAAGCTACATTTATCAGAAAGCCAGAAGAGTGTGCTTGCAAAAGACTAAAAATAAGTAATAAAAACACAAATACCATTGTGCAATGTTTAGAACCTACACTAAAAAAGAAAAAGTGATGAACCAGTGATGGCCATTCCAAAGTGTCACTTGGATATCAGTGGAGGAGCAATCATGGGTGAGATCAGAGTAGCAATTTTACCAAATGGCTCACTAGCTGATACTTGCAACCCATAATGATACTGCTGTCCCAGGTTCAGCTGACACAACAACCTCTAGAACAAGCATAGATTGTCAGGGTGACTTGTTGAAAAAAAGCCACCCTGCAGGAAGTAGTATAGGTTCAAACAATAAGACAACCCACTGTGGCTAATTACCTGAGTTGGGTATGAACCAGTCCACTATAAAGGAGCATAGGGTGCATTTTTCAAACCAATAGGCTGGCTTTCAATCTCTCATGGGTTCAAGTATTAGTGCACTAAAAATTACTGTCCCATGTTAAATGTTACATTCAACATATAAATAAAATCCTGTACCCACTCATGCTGCAATGATATAAAACCATTCAAATAAACAGCCTGAGCATGAGTGTTACTGGAAAAAAATATCCTACTGTATTATCCATGACTTACAGGAGTTTGGATCATCATGGCCCTTTGATCTCTCATGGTTCTCACAATATCCAAAGGATAAACAGGCTGATTGCACTCAATAAGACACATAGCTGTTTCCATAGTGATAAGAACTCCTGTTCGTCCAATTCCAGCACTGCGAAATAACAGAAGTGTACAATATTTATCATATTACCTTTTTAAAAGTACTTAAATATGTACATAATGTACCTAAGACAAACTTGAAAATAATTTGAGTCACCTAAGATTTCAACTCTCTGGAAATAAGAACTGCAAAGACTTAATTCCTGCAGGAAAATACAATTTACAGGAAATCAGCAAATGTTTTGCCTAATAGAATCTGCAATACATTTTCTCAACATGTTCAGTATAATACAGCTCCCCACCCATCTCTCTCTCTTAAGCATTAAGCCAAAAAGACTGAATTTGCCACAAGGGTCACTGTAAATATGGTTTGTAGGCCTCGTTTCTTAGAACATAGGTAACCTTTTTATGTTTTGCTAAGATTGCTTTGAAAAATATTTTTGCTCTTTACCAAAGAAGTGTTTGAAAGTTTTGAACATATTTGCTGTCACTATAAAATTTAAACACCTATACATTATTTTAGGTTTGGCATATTGTTAAGTATATTGCTTTGGGAAATGCTAACATTCCTGTTTATATATAGCCATATTCCATGATATGGCAGTTTTGGAAATGTTGCTGTGCACTCATAGCAATCATATTTTCAGGATTCAATCTGCCACTCAGAACAATAACAGTTTTAAACAACAATGATACTGTTTTGAGAACTCCATGAGCATATAATTTTATGACAGCTATTGTAACCAGGCATGCTGCTGCTGGCAAGTATGTATTACTCATCAATGTTAATACTGCTGAGGTAAGAAAAAGGTCCAAATGACACAAATACAAGGAATGTAGATCTGAAAGTGGTATATGAGAAAACATGGTTAAAATGTTTAGACAAATTAACTTCACAGGAAATATCTGAATTTGCTTTCTAGAAGTTTATGGAAACAAAGGTTTATGAAATAACCATTTTCAATTCTAATCTTTTCTATATTATATAGCAATGGCTTTTCCCACTAAAGAGGCATTTTCTTCCATGTCAAAAGTAACAGATTCAATGGAAAACAAATGATCAAATACTGGTTATTCAGTAGTAGACCATTTGTCTCCACACCTTGTCCCTAGAGTTAATGTGTGTAGGATACTTAGGTATCTTAGGAGATTTATTTTACAAGGTCCTAATGGAACTAGTTTCTAAAAGAGATTTGTAAAATGAATTACTTTTAAAATATATTACAAAATATAATTTAATCTAGGTAATCTATAGGCATTCAGTTTTCTTGTAGGATTTTTGAAATATGTTCTACTAAAAGAAGTTCCACATTCTCAATGTGCCAATCATGGTGGTGAGGAGCATCTTGGTTATCATCCCGTCTTCACATAACTGCCTTGTTGTGCTACAACCCATACTCCATCCTGGAAGCCTGCCTATTTATTTTTACCACCCAAAAACAAAAGCTCTCTGTTGTTCATGTTGATTGGCTTCCATTGCCAAACACTCTGTTTTGTGACTCGCAAGGGAACCCTTTTTCTCTAATCTGGTCTTAGCACAATAAACCAGTATCCTCTCTGGGTGCTGACATTACTACAGTCAACTATATCAAAATTTTAATAGACCACAAACACAATCTCTAACACACACACACACACACACACGCACACACACAATCTGGGGTTCTGACTTTTACCACCTCTGTGCCTCCAGTGACAATGTTACATGAGTAAGGTCCATTGCATGAGCAAGAGGAAGCTAACACTTCCCTGAACAATCCCAAAGATTACCCAAGATACTTGTTTCCAAATCATGACCATTCAATTAAAGTCTCTTCTGTGAGTTCCATTGACCCATTTCATTCAGAAATGAGAGTACTGTCACTACTGTAATCATGTTAACAATAAACATGCTTATGTTGCCCTATAGCTAAAAGTCTCTGGGCAGATTATCAAAGAATAAAACCTTTAAAATAACCATTTACATGCAATTTTAAAAAATTATCAACAATAAAAATTTGAAGAATGCTTAAACCTTTATACTCCATCAAATGCCTGGAACTAGAGGAAAGTCTTAAACTGGCACTAGAAGAAGAATATTGTTAACAGCTGGCCCTCACTGCCTCCAATATTGGTTAATTTCTGGTTTCTTTAGGAAGCACTAGCTTTCCGTTGCACAAGCAATGGATCCTGCTGGCCCATAGACAGCACTGGATATGGTCCCTACCAGTTTGCCGAATAAAGAGTAACTTGCTGGAATTAGTGCACTGAGCACATATGTGAGTTCAAAATGTGTCTATATTTCAATTTAAAATGAAAACACTCGTTACATACATTTGGGATTTCAGATAGGTCTCAATTAGGGCAGATAATGAATCCCACATTAGGGTCGTTACATTATTCAAATTCACAATATTCAAAGTTATAATTTTATGTAGAATATGGTAATTGGTTCCAGCTCAATGGAAGTAGTTTTAAACATTTTCATTGCCTAAGTTTTTATATCTTAACAAAATATTGCCGTAAAAGATAAAAAGAATATACTTATAATTTTAATTTACTGTTAATAAAGACACAGAGTGGTTATAGAAAGCATCCCTGTTATACACACTACTGTACTAGACATTTTGCACAGAGTGATATAACACCAATGTAGAATTTACATGGCCTAGAAAACTGTTGAATATAAATTGATATAGTTAAAATAAAGTTGCGTTAATGGCACACTTCTCATTTGTGTGACAAACTGTCACAAGGATAAAACTGGCCTCTTGTTTCTGTCTGAATCACTTTATTTTAATGCTTCCTTATCTACAATTCAGAAGCTTCTCTGTAATCACACATGCACAAGATGACAGTTATCAAGGCTTTCCCTATCATTATTTGCTTAGTACTATGACAAGGATGGAGTGGAAACTAGCATAAACAAAGCACTGAATGGAGACAGGTAGAGCGACACAGGTAAAGCATTTAAAACCTTAAGAGTCACCCAGTAACTTCAACTGTGCATGCACTAGCCTTGCCTTAACTGATGTCATTGTACAATTTTCACTAAATTGAATATCACATTATTCAAACTCTCATTAATCATTACCCAGCTGTATTACTTCATTTATGGTATTTCATTTTAGTTTGCTATAGAAATATTGCACACTTTAGTAATAAGTTAATTTACATTTTTGTCCAGTGGATGGCATCAATGTACAGCTCAAATACCATTTATCATTAGCAACAAGGAAACAAATTAAGCAGAAAATCATCTGCCAAAGGGAGGACAATTAATCTATGAGCTTCCATAAATCAATTCCTGCTATTATGTCAAGGGTACGCAGTGCAGTGTCTGTGGGTGCTAATGTGCCCTAAGTAACCCCCTTTTTACAATATTTATTTTAGAAGCAGTTTTGTATTTTATTTTCAGTTGGAGTTGCTTCAAAGGGAAGTGGTAGCAACTAGTTGAAGCCATCTTAACTCTTTGTGTATGCATCTGGATAGAGTACTATATCTGGCTCTGGGCTACTAGGGTGGTATGTAAATGCAAATAATAAATAAACAACAACCACAACAACTTGTCCGTTTTGAGCAGTTATATCCACCCATGACAGCTATTTTTAGATGCACCCAGGGCAGGTTCTCACTTTCCAAATCCCTATGGTTCCCTTCCCTCTCCCTCTCATGCTTTACTGAAAGGCTGTGCAATTCCCTATAACAGATTTCAAGGAGGGCATACAAATTTGTGGGGAGAAGGAGAAATCTCCCTCTGCTCTATTGACAGCAGTGCAGTGCATTATTGCTACATATATTACTAGCAGACATTTCTCTTTAAAGTAGCCAAGCCATTTCCTTTTTAGCCTCATAGCTCGCATACATGATTAGCACAGCTATTTGAATAAGCTTCCTTCCTCAGTTCTGTCTTGTTAAATGTACTGACAGATGTCATACTTCATAGCTATATTAGCTCAGTTTCAAAAACACTGAAGAAAAAAAGCAAGTAACAGTTACTTTTAATATAAACATAAGAATATTATTTGTATTTGAAAATGAATGACACTACGAAGTGAAATAATGTCATCAATTTAAAAACTTGGGAAAGGCATTACACTGAGTGGTCACTTATGAACTAAATACCTGCAGTGAACAACAACAGGTTCTTCTCTGCCAGCTCTTTTTTTTCGGACAAGACATACAAAATCCAAGAAATCACTGGAATCATCAGGAACCCCATGATCAGGCCATGCTACATACTGGATTTGAGTGAGCTGACGGTTCTCATTTTTCTAGTAAGACAAAATTTGGTCAAATGTAATTGAATATTTCAGTGTTTTCCTATAATATGTTTAATGTCTAAAGTCAAACCTACCTCAGTATTACATTTTTTTTCTTTTCATATGTTACAAAATCAACATTCAGATGTTTCTTGTCAGTTAAATGAAATACAAAACCATTAATTGGAAGGTGAGATAAGGATTATGTGCTTATATGGACAATGGATTTTTAAAATAAACTCCACTGATTTGGGGTTAAATCTGAAATAATATTTTAAAGGTACCCTTTGAAAATTCCAAACAGGTAAGATGCTATCTTATTGAGCCCTCTTAGGTGAATGCAATACCATACAGGATTTTGAGTTTTATAAGCACAAGACAAACGACTGTTTCCCTTGAGAAAACGTACTATCCTACCATTTTGTGTATGTACAATCGTCTTTATGTTTCCATAATGTTATGTGGGGAAACAGTAATTTGAAAAAGGCAGCATTCATAACTCTATGAAGATAAAACATGAGGTAAAACTCAAACTTTTCTTATAAACAATGCTATGATTTCCTTAAACAATATACATTGCAGACTGTTAATTAATGTACATGCTTACTGATGGTGGCAGGTTCAATACTTTGGATCTAACTACAGAATGTGATTATACTTTTATCTTTATAATATTACATTTTTGTTGAACAAAAGGTAACAAACGATGGTGATATTTCAGCTTTCCAAGGAGACTAAAAAAGACAATCAAGAAAATGATATGCTAATATTTTACAATGAGATGCTTTCAGTTTTAGGGTTTTATTATTGTAGGCAGTTGTTGCTCACCTCCAAGTTAGACAGTGTCATCTCTCTGAAGACATAAGCAGGATTTCCTTCTTCTGAATGACAAGTGATCTGGAAATTCCCATATGAGGAGCTTCCACTGGGCTCAGGCCAGTACTGATGGCATTTTACCTAAAGTCAGCAAGATATTAAAAAAGGCAAAGTTTTCCCTTGATGAGAAGTCCAGTCATGCCTGACTCTAGGGGGCGGTGCTCATCTTCGTTTCCTAGCCGAGGGAGCCAGCGTTTGTCCAGACAGTTTCTGTGGTCATGTGACCGGCATGACTAACCACCAAAGTGCACGGAACGCTGTTACCTGCCCACCAAAGTGGTACCTTTTTATCTACTTGCATTTGCATGCTTTCGAACTGCAAGGTTGGTAGGAGCTGGGACGGAGCAATGGGAACTCACTCTGTTGTGCAGATTCGAACCGGCGACCTTTCGATCAACCAGCCCAGCAGCACAGTGGTTTAAACCACTGCGCCACCTGCAGTCCCTAAGCAAGATATTACAAAAGTTTAAATTTGAACTTAAGTTTCAAAAGCAGCATTTTGCTCCAGATTTCTTTTAACTATACTTCCAATTACTTCCAAGATAAGCCATATACTCTTGTCTTACCATTGAAAGCCAATAATTGCTTGCACAAGTGTATCAAGCAAACAGTCAAACAACTAACTGACAAGTCAGTAAATTTGAACAGATTTCTATTAGATTATGATACTGCTTTTTCCTCATAATATACTGCAGAAGATACTGCAAGTACATTCGGCTCAAACAAGCTGCAAGGGGCTGCTAATTTAAAATTATAAGCAATTATACTGTTGAATACATAGGAAAATATCCAAAGAATCCAAATATTTTAACAGTATAGGAATACAAATACAACTTGAAATAAAGTTAGCATTGGATGTTCTAGTTGTTTTAAGAAATAAAACTATAGAGGAACTTACCCTGCCCCGTTCCACTTGAGTGGTTAACATAACCACCATAGACGAGCCTTGCTCCCAAGTCATCTGCCAAAAATCAGGGCAAGTGTTGGGTAAAGGGCCTTGGCAGGCAATGTATTTATTTATTATACTGGAAGAAGGGATTTCCATCTAAAAATAAAAAAGAACTGATGAATGTGTTAGTAGTTTCACAACTGTGTACTCTTTGGTAGATCAAGTTCAGTTTCAAAGACAGCTAGAAAATAGATAGATGAGAGCTAGAAATATTGCACAATTAACTGTCAAAGATTGCAATAAAATATGTTACCAAACATCCAGATCATTCCTTCCCTGACTCCTGCAAGAAGTGATATATAATAATTGACTATTGCTGGTCTTCTCTGTTTGGGGCACAACAACTGAACACTAGCATCTTTTTAAATCCAGAATGTACAATATTTTCGGTCCTGAGGACTTCATAAAAGATCAGCAGACATGTACATAGAAGACGCGGCTTTAAAGTTGACCCCATCTCAGTAGTCCTGCAGCAAGATCATGGGGCTAGGCAGGACACTGTTGAGTTTCCCCCTCCCTGCAAGACTGACATTATCTGTGGCAGTGATGAAAAACAATGAGAGCTTCTTCAGGTCATCAGGAGGAGGAGGATCTGGCACAAGTAACAGGCACTACTGCTTCTGGGTTGCTGAAGGAGAAGGAGACATTGATGTGTACAGGGGTTGCATGCAGCCCAAGGACTTGCATTCTGGTGTTAAATGAAGGTGTATCAAAAGGTTTAACTTCTGGAAAAATTCTCACAGAAACCAGACATACAACTATATGGGCAGAATTCTCTCCACTTATAACTGTAGTAACCTACAGCAAACCATAACATACTGAAACAGCTTCACCTAACATTAGGTACATCTTTTTGTATCTTTTAAATCTAAAAGGCTAATATGCAAATATGAAATAACAAATTAAGAGGAAGGAAAACTGTCAACTCACATTTATATAATTTGCATTGATGTAATCATCATTACTCTTTAAAATGACCCGTGTAGCATCATCTGAAAAAAAGGTAATAAAAACAACTATTAGTTTCTAAACAGCAATTAATGAACTGTGTAAACTTGCATACACTGAAGCACTTACAAGGCGAAATGTCTCTGTATCTATTTTTGGAAATGTTTTGAGGTAATTTGGCACAAGACATCGTCATCCCAGGCTTCTTCCTGTAAAGTTGCTAAATAGAAACAAACATGTCAGATAGTAACAAGCAAAGTATGACTAATAATGAAAGACTGAATACAAGCAAGACAATTGAACATCATTTATTTTTTCTTGATTGCAAGCATGTTGCTAAAGGTAAAAATGCCATACTTTTACTTTGGCAGCTGTTTTCAAGAAATTGAAATTAGCACTGAAATTTGCAACAAATATACCATCTGAAAGTTTAAAAGAGAAGTAATGGCATAGCATTTGCATTAAGGCCAAGAGTCATGAACAAAAAGGCAATGTGGAACAACTTATTGGTAATTCTTCCTGGTGTCTAATCTAAATCTAGTTTCTTCTAACTTGAATCCATTATTCCGTGTCCTGTAGTCCAAAATGAATGAGAAGCAATCTTGTCCTTCCTCTTTGTGACAGCCTTTCAGGTACTTGTACAGTGCTATTGTATCATCCTTCAATCTTCTCTTATTGAGACTGAACATGCCTAGTTCTTGCAACCTTTTCTCAATGGGCTTTGCCTTCAGTCCCTGAATCATCATTTTTACTCTTTCTAGCTTTTCTGCATCTTTTAAAAACGTAGGCGTCCAGAACTGGACACAGTACTCCAGGTGAGATCTGACTAATGCTGAGTATAATGCAACGAGTACTTCACATATTTTGGAAGTGCTGCTTCCGTTAATGCAGGCCAAAATAGTGTGAATGACTGAAGGTTTTTTCACTATTCCTTTTACATATATGCCATTAAGAATAGCAACTTTCATATTAAGTGGGATTGCAAAGATGTAACAGGGTGCTAATCCACTAAAAAAAAAAAACCCCAAAAGAACAGAACCTATCTATGTTCCAATTTCTATTGAGGACCTGGTCCAAAATATGATAATCAAGTACACTAAATCGCTTCATTTAGTCATCTTCAATCATCTTTACCTCCATTAATTTAGTACAAAATAAAATAAAGAGATGCATGATTCCATTTTGAAGGTTCAAAAAGCTGGATGCGTACTAAGAATGAGGGCTAGGGAGTTGTAAAAAAGAGGTAAATTAAGCAGGCAAGCAAGGAAGAAGATTAGGATGCATAGGGTGAAAGACAGCAGAGCAGAAGGCAGACAGATGTAGGCTTGGAAGTGGGAATCAGAAAGAACTGGAGGACTGGGCACCTTGAAGGAGACAGGGAGCTTGGAAAGTGGAAGCCTTAGATGGGAATGCAGAGCTGGCTCTGCCCCACTCTCTTTTGCAGTGTTCACTGTGATTATTTTAGATTACAACTCCCAGAAACTCTGACCACTGGCCATAGTGGCTGGCACTAGTGAGGCCTCTGATCTCACATGCTAAGAGGAAGAAACTGTGATAGCAGTCTAGGGACTCCCACGTTGTGCCACTTCTCAATGCACAAAGCAGAAGCCACATTACACATGCACACATAAAACTACAATATAGCAAATGCCTGGAAAAAGGCCTCTTCCCCAGATTATTTACTTTTCCTCTGGAGAAAATTCCCCCCACCATCATGTAATTAGGCACCAATTGAATTTTTTCCCCCTAACTTTAATTGGAATGGGCCAAATTTCAGGATGGATCACCATTTATGGGTAGGGGCAGGTTAGCTCTTTTCTTCTCAGGTGTGCCCTCACTGAATATGACAATTAAGGTTGCGGAAAAAGACCTTTCTGTTGACATGCACAGATTCTTTAGGAGCCCTAGAAACAGATTCTAGGTGTGGGTTCCATGGGCCCATTAATATAAACACACCATCTGAAACAGAGTTTGAAGACATTAAGATCTTGAAAAGTGGGAATGGAATTTTTCTTTCCCCATTCTGCTTACAAATGCTAGACTGACAGGACATGGATTATGCACATAATCTCCAAGAAATGCTGTGTGTGTGTGTACTGACGCATCATTTCCAACTATGGTGAACCTATGAATGAAAGCACTCCAAAATATCCTGTCCATGACAGCCCTGCCCAACTCCTCCAAGTTCAAGGCTGTGGCCTCCTTGTCCATTTCATATTTGGTCTTTTCTCTCATCTCCTGCCTTGGACTTTCCCTAACAGAATTGTCTTCTCCAATGAGTCTTGCTTTCATGTCTGCAGTATGACTGCTTCAGTTTGACATTTTTGTTTGTAGGGAAAACTCTGGCTAGATTTGATCTAGGACCTATTTGTTTATCTTTTGATCAGATGCATATTTCAAATACATATATTTATATTTGTCAGCTTTAATGCCCATTTAGTGTGACTGGGAATACAATAGTATGGTGATCCTGACCTTGGTCTCCAGTCAAACACTCTTACACTTGATGATCTTTTCTAGAAATACATTACTTACATCAAACTGAGCTAGCACAGTTCCAGTGATAAGCCCCTCTGCCAGCTGAAACATTGATTCCCTTAGAGCATTGTCATCCTGGTGGATTCCATCTAGTGGAGACTTCTCAGGGATGTACTGGAAGTCTGGTTCATTCTCCAGCTTTTCTTCTACCACATCATAAACAGCTAAAATTAACCAAAAGCAGCATGATTACTGAAGAGGTAAATTGTATTACTGTCAACAGCTACTAGATTGAAAATTTATCCAAAGACAATAGCAAATACATTCTTTGTAAACAAACATCTTTAGAGGGATTTTTTTTAAATCTGACAATTATAGGATAATTGTTCTTACAGTTAATGTTGCAATTACTGTGGAGATGGCTGAAATTGTAAGCGTTCCTATTTCCCTATGAATTAACTGTTGCAATCTCTTTGGAGTCTTCCATGGGAAATGTCCAGATTGCCCAATGTCACCTGGCCAGCAAAAGCCAGATGAAGCATCATCTGGTCCTCCCATTCAGAAGTGCTCCCCACCTCTGTAACATGTAATTTACATGTTACTTTTCAAATGGCTTTTAACTGATTCTGTTCTGTATAAAAAGATGCTTTCTGTACTGATGACACTTTTTTAAAAGATAGGCTTCCAAACAAATTATATTGTTCCTTAGAGCTGATGAATCTTCCAAGGCCATATTTAGGGGACATGTTAAGGGGCTGAAGCAGGGAATAAGGAAAGGAAACTGTTTTGCCATTGCTATCTGTTCCACTGATGGACAGATTCAGTAAATGGGTTCTATCCCATGTTAGACCAATTTAGAGTAGATCCATTGAAATGATTATTTCTCAAGACTAATGGTGGACATAATCTTATATTTCTAAATCTAAATAAAAACTCTGATCTCCCTCTCTTTCATGCAATTTTATCATCAAGAGTTGGGAAGGTAACTCAAGGACATGTCATATACATATTCCAGACAGTGTTTGCAGAATACAAACAAATTTTATTACCAATGCTTGAGAGTAAAACAGAACTGCAAAAGTGTGGAGGAGGAAATAATGCCTTTCACTAAATTCTACATTTGAGATCATTTATTTAGAACAAATATTGCAGTCAACACAGTTTGACAAGTTAAATCGTAACACCTACACAATTTATTTTTTTCTGACTATGGTACAGTAAAAAAGGTGAACTCAAAATTCACTTATTCCCAAAGAAATGTGTATCTTTGGTTTTAGAACAGTGGTTAATAGTCAGAGTTAAATCAGCTATTCCTTTTTTTTTTAAAGTGGAAGTTTTAATTTCATGTAAAATTGTAGTTATAAGTTTAGTTGAAATAATTAGTACATAAACCTATGCTGCTGTCACATTTGACTACTGTATACACATTCTAGGCCCCTATCTCTATAAATACTAGAGAATTAGAAAAGGTACAGGAAAAGGAACCAAAATGATCCAGGGGCCTGTAATACCTTCTTATGAAGAAAGACTGAAATGTATATTTGCTGAAAAAGCTTGGCTAATGAGAGGTATTGACGGGCATATATAAATTATGAATAATCAGGAGAAATTGGGGAAATATTCATCCCACTCTCATAATGCAAGAGCTGGAGGTCACCTAAAAAGTGAATGGTGAACATTCTAGACAGACAGCTCATCCATCCAACATGTACTGAATTCATGGAATTCACTGTTGCAAGGTGTGATGATGGTTGTTGGCTTGGATAGTTTAAAAAGGAGATGGAGAACATTACCGAACCGATCTGCAAGTGTTACTGTAGAACTGAACAACAAAGTTGAACAGAACTTTCAGACTTTGAATACCATGATGTAAGCAGGGAGCAGGTTACAGCTGCTGTCTCTTTGTGTTTCCTTTAGGCTGACTAGTATTAGAAAAAGAATACCGAGCCAGAGCATACTAGGTCTCTTTATGTTCCTATTTAATCTTTGTTTCATCATAATTGAAAATATTTTTGTGCCCAGAATTCAAAAAAAAAAAAATGAGGAAAGGAGGAAGGAAGAAAGAGGTCCCACAACAAATGCTTGGACGGAAGCACACTATAAACTAGGAAAAAGCAAACATGCTTTGTACAGAAAAATTACTCACCATTGGGTCGAACTAGGAGCACAAGTTCCCCTGAGTGCCGCTCACAGCTAGCTTTAATAAACATGACAACTTGATCATGAGTATGTTCTGATATATCCCTGCCATTGATCAGTACTACTTGGTCTCCTTCATTCAAACGCGGGACACAAATATCTGCCTGCAACAGGAACAAATTATTGATGCAGAGTCTATTACAAGTAAGGCTCTGTCTTATTTGTAATGTACTTGCTTATCAAATTCATTACTGAGCTTAATCATAGAATCATAGGCTAGAAGAGTTGGAAAGGACCAAGAAGGCCATTGGGTCCAACCCCTGGCTGTTTGTTTACTTATATATAAATTTGTATGCTGTTCACAGTCAGCCATGTTGGCTCTCTGAACTGTTTACATTCAATAAAATTCCAAACATAATACAATATATTAAAACAGTGTAACAATCAATGTAACATTCCAGGACTCAAATCACAAGGCACCAATTTAAATCATCCCACACAAATGACGGTCAAATTTCTTTCTGAATGTCTCTAAATGTGGAAGATCCCATGACCAATCTAGGCAACTGGTTTCACTCTTGTTTTGTTCTGACAATTAGGAAACTTTTCCTAATCCGGTTTGTTGCAACTTAAGTTTTGAATGAACCTCATTTCCCAACAGGCATACATGTACCTCCCTAGATCCCTAAGTGTGGCTGCAAGGATTTCAGGGGCTTCCGTTTCAAGTTTTGATTAACTGTGGCATGCTGTATTGTCTGTACTGTCACAAAATAAACTCAAAGAGCCACATGTGGCCCACAACCCTCAGTTTGGCCACTCCATCATACCTTAAAGAACGAGAAAACTGAGCCACAGGAAAACTTACAGGTGTTCCTGGAGCCACTCTGGACACTATGACAGGCATCTTCTGGTCATATCCACCCTTTAAAAGAAAGGCAATTAATGAAGCAATATAAAGGATTCAAGTATATGAAGAGATATGGAAGGGGACATTTTTTAAATACCTTTACATTGAAACCAAATCTTCCATTTTCATCTGGTCTCATTCTGATCAGAACAAGATTGTCATGGGGAATTCCACCATTGGGCTGAAAATGAAAGCATAATATCATGAATTTATTTAGAAAATTATTCCTAAATCCCAGTGTGATCTATAATTGCTCATCATCTATTACAGAGAGACTAAATGTACCTTATTAACAGACTACAGGTGTTTTTAGCTGAACAAGAAGTAGTAAATTACAAGTGGAGAAACTGAAAGGTAACTTGTAACCTAATCTTAACCAAAAGCAAGCATATTTATTGCACAAATTTGTATACTACTTTCATAACAAGTTATGGAAGTGGATAACATAACAATAATATAACAATAACATATGATAAAACCAAGTGCACAGCAATAAAATTACAATTATACTAGCTAAGTCACATGTCAGGAAAAGCATTTATAAAGACATACGAGGTAGGTCTTAAGGAAGCACCTAAAGGTCCAAACTGTAGAGGCCTGTCTAAAGTCTATGGGAAATGCATTACAGAGACAGATACTGCAATATTAAATGCTGTGTTACTTTGCATCCTCAAGACAAACCTCAGGAGCATGCAGCACCACTGGAAATGCTCCTTCTGAGGATGACAAAGACTGAACAGAAACATAAATAAATAAAGCAATCCATTAGATAACATATAAAACTCTGAACAGCTCAGAATCAGGTTAACAACAAAACATTAAACTTGGCCTGGTAGCTAATCTGAATCCATATACCTTATGCCTAAAAATACTGGAACTTTGTTTTCAAATTATATCCAACTGTCCCTGTCCGATCACTGATGGATCTGATTATTCTTTCCTTCCAACAAGACTTCTGCCCATGAAGTGGGATTTCCATTTTTTTTCCTACAGTCTCCTGCATCACCATCAAATCTGCTCCAGAAGGTTATTCAAACTTCTGGAGAAAATTAGGGGGAAAGCAGTGGGTCAGGGAGATAATCCATTCCTCTAGTGATGTCTGTTCTTCTAATGGATAGATACAGTTAGATACTTTCTACATGTTTTTAGATGTTAGACACATGGCTTTAAATTCCAAATTCACTGGTAGTCAACTGAAACGTGCTCAAAAGTAACGTTTTAGTATTGTAGTATCACATGCAAGATTGCTGAAGAATCAGTGTATCGCTGTCAGTAAATATATGGTGGTACCTCGGCTCATGAACACCTCAGTTCACAACCAAATTGGGTAGCGAACAGAAATTTCAGAAAAATTTTGACCTAGGTCACAAACTCTGCATTGGGTGATGATCGCGCCATCTTCCCTGCACAATCGTGCTGGGGGGGGGAATGGCCCCAATCATGGTTGCACTCGTGCAGGGAAGTTGTGCTTGGGGGGGGGGGAGATGGCCGCAATCATGATCATTGCCCTGCATGAGCGCGCCCTCGATTGCGCCCGTCTCCCAACCCGAGCGTGCCCACAATCACACCCATCTTCACTGCACGAGCGTGCCCGTCTCCCCACCCCCAGCACAATCATGGCCATCTCCTCCCCCTCCCTCGAAATACAATTGCTATCACACGATTATGGTTTGCACTCTGCCTCCAAACAATAACCTCCCCCTCACCTAGGTTAGTTTTCTCTACTGTACTGTACTTTGTTACTTTGTTTCAAATTTTTGTGATTAAAAAAAATATTTACAGAACGGATTACCCTTATTTACATTGAACCTTATGGGGAAATTTGACTTGGCTCACAACCAGAGTCCTGGAATGGATTAAATTCTTGAGCCGAGGTACCACTATACTCTTAAGTATGGGTCTGTTGAAATACACAAAATTTGTAGTAAATGATATATGTGTCTGCATATGTATGTGACAATGTCCAAAAACTGTTGAGACATTCAATACACGTTGCTTATGAATTTATTTTAAGGTATTTATTATAAAACACTATAGTTTAACTCTACCTACACAAATTCTCAAAGGAGAGTCTAACTTCAAATCAGATAAACAAGTTTGCAGCAGGATCTTACCATAGATTTTTCAGGAGATGAGGAAGAATCATCATCATATGTTTCATTTATATGGTTATCCAATTCTAGCTGAGAATGTGAATAATGAATTTGGTTCCAACTATTCTTTTTAGATTGCTTAGGTGGCAGTGCAGGTGGTTGCCCATCTATAGGGGTCTCTTGAGATCTACACAAAACGAGACACAAAATGATACATTTTGAAAAGGTCTGAGTTGCCAGCTAAAGAGACCATTACTACCAGATTTTCAGAATGATTCAAAGAATAAACTTTTGATCTAGATTATTAGATTACATAGAATGAACAATATAATCAAATGGCCAATGGAACATTGGTAGTTGCATCTCTATGTAAGCAGAAGGTCATCTGCTCAAAAGCGCTCTCCTGTTTTCTCTTCCCACTACAGCCCCTTAGAAAGTTCCTCCTGGGATCTAGAAATTCCAAGTTATTTCATTTCATTCTCCTTCTGCCCTGGTTTTATGTCCCCCACCCCTAACAGTAAGCATTATTACAAAACAGTTTAAATTCCCAAAGCAACTGGCAAGCATGGAGATGGTCACTTTAAAATGCCCAAGAAAGCCTAAGCAATAGCAAGAAAATGGCAGTGCAAATCAGTCTTACCTAAGAAACAATAGGTCACAGCAGCACCCAGCTAATTACAAGTATACATATTTTAAAAGTTTCAGAAATAGCAAATTCCATTTTAATTATGCATGCATATGCTAGTTCTGAAGTGACATTTCTACATATTATAACCAGTTTAGTTGTAAATCTGGAATTTCATAACTTTTGGGGATGGTCACTGTTTTTGAATACGCAGAGACTAAGTACTTTGTTGATTTGTCTACCCTTTCCACAGTAGGAATGACTTTACTTAACAGTTGCCAAGAGTCTATTTTCCCAACCCAGAATAGCTACTGAGGTCACCTGGGAGTTGTTCCCCTTGCATGTTTCTGCTTTTGTAATGTCAGGCATTTTGTGGGGAGAGACAGCAACTTTGAAGTTTTTATTGAAACAGCATAAAAATTCAGGGGTTCAAGACCTTTGTGTTCTCTGACCCCAGAGCAATGTTCTACACTGCTGAAATCATTCCTTACTTGGTACCAATTCATTAGACTGGTTCTATCGTGCTGGTTCACTAGATCAGTTCCATTGTAGCTATAAATTAACTGGGACTAGACTGCTGAAATAAATTACCTTGGTCTCTTGGCTTTCCCCATCATGGGCAGGATTCCACCTGTGATTCATAAAACAGCAAACATCGCAGTTTTGCTGTTCTTTAGACAAGCCCAGATAGAAAGACTAAGAGGAAAAGTATACCTTTATTCTACTATCTCGTATCACTTTTTGCCTGACTGCCCAGGTTCCTGCCTTCCCACAAGTACAGATGTGCTGCAACCCCTTTTTTAAAACTGACTTATTTTTTGTTTGCTGATGTTTAAATCTGTCCCAGATTTCAGCTTCCAGAATTGGCAACTTGAAGTGATCTGCTGCACTCAAGAGGGACCTCACCTATTAATCATAGCATCCTACCCTGCACTCCTTTCTTCCTCCTCTCTCTTTCCCTGTGCATGTGTGTGCATACCCACATATTCTAATTAAACTTACTTTGGATAGTATTGGGTTGGAATCCAGCTATATAATGAAAGCCTTCACCTGGCTGCCTATTGCCTGCGTTAAAATATACTCAGTGAGCTATTTTTAGATTCTTCTTCCTTAGGTTCTTTTCCTTAGAAATTTTCTTTTTATACTTCTGCAAGTAAGGATCTGCACACTACATCCCATCAGAATGCAGAATCTGATGCAATCAGATATTATATACAGAATTATAATACAAACTTAAGTAGAAATCTATTTAATGCACATTGCCTCCAAAATAAAAAATAGGGACAACAGAGGAGATGAGGCAATCCCAGTCATATGTTGCTTTGACCTTCTTAAGAAAGCATCCTGTAAGGCTGGGATCCCTTCTTAAGAAAGCATCCCTTCCCTATATGGCTGAGAAGGAATTTTGCCCTGAGAGCTTAAAGGTTAAATCATATGTATGCATAGGATCCTATAGATACATAAAATTATACCCTAATTCTTTAATTAGCAACACAAATAAAGGATTGCTATTCTACCATAACTATATCCAGGAAAGTAAGACATTCTCATGGACCCCACTTTTACTGATTTTAAAAACCGTATCCTTCCTCAAATCCAAGTGCACTAGAAGCAATATCTACCAAGTTTCTTTACTTTGGAGAAACATGTGGTTGAAAGTTGGCCTGATTATACATATCCCACTAGGAACTTAATTAATTCACCCCTATACTACCCAATAGCCAAAAATGACAAACATAAAACCTTTAACATACCAAAAAAAATCAAAATGTTTAAATAAAAGAGCTATCTATCACATCTATACAAAGTTCATATGTAAACAGTAAAAGTTCTCATTTGAACTAGTAAGAATAAGCTTTTGGTTATGGATGTAACATACTATAGTATATTACCATAATGAATTATGAGAACTAGGAAAGAAGCCTTGGGCAAAAACATCTATGCTTTATATTTGCCCAGTCAGCTTATGAATGCTTAGACAATGGGTGTGAAAGCAGACTATTCTGCAGTCAAAGCAGCTCTCTGTATTATTCCATTTATCAATTTGCATAATTAAATAAAAAAGGGAAACACTAATAAGCTCTGTTTGTGTTACATGTATCTTGTCCATTTACTAACATGAATCCATATTTGACAAAAATAATGCATTACGACAACTTATTTTGACTAGTTTTGTCAGATATGATATTTTCCCTATTATTTCCCTCCCTATTAATGTTTACAGATGCAGTAAACTGGATGGATCCCACGATCACACTGCTTTTGACACATAATGGCCTTGGTTTACCCTCAAAAGTCCTATGCCCTACTTAAGATCCTTTTAATCGGAAATTCCAGAAACTGAATCTCAGACCTTCTAACTCACTGCCCAGCTTTGCACATGCTAATATACAGTATGATTTACTGATCGGGTATGTTGTTATATCCAAACCCATCTTTGCAAACAAACAATGGTTTAATTAACAGCAAGGCACAAGTAGAAGCTATGGCTTGTTGTTGGCTTATGAAGCCTAGCTTGTTTAAGCCTTGGCATGTCATGAAGTCTGAACCTAGAACACGGGCTTATTCCTCACACCTTTGCATTGCTGTGTGCCCTAAAACAGAGGTCTAACAAGAACAGCCTGGAAACAAAACTGTTCTGAAGCCTGGTAATACAATCAGAAGAAAAACAAACCAGAAATAGAGAAAATAACCTGTGGTTTCTTTGTTCATCTGCAAGACAAGTCATGGCTAAAAGAATAAACTATGATAATAAGAAGCACAGCTTAGCATTCTATGAGTATGCATCCACTGATATTCACCAATGGCCCACTACTCTCCAAGGATGCAACAACAACATCTAGAAACAAGAATCACTACTTAAGATATATTTAGCATATATATGTGCTTTGAACACAGTATTTCACATACATTGTTTTGTCAAAATCTTTACAACAACACTGTACAGTAGATTGATACTATTATTCCCATATTACAAGTAGGGAGTTCGCTATGGCTGAGACAGACTGGTTCCCTGTGCTACTTATAAAGTAATCACTGAATAAATAAAAAGGGGCTGTTAACCTCCTTACTGTATGAAACAAATCTTACTCTCAGAAATATTATTTGATTAACTTTTTGTACTACTTTTAGGTCTCCAAACTTTCTGGGAAGGTGAACACATTTGAAATTTTTGAGCATGTTCTGTGGACATCTGCACAAAGTGGCTGCCACGGAGGAGTGGCTTGCTGGGTCACAATTCCGTCATTTCCCAGAAGTAAGTCTAAAAAAATGACAAGTAGCTTCTCCAAGAAATTAAGAATAAGGTAAAGGTGGAGTTTGTGCTGCAGTCCCCACTTCATGTTTCCTTTTTTCTGGATATTTGGGCTCTGGATACCAAAATGACATGCTGGGCTGCAACCACACCACAAGCATTTTTGGAAACAAAAATTGCACTGGACACTTTTTGTTTACTTTGCACCATGCCAGCTTCCCAATTAATTTATATTAATTTATATATAAACTCGGGATACACAGGAAGCCTACCTGTTGGATACCAGCAGAGGTCTCTGTAAGCACAGTGTTGTCTGCAGGGACACATTAGGGAACACTACAAAATAAAGGCCTAGAAACTTACGGTGACGATTCCAGAATGATACTGTTGGCCTGTGTGGAAGAAGGTGATAGGTGATTTGCAAAAACTTCACTTGGTGAAGTGTGGACAACATGGTCCACTAGATGTCCAACTGAAGATGGCCGTAAACGGTTTCCCTCTTGCGTAAATGCAGAGTTGCGACTAAGAAGGGAAAGAACATTTTTTCAGTAATGGCCATTTTTATGCTATTGTTCCCAACTTTTAGAAAGATCATAAAATAAATTTCTACTGGAAAGTTTATTTCCGCTCACATGCAAGCTTTGTATAGATATGGGATATACTCCACATAGTGCCTGTAAAAACTCTGTTTTCTAGGAACATGAATTTAACAGTTCTCTTTGACTTAGGAAGCCCCTCATATATACTAGCAAAACCTGCTAGGAATGTTATTATTTTAGCAATATTTGAAACTGAATGTAGTGCTCCTTTAAATACCTTCTTAGAAGCTATTAACATATATGTAGCAACAAATGCTATTATTAAATGAAATAATTATATTTGAAATCCTTCCAGGAAACACAGGCTGACATGCATTCATGCATAAGCAACCATCAAGAGTTTTGAGCTATATGCAGGTATTATTAAAAAACTGTCTCTGTGTGTCAATTTTAAATCATTACCATCCCTATTCGACTTCATAATTGTCTTTTAATTTGCACACTCCTCCATGTTTTCATTTATCTCTTACTGAAAGAACACAAAATTTTGGAGATTTCAACAGTATTTGCAGAAACTGGCACAATACTTCATAGCCATTCAAAATAACTTTCAACAGCTGTTCAGTTAGGACCAAATGGCACATAACACTAAACATGTTTCTTTTAAGGTATGCTTCAACTAGCCCCTTTCATCCTGAGGAAAATGTAGTTGCAGAGTCTAGATTCAAAAGATCTGGATGGGACCACATGCCAGTTTCCTACACCCAGCACCTTCAAGGAGTGGGGAAGGGATTTTCATCAGGAAGCCAGTGTTGGGCTGCAATCCAGGCAGGGAGCACATTCTGGACTGAAACTCCCATGGTCACTTTTTCTTCAAAAAAGAAGTGGAAACTCAAGCACACCTTCTAAAGAGCATATGTATTATATTATGCAGTATGGCTGTTAATCAACTGGACTTCCTAAATGCCTCAGGATGTGTGTGTTTACTACAGCAATAACCAAGGAATAGTACACATTCCTCCAAAAATCTTAACCCAGTACACCTTCCTTGACAAAATGAAAACAAGTGCTTATTAAGTTCTACTTACTGATTAGGGGTTCCAGGTGGAGAACGTGATGGCAAGCTTTGAGTTTCTAATCTGTCATCAGACAACGAATTTCTGCTGACAACTTCCCAGTCCATCCCACTTATCAATTTGCGAGCCAGAGGTTTACTTGGGGATCTAAAATAAATAAATATTGATGTATCCAAAAGTTCAAGTGAATTAAAAATATGAAACTACAACTGAAGACAGCTTTCCCTACACAGAATTTAAATCTTTCTGTGAGGGAATGAAATGATTTTTCAAAGTACTTGAAAAAACATATTTACAAAACACTGAACTTCAATGCAATTTATACAAAACACTGAATTCGTGAAAAAGAGTAACAATTGTCAGGTGGCAAGATCAAGCTATACAAAATCTGTTCTGGCGCTTCCTATAATGTTCTGTAGCTTCCAACAATACAATTTTGTATTGCTAGAACCCAATCCACTAGAAGTGGCATGCTTCTGTAACGCCACATGTAGCAGGAGAGAAGGAAGCTTGTTGTAGAAGGGAGACTACAATGGGAAAGCAGAGAAAGCATACTACTCTCCCCCTGTTGGTTCCTTGTTTCAAACATTCGCCCTCCCAAAGCTTTCTTTATTAATTGCAGTCAACTTTGCTTTCAACTAACAACATACACTGTACGTAGGTTCTAGCTCTGCAACTACATTCACATAAAGGAAATCAGACAAATTCATGGAGGATATCAATGTAGCTACTAATGGCTACAGTAGTCCTGATGGTTGCATGCTATTTCTAACAGTAGAAGCAGCATTCCTATGCATACCACCTGCTGCAGAACACGAGTAGCAGGCTGCTGTTGCTCTTATGTCTTATTTGTGGGTCTTTCACAGGCTGGCCATTGTGTTAACAGAATGCTGAAGTACACAGACCCTTGGTCTGATCCAGCATGGCTGCTCTTGCGTTCTTATTTACATAGAATGTAAACAGGCAAGGTGTTTTGATGACTGAACTTACTATTCCTAGATTAGATAAAAAAGTTGGTAGTTCTACAAAATGCAAGTGACCCTTTTGCAATCATTTAAAACAAAACATAAGTCCTGCTGGAAACTGATTTAGAAGTAAGTCCCCAACTAAAGCCTTAATCTTTAAATTCTAAGAATGCAAAATACTATTATCCATATATGCTGACTGTTAAAGATCTGTTTCTTTCTAAAGAGGATTAATACCACACACAGAATTTATCACATGCATTTAAAAAGCAACAGAAGAGTAATCACCACTTGAACTGAAGTACCAACAGCAATGCGCAGACTGAATGAGTTTGTGTTTTCTTTTTAGAATCAATGTAACTCCTAGGTGGACTTACCTTAATTACCAAGCAGAAAGTTGTATTTCTATGTAGCACTTAGAACTTTCTAAGTCCCAGGCAGAGCAGAAGCATTCAAACTGTCAAGCTTCATGTTAAGCACTTGATTATTAACTGCTTTAACCTCACAGTCCCACCCTCTTATGCCTCTTACCAAAACTTCCTGTTCTTTGTGGAAATTTCAAAGAATCAGTTACCACACTGCAACAATAAAGTATGTTCCAGTGTCACAACTCAATTGTTTCCTCTTCTAATAGGTGCCTATGTGAAAATTGCTAATTAACTTGCTTCTCTCTTTAAATCATTTTCAAGTAATTCAAAGTATTGCAGAGATTTAAATCTCATTCTATTTCACATTAACTAGATTAGGCAAAATTATGTACTGAATAGGGCAAAAGAAACCTCCAACATAGTGTATCAACGGTTTAGTCTAACTCTCAGCCTAGCCTAACCTAACTCACACGGTGATTATTATTGTGAAGATAAAATGGAGTGAAGGAGGACTGTATAAGCTGCTTTGGTTTCCTCACAAGATGGAAAATAGACATGTGATAAATGCAATATAATAAAAACAATGACGACTACAAAACATCAAAAAAGGTAGCATAAGCTGCTGTAACAGTCTTCTATACAATAGCACTGGGTGCAAGTAAGTTTAAAATTGCTTACCTGGCAAATACCCTGTCCTTATTTGCCTTTTCTTTACCATACTGCACAGACTGGACCTCTGTTCTGCCACTGAAAGAAAATTATGATATTGAGACTTATTATGCAAAACTAAGTGGGGCAAGGCGAGGAAATATTTCATTTGCTTACTGCAATAAAAATACTGACTTATCCAAGCTGAATAATAAAATTTACAATTAATTTTATTCCCACAGGGGGAATGAGAGATATGGCATAGTCATTGAAAGTACTGTAGAAATGGCAGCTTTCTATATTCTAATGTCCTCGTGCTAACTTCCAAACAATTATTCTCCAAACAAAAGCCAGTGTGGCGTAGTGGTTAAGAGCATGGGACTGGGACTCAGGCGATCTGGGTTCTAGTCCCCGCTCAACCATGGAGCCACCTGGGTGACTTTGGGCCAGTCACAGACTCTCAGCCCAACCTACCTCACAGGGTTGTTGTTGTGGGAATAAGATGGAGGAGGAGAATGATGTAAGCTGCCTTGAGCCCTTTGTAGGAAAAAAGCAGGATATAAATCGAAAAATAAAATAAAAATAAAATTAAATTAAAGATACTACATTTACTGCAGAGGGCTAAAATTGTTCAGTTTTGTCTATCTTTGTTTTCCATTAGTCAGTTATGGTGTAAATCTGAGAATATTCTTAGAATATGCAACTGTTTTTACAATTACATTTCTTGTTTAATATATCAGATAATAACACAAATACAGATCACATTCAGGTATTCCTGATGGACAGTTTCATTTGGTGTACACTACCAAATGGTCTTGTTCAGATTTAATGTTAAAATCATGGTTTAGTGTTAAGTGATTGAATCACAATGAACACTGGGCTCGCATTTCTACAAGAAGTTCTGTTTCTACTTTTGATTAACTGAACCTTGCCTGCAACATCCAATCCTGGACAAACTGCTGGCTTGCTTCCTCTAGCTAAAATTAATCACATTCAGGGTCCAGTGACATGCTAAATTGTGAAATGAGAACTGAAAGCTTTGACTTTCTTCCTTTTAGCTTAATACAAGCCCAAAGCTCAGTGTAACTATTATTATTGCTAATACTATTATTATTTCACTGTATTTATATTGCACCCTTTTTCCTTTTACAAGGAACTCAGGGCAGTTTTCCTCCATTTCATTTGGAACCTGTAAGGTAGGTTAGGCTGAGAGTGACTGAACCAAGTCAACCAGTGAGCTTCATGGACAAGTGGGGACTAGAATCCCCATCTTCCAGGTACCCGGTCTACCATTATTGGCTCTTGATCATGCTAAACATATAGAAAGCAAGTCAATATCTCCTGTTTTTCATAATTTTTCTTTAGTTTCACTCATGTCTGCATAAACTGTGCCTAGATCTAGATGGAATTGTGGTATTTATATACCTGACCCCAGTTCATAATAATAAGTTTGTTTCCCTACAGCCTTTCCCTCGGCTCTTCATACAATTCTAACACGTGAAATGGGAGGTGGACATATATGTCAACCAACATTTTAATAGCTAGTTTAACTAAACACCTATGTAGCCCATGGTGGAATATAAAAATGGAAGGTGCTTGACCTGGCCTTGAATATATTCTTCCACTGGAAAAAAGGCTGCTTGACTGAAGGAGAATAATAGACTGGAAAAGTCAACATTTGCTGTTGAGATTATTACTATCCTTAAAATGGCTAATTTTATATTACTGTTCTTAATAATCACTGAGTTTTCAGTGCTTAATTTTGGAAAGCTCTCCTATTTTATTGTGATTTATCTATTTTATCTGTTTTAGTTTCTGGTATTTTTGAATTGCAATTTTATTTTTTAGAACAATTTTATTATAAATTGCCTCAAGAAATCACTGAGCAGGGGAATGACTGAAAAATGAAACTGAATAAAAAACAAAAGTGAAACAGATATCCTTTCCTAGTCTAGCATCACTACATGTAATATCAGGCAAACTTACCAGTACCGGAACTTTGAACCCAAAGTAAAATAATGTGCAAAAAAGTTCTTCTGGGGTGGCAGTGGTCTGTCTAACCGGAAAAATGTGTGATGTTCTACACAAGCTTTCCACAAATTCTTACATGCTCGATAATTCACCATGTTGAACCCCAGTAATGTTTCTCTGGATTCATGCTAAAAGGAAAAGATTTACATCTAATTTAAGAAAATTAGTCTCATGAAATATAGTTCAAGCTATACTTAAGAAAGGCCAATCTTTTTTTAACAAATATAATGGGCACCTTGTGGCTATTTTAAGTTAAATAACTACTAGCAGACAACCTAGTAAAAATTATGATAAAGAGCTTAATTCTTTTTGCTGCATTGACTTCCTGTCTTTCTGTATACTTTTGCCCATATTCTCTCCTATATTAGTTGTCAGCTTTCTACCTTAGTAGAAGTCTTTTTACATCTGCCTGGTCTCAAAGGAAGCACTGCATGTCTATCATAGAAATCCAGTGCAGTGCAGAATGTTCTGGGGCTTCAAGGAAACCTACTCAGCATTGGCCAAACATATTGGGTGATTCTGTGTGAACTGAGTGTGTACCCTGTTAATTTAGCCAAAATATGCTAAGATCAATACTCACCAATTCTTTTCTAAGTTGAATAAAAAACTGTTTGCACTTAAAAGAAATTTTTACAATCTTCAACCTAAATGAAATAAAAATCAGAATGTTGTACTGTTATTATAAAACTTATAATTTCAGTAAGTTTACATATACTTTTTAACATTCACAAACAAAATATCCCAATCCTATCCCAGAATAAACTGTATAATAACAATATCCCTAAAGTTCAGGAATTGCCAACATTTTAGAGCCTGTGGAAATATCTGGTATTTGGAGAAAGTGCTATGTACTACCACAAACTGACTGCTTTAGTGGGTGGGAGATCCAATCACATAAGTAATACGAGTGAGCCTTTGTCATGTTACTGTGCATGATTGTGCATCCTGTGTGTGTGCTACCCATTCAGGTTTTTCTCGCAATCTCTCTAGTTAATTCATTATCGATGGCTTTTCTTGTCTTTCCCTTGTCATGTTCTCTTCCTTTCTTCTTTTTCTCTTGCTCTCTCTTTCTCTCTGGTTCCTTGGACAGGATGCATTTATTCCTCCAGCTATTCCTCCAGCTAATTTTCAGCAGGCAGACTTTTTTGCTCTCTACGCAAGCCTACGCAAGCTCATAGGCTCATATAAAGAATGGGAAAGCCCCCATGCCAGAATCCTGTTGACCTGATTGGAGGGGGTGCATTTCAATCCACCCGTTTCTCAGCAGGGTGGCTCCTTTATCTCATAAAAGCTACAAGGAATTGCTCCATAAGTTTACAAAAAAGCCAAAATGGCAGGCAGTTTTCTCAACCTGGTGCTGAAGGTGACATATTGGAAGATTTCACCTTGATTTTAATAAACTAATCTTGCATAAAGACTGGGGAACCAAACAGAAATGGGCAGCAGTTCATATCTACATTTCCAGGCTTCCTTTTCACTACAGATTCTCATGTCAACCCCCAAAATTTGGGTGACCATACAGAACATCTTAAGATGCAGTATGTGAGGAGGTGCTTGAAGGTCAGTTGGAGGGACAGCAACCTCCATCATACATGGAAGTCTTCTGCTTGTGAGATTCTATAAACTCTGGTGCAGTAATTTATGTTTTACATAGTACATAGTCTAATGAAGAATATCTATGAATGCCTTTAAGCACTACAGTGCAAAGATTCCTTGAAAATAGTATTTAAGCAAGAGAAGTACCAGTCAAAACTATCAGTATTATCAATACCAGTCGAAAATTTCTGAATTTATCACTGTGTTCTCAAAATAATTAACTAATTCACAATTAGAAGTTCCATGCAATTAAACTTCACCTTTATTCTGTACATTTAAATTCTGTTAAATCAGTGTTGTTTATGTTGTTTATATATTCAAGGATTTAATTAAATCTTAATTTTGAGGGCTTTTGAGCCTAAGTACATTCACATAGTTTGTGGAGTATAGAAAATTAGTTTGACAGATGTTCCTTCAAAGGCCACAATTCAGGATCATAATCTTTCCTACAATACAGCAAACAGGTAAACAAAGAGTTAATTGTCACAAGATGGGGCCATGGCATGACATATTATTTCAAAGCATGTAATTCAATACACTATCAATTAGTTCTTAAACTTACAGCCCATTGCATCTTTTTTAAATCAAGAAGTAATTGGTCTAAATCAGTGTAGGGATGTATTCGATGCAACAGCTACAGACAGACTTTAGGAAAAGCATTCAACTATAACATAGACAGTTATAAGCCAATTTTACACTGACATTATACAATTATTGGTGTATGGGTTGCCAGTATTTTTCTACATGTAAGTACCATGAATTCAGGAAATAGTTCAGACAAGGGAAGGTAAACTAGCTAACACAACTCAGTATCATCCCAAGAAAAATGCCACACCTATCCATGGAACAGAGAGAGTGAAAGACTATCTCAGCTCATGACAGTATCAGTAACATCAGCCATGAGAAAGGTAAAACCCTTCAGAAGTTGCATTCCTTGAACTTAAATGCCCTTCTTACTATTGCTGCAACAATACAGAAAAAAAAAGCCTACACTCACTGGCCTGTCAGTAGCAATAGGTAATTCAGCCCAGTCTTGGAAGTAGTCAACAAGAAATTCATATTTCCATATACTATCAAATACAAATGAGGAATGGAATTCTCCCACACCTGCCATTCACTGAAATGTAGCAGTCCAATTTTATGAGTAAAAAAATGGAAAAAAACCCCCCAACAGAACTCAGTAAAAATAAAAGAAAATGCTATAGAAGTGGCATCTGTTGGTTTTGTTTCATTTTTGTTACAGTAACAACCTTTCCTCTGCTCCAGACTATGCATGCACAATAAGATCATATATAAGAATCTTTGCATAATACAATGCTACTTAGCAATCTATGCTAAATTACACAGTGGCATTGCACCTATCACACAAGAATTATATCCGGTGCAGTGGCTCACACATAAGATTCATGGCTTGGGGCCTTGTCACTCTGCTCCAACAAATACTCAACTGTAAGCACACAGAAAGGGAATAATGGCAGAAGGATAAAGAAGCAAGAATTTAAACAGAAACAAAAAGAAAAGAAATATCCTTTTGTTGCTGTACCTTGCATTAATTCCTGTGCAGCACAGGAAAGGTTGTTACTTTAAAAGAAAAGGTGCCAGTTCTGCAGCAATTTCTTCTGATTTTTTGATTTCCATGCAATTGTTCAATTATGTCTCACTCTGGTTTGAAAAGGAGCTGTAGCTTCTACCGTGACAGAACTGAACCTATGACTCACATTTCAGTGTACAGTTGTGCATTCTCAGGCTATCACTCCAGTCACAATTTACTATTGTGTCAAGGTTTGGTATGAGTGACCATGTCTCCATTGTCATTATGCCCTCAGGAGCAGAACTCGTTGTACTACAAATACATACTGTCACTAGGTATTCAAGTATAATTACTTAAATAGCTGAATCTACCAGACACAGAATTTAAACTTATGGGCAGTATCCAGCACTGATTACATCATGGCAGGATCTAACACTAGAGCAGTGGAAACCTAGCAATTGCTTAAGTAATCTGAAGTGAGCAGAAATACTAATTTCTGAAAGGAGGAAAAGATTGCAAGAGAAACCAGCTGCATTCCAGAATTGTTTCCTCTAATTTCCAGAGTTATTTTTGCAACTGTGAATTCTCCACTGTATAAGAACAATGCAACCAGCAGAAGCTGAGTGGCAGTACTGGACATTGATCAAAGTTTCTTAGTTCCAGTTGCACTCCTACTCATTAAGCTGACAGAAGATCAGCAGAGAAGCATCATGTCTACTTTCATTGTCTGCAGTCTAGAAAAGAAAATAAGGAATGAGTTAAATATGGACAGCTGGTGTACAGTTATCTATGGGCAACATGATTATCAGTTGTGGCTGTCACTGCTGTCACATTTCTTTTAACATGATTATTGTGCTGCTGGGTTGCTAATAACCACTGATAAAATACTAAGTAGTTTGGCTGGAAGTGATGCAGCTGTAGCTAGATGGGCATGGTCAAACATTGACCTGTACGCAATTATGTAAGGTATTAGATACTCTTTTTGGGTTGGGGGTTAGATATGTTACTCATGAATGCCAACACATATGAAAGAATCAAAACCCTCTTGCGAACAAGAGTTGTTCCTGACTCTGCTTGTGGTCACATAAATGAATGAGAGAGAATCACAGCTATCCCATTACGGTATATGTGTAAGATTGTATAACTTCCCAAGTAGTTTGGATAAAAAAGTAGGCCAAACCAATCCACCCTGAAGGAATGTTACAACCTCCCAAGAAGTTGTATTACCACCCTGCTCTATGGATAACAAAGATATGAACATAATTTAAGGGTGCAATCCTATGAATGATCAGACAGAAAAAAATTGTTAATTCCCAGCATTCCCCAGCCAACAAAATAAGCTATGGGGTTCATATAATACTGGAAATATAACAGTATTCAAAGGGGATGTAATATAATAGAAATGTTCAACTGCAAAAAACCTGAAATAGCTAATATAAACAGCTACATTAAGGTACAGTAGCTTTCTATTGTTAAACAAGCAACCCTGCAACTGTGAGAATCCAAAACAGAGGAAATACCAAGAAGATAAAATGAGCCCAAACTTGAATACTCAAAAGCATGGGTTCTTACAACTAACAGCTAAATTTTAATTAATACTTTGCAAATCACTTTCCTTCCAGGCTAGTGTAATTTTATTTGCAGAGAGAGTTTTGCTCGACTTAGGGTTATCTTCAAATGACTTTAAATCTCCATCAATACTTCCAGGTCAGAAGCAAAATGCTGCAAAATCTTATTCAGAATTTTTCAAAAGATATGTACCTATGACTGCATATACAAGGATCATAAAAGCAGTATGGTAAGTATGTAGCTTCAAGTCAGTTACAATTATGGCTCAGTACCAGGGAAATACTTGACCAGAACTTGACCAGTATCAATTTCAGCCTCAGATTTCCTATATATTCACTGTAACAGTAAATACAGAGCTGGAATATATTTTAAAATCTCATCTATCTAATGGATCCTGAGTATTCATAAAGTTACAACTGTATGAAAGATAACTGTATTGCATTTGGAGAAAATGATACACTGGGCCAACAGAAAGGAAAACATGTAGGTCCTAGAAGCAAAAATGACAAAATTGAGGGAGTCATACTTTGGGCACATTGTGAGAAGGCAAGACTTTCTGGAGAAGACAGACATGTTAGGTTAAGTCAAAGACAGAGGAAAAAATGGAAGACTAAATATGAGATGGAGTGAAACCATAAAGGAAGCTCTAAGCTTCAAAACTTGAGGCAGCTGAAGGGAGCTGTCATAGACAGGAAATTTTGGAGGGCTTTCAATTCATAGAGTTGCCATAAGTTGGAAATGACATGATGGCACATAAAAAAATTGTTATCATTACACAAGCAAGCCTTGGTTTCATGCAGTTCTTCGCATCCTCTAGAAAGAACAGGAGGATATTGCAAGCTTTTATTCCTGTTTTCAATTAATCAGTTTCAATTTATTGAGGATGCAAATTTAGTCAGTGCATTATCCCTCTGTACAAAGACATATTTACAGCAATCTGTTGGCAATTCTCATGAGTGCAGAAATGAAGTTACACTGTAATAACAGAGTCCATGACAGATCTCTACAATAGTATCTATGACTTAGCCAACTTAGGTTTCACAATAGTCTTCCCTGTGATTGCAGGTGCATGGAAAACTTAAGGATAAGCAGGTATTTGCAGATTCATCATGCTTTTTACACACAGAGTAAGTATGGAAAGCATGACCACCAGTAAACTTGTTGGAAAAGTAATAAAAAGATACACTATAAACTAAAGAAAAGGATGGAAGAGGAAGGAGAAATTGAATATGATGTGAATACAGAAAGGTGTGTCAAAATGTGTTCTGTAATATGAGCAAACTTATTTGCGGCTATCCACTGAAAATCTGACTGGTGAGATGGAAATGTCAGTCTGAGGAACTAGTGTTTATTTTCATTAAGAATCTGCTTCTCAAGATGCTCAGCTTTTTCCATTACAGATATACATATTTAACTAATTTACATGATATTAATACTGGCCAACAGACATTCATATTCATTGTGAAAGATAAATTAAATCAAACTCAGTCTGAATTAGTACAAGCTTTCCTCTCATATACATGAAGCAAAAATGTAGCACAGACTTATCCCATGCTACAAATTCACAGTACTTCAGCAGACATGTGTAATTCAAATAGGTTTCTCATTTTTTGTGGGTGGGGGACATACTTTTGTGAGGGAATCGAAGCAAAAGAGAGAACCTGAGGCAAAGCAAACGGCGGTTGAAAGCAGACTGGCAAGAGGGCGGGACTCCTCCCATTTATACAAGGAGGAAGGAGAGTGGAGTTCCTGCCAAAAACCATTAAAGTCGAGAGAATCTTCCTGAAAATGGACACTACGTAGGCGCAGCACCCATATGTATGATGCAGACCACGACAAAGAAAAATAGGTTTCTCTTTTTTTGAGGGTGCGGGGGCCAGGGAAGAAAGAAAAGTGAAAATAAGGCTGGGCATCTTTGCCCATCTCCCAAAACTGTCTCTGTAAGCTCAGCTAAAGTTGTGAACTACCAATACATAGATTACGACCAATAACGTATGGGAAAAAATTCTTATCACCTAGCTCTGTAGCTCTCATGATTCTGCATGCTTCACTGAAGAGACTCATGTGCCTGGCAGCATGACTGCACTACACTGCATGTATTACTTGATACTATGTCAAAGTCAACTTTGGCTCTCTTCTTAGAGCCCCATTTCACACCTGGGACCTCCAAATGAATCCATCTCAGAATTATCCTCTGCCTTCCGTTGACTAATTCTATTTTTTATCAACTTTTGACAAAAACCACTATTTTGGTAATTACAATGTATCAAAAAATAATATAATGGAAACATTAAAACCAACATTAAAATTAAAATAAATAAAAGTAATTTAAATGGTTGGTTGTGTCTGGCATCATCATATCTACCAATCTTTTCCTTTCCTGATTTCATTTCCATGCACTGGCTTCTCTCTCCCTCCCCCTGCTCCTTCTATAACTGCTTCTCCATGGAACTAGTCACTTTATGACCTTCTCTGTCTAGTTACCTAAAGATCACTATCCCCACAGAAGTCCACAGACTCCTCTCTGGACACCACTGCCATCCTCTTCTACTATATATCTTGTTCTGAAGGATGCAGAGCTTGTAGGCATCCCTCTCCTACAGGCACTTTCTGCATACTTATCCCTCTTAGCACTTCAAGACTTCAGAGTTAATCTCATACAATTTAGCTCAATTCTGTATTCCTGTATTACTGTCTCCACTCCACAACTGGTTAACTTTCTTGCATGCTCTCTTGTCCAATTCCCCTCTGGAAGTCCTGCAATTTTGCTTCTACTTCCGTATCCAAGGATGCACAAATCCCTTAAAAACTCCCTGCTACCTCTTTTGCCTGAAACATTGCATCAGAACCTACACCTGCTTCCAAATCCATCCTGAAAAGGCATCTTTTCAGTGAAGAACTGACTCAACACTTCAGAACTCAACTGAAACTAAGCTTGTATTTCTGCAAGCGAACTCCTAGTACTCTTGCATCTATCCTATTCACCTGCTGCTTTCCCAGGCCATCTGGATTGTTAGGCCATTTATGCAAGGACCTTTCTTATTATTTTGTGAGAGTGACACAATACTTATGCTTTACAAACAATGATGTTACACCTGTAATAAATCATCCCATTCCAATTATTAAACCTGCAATACATCTGGCCAGGCCATCACCTTAAACATAATTTCATGTAAGGGCGTTACTGGAACTTGATATGCTAATGATTACTCGAAATTTTGGACATGTGATTTACATACTTTACTGGTTCATAGGCAATAATGAGTGAGGAAGGCAATATATGCTGGGATTTGTCTTGTCTCACTGAAAAAGGTTTGTGGCATAGTACCAACAAAGTATCAGGAAATTAGATCACAGGAAAGACATGCTCTGTTCTTATTCAAAGACTGTATAAAATGTTGCTAATTAGCTGACTGGATCCAAAGAGATTGCTTTGGTGATTTCTACTGACTTACCTTCCAAGTAGCTGCAGCTTCCTGTACCATATGTGCTCTAGAAAGCCCCCTGACATTCAGGAGCTTTGGGGGAAGCAAGGGGCTGCAGCAAAAAGGGTAGATGGAAAAGCCTTGCTGCATGAGCAAATTCCTGAACATGGTTCTATGAATTTAAGTTTTAATGTTACTCCTACAACCTGATCATCACAGAATCAGTTGAAGAATGAATTTATTAAATACATAGCTTGAGGGATGACATTATTGTAGCAAAATAATCAGTCACAGTAATCCTGGGAGTTGAAGCTTCAAGTTAAAAATGAAGCATCCAAAATCCTGCAGTAAAAGCAGCACAGGAACTATGCTGTACATTACAACCCTGTGCCAAATACTGTAGGAAACTTCTATAATATATTTTCATATAATAGAGGGAATAGGAAATACAGAAATGTATATTTTAAGTGTCTGACTTAGAAGTGATACACACATCATTTACTATTCAATTTTCAGCAAGTATGTGAGAAATAAATAATTTCCTTTAAACACATCCTTACCATGGGAAGGTGTTAATTCGTACCCTGTTCTTATAAATTAGTATGCCTCCTGACATTACTCCAATCATAATTTCATTGTTACTTTGATCCTACAAAAAAGAACAGAAATATGATGAAGATCTATATGATCAACAATTTTCCCACAAGTGTACCACACTTGCAACTTATTGTCAGTAAACATGCAAGATGCCTCCCCAGACGAAGCTCAAGCATCTCAAAGATGTTTACATAACCACAGTTGCTCAACCTTCACATGTTGTCTCTTTGCTTCTTTCCACACCCTCATTTATCCTACTTACAGGGTGGTTCCAGATGGCAACACTGAGTGGCTGTGCCTTGGCCCACCAGCAGTTGATCTGTGGGGTGCCACAGGGCATTATTTTGTGTGCCCTGTTGTTTAAAGCCATTAAAAAAGTAACTTGGAGATTTGGGCAAAGTGTCATGTTGATGCAGCCAGGTCTATTCCTCTATGACATCTGAATAAGAGGCAGCTGTGCACTTTCTGAACCAGAGTCTGGATGCACTAGTAGGCTGAAATAAACTGAATAAACTAAAATGAAAAACTAAAGCTGACAAATCAGAAGCCCTACTGGGGGGAGAATTCAAAGGTCTATGAATTGCATTATTTTACAGTTCTGGGAGAGGTTGCATTCCCTTTAAAGAAACAGGCATGTGCTTTGGGGATGCTCCTGGATCCATCACTGCCATTTGAAGCCCAAGTGGTACCAGATGCCCATTAACAACTTTAGCTGATGTGCCAACTACACCTGCCCCAAATTGGGATAGCCTAACCACTGTGATACATGTACTTTTACCTTCACAATTATACTATTGTAAAATGATTTATGTAGGTCTGAAAATTGCAGCTTGTACAGAACACAGTGACTAGGATGCTCAGTACAGCACTTAGTTATATATGCTTTACACCTGTGTTAAACTGCATCTACTGGTTATCAATTCACTACCAGGTGATTTGCAAACTTCTGTTTCCTGGCTTTGTTATACACAAAGCCCTAAGTAACTACAGATCAGGATACCTAGCTGACTGCCACCTTCTACATACACCCACTTAATCCCCAAGATCTTTCGCAGAAGCATTACTAAGATGTCATCAGTTAGCAACATGTAAGTGGGCCTTCTTAGCAGCAGCAACCACAGTTGTTGAAGCAGAAACTGTGACACGTTTCCAATGTGTCTTAAAAACACATTTTTTTCCATGAGCTTTTCTTATCTTGTAAAGGGCTATGAGACTACTCTGTTTTATTGTTGTGTCTGTTATAATTTTAAAATTATTTTATACCTTTTAAATATTGTAGTATAAATGCATTTCATGTAGATTACTTAGAAAGTTTATTATACTAAGTGCTATGTTAAGTTTTATAGATTTTTTATCAATTAATTAAATTTGCATATGCACAGAACCATGTTCCTGCTCTCTTTAAAATGCATAAAAATATTAAGAACAGACTTCATACTGCATCCATTTCCATCTTTTAAGATTCAGTTGTTTCATGTTTTTGTCAAAAATCTATTTCTAACTGTCATGGCTAAGATCTAACTTCTTGGAACTAAGGATTATAGTATGCTATTAAAATAGTTGCCAGACGTTGCTTTTGATGTGTCTATTAACTTTGAAATCCTCAGCAACTCATATCCACCAGCTGTGCACCTGAGCAAACCAAACAACAAGCAGAGCTGTGGCTGCCATGGCCAGGGTTATAGGGTGGGCAAGTCTCTTTCATCTCCCTGTTTTCTAGCACAAGAAATGCTCAGTAGGTAAGCTGCCCTGTCCCACTGCCTGGGCTACAAGGGATGTGGCTGTGCCAGCAATTGATTTTGCTGAACTAAGCACCCACTGTGCTAGAAAGAGGCAATTCATATAAAGGGAATGAAATTAATCAACTGCAAGGAGGAGGAAGCCATGGCTCAGCACTTAGTGGCTGCTTGAGGAACGGAGCATTTTTTCCACAACCAGCCACTGAATGCTGAGCTATGGGATGCAGAGCTTTTAAAACAGGAGAAAGAAGGACTGAACCGTATTAACACTTATGTTCTATCAGCAGCAGATCCACCAACTGCACTGCATGAATGGTACCCATGACTTGCACAACAAGGTAATCCCAAAAGAGAAAAAATACTTGCTTTTGGAATGGGACAAGCTAGTGGGGTTTCCTTACACAGGTTCTATCAACCTGCCCTGTTCTAGAAATGAATGTTTTTGTTCATTTTGGTTTGTACACAGAAGCACTAAATCTCCCTTATGGACACAGAAAGGACTGCCTGTGCAATGAGTCTGGCAGCACTGGATGTTTGTAGGTGGTCACACTGGACACTGCCTGGTGTTTTCCGTGGGGAGTTATTATACCCACAGTAGTCTAGTTTCAGCTTCCATGATCAGAACAGAAACATTTTCATCTGTCACTTCCTTAAACCCATGTAGCATTTCATACAATGATGCTCTTTCAATCCAGAGTCATAAGCCATAAGTCACAAGCCATGGTTGTTGGCTTATGTGGTGGGAGCATAATTACATCTGTCCTGGACTAGATGTCTTTCTTTGTATTAAGTACACTGGTTTATTGAGGTGCACTGATGTATTGAACATGCATAAAATCCTATCCTCATTTGAAGAAGGTACTACTAATTCTGAGTAACAATTCAAGTTTATTTGAATCTATCCATGAACAACAGAGAATAATTTTACCTCCTACAGGTATAACTATATGGAGCACGCTGAATTGCATAGCCTCAGATACAAAGATAGCTGAAGTTTTAATTAATTTTAAGCACAACATAGTGTATGTAATCAAAAGCTATACATGTTGAAACATGCCTACTCAGAACTAAGGTTCAGTGTGTTTAATAAATTTTACTCATATTTAAGTGGATACAAGATTGCAGCATGAAGCTTTTAAAATGCTTACTGGTTTGTAGTCCCAGTTTGTAATGAATAATTTTTATTAAATGAAAACCTGAACATTGTTGCCAAAGTGACTTATTTTGTGATATAAGCAACTAAATTTTGTTGGTTATTTCAAAATAATACACCATGATACACCTTAAAATAAGTTGTTGATTCACTGTCAGCTTTCAATAAGGCATAATAATTGTTAGACTTATGACAGGCTCACAGTACATAAAGATTTAAGCATGCTATGAATTTTTATACAGTTAGTACTCATCAGTTCAAACTTACCCTTGCATAGTGCAATTCAACTCCATAGAGTTCTAAGGTTCGGGCTGTGCTGAGATAACTAAATTCTGCTTCAGCTGGAGACAAACCTCTATAACAGCAAAACCAGGGAGAATATAAAAAAGTTCAAAATGCATTTAAGTTCACTGGAGTCCTTTCCTATATAAGTTCATGGAATTTCATGGAAAGAACACATGTAGCTATTACTGCCCAGTTATTCAATTAGATTTTGCAGAAAAAGTTTTGCTTCAGGCAGCTCTGCTAATTCCAGGTCCACCTCAGAAAAAAGTCATTTCAGCATTATAAATACAAGTATGATTGCAAAGGCGTACTTCTGGATGTTCCACTTAATATACACTGACAGCAGGGATTTTGTGTGTGTAATACCTAAGCCTTATTAATGTTCTTTCACTACTACTTTTCCCTGAGGCAGATACCTATAGATCTTAAGTGAGTTATTTTCCCATAAGAATTAAATAATACACACATGTAGTAACTATAATGCAGAGAACTACTTTTCTCTGATGCACACATCTAACAGCTCCAAATACATGAAATGAGTTCTTCGCATGATAAACTTGTTTTTTCCTGTAATGCTTACATATGCTGCTGATGTAGTTTTGATACTTCCTTTTCAAAATCTTGAGGCTGGCTAGGAACGAAAGAGTAGTCTGAGAGGTAGCCTGGGAAGTTCTCTGAAAGGCTGTAGTCTCCCAGTTCAGCTGAAAATGGAAAGAAACTATTTACTTAGCCACATTCCTCTCACAACATATTTTAATTCAAAAGGAACAGCAAAATAATAAAAGTGTATCCCTTAAAATATTTCTACAATGAATTGCATTGAACTTGAACCTGTCCAAAAAGTACCTAATGCTATTTGAAACCATTTGTGTGTGAATGCAGCCCTTAAATCAGAATGCCAGACTACTTTAAATTGCTTAATATGCTTGAAATTTGCTGATGCAGATTTGCTTGAAAGCAAGTCCCAGTGAGCTCTATGGGACTCAGTCTCATAAACATTCACATAACTACAGTCTTAATCACCTTGATTTTAGTAAGTTCAACTAAAAATGACTTATTCAGTGCTCAGGTGTTAAGCATTCTAACATTCATATAGGAAGGCAGTATTCACATAAACAAAGCAAAACAAGGGTAAATACTTTTGCAATGTCCCCACAGCAGTAATCTAGGTGCAAATGTACTATATGTTCACAGCTGGAGCTTCCTTTGAAATGCAGCACCTCCCACTCTCAGAGAGATAAGCAGCAGTTCAGTTTATAAAGCCATTTGCCTCCTGGGAGTGGCAGCTGCACTAGGGAAACTTCAAAGAAGTCTTGAGATATGTGCCATGCTCCCATACTTGTTTCTGAATTACTTATTTAGATTGCAATATTAAGTCCTTTACCCTAGCTAGGTGAAGATGTTCTTTTGCATCTTTATGAATCTGGAATAGCTCTAAGATTGTATTACACTGCAAACTTAGCAAAAACAGTTCATGAAATGTGTTAATTTGACAGAAGAATTGTAAGATTCTATAGTGATAATTATTCAGACAAAATACACTGAAACAGAGTAACAATACCAACACAATATTACTAGCTTAGATAATGGAACATTCATTCAAACTGTTTTGATGACTAATAACCATGACAAACTTTACTGATGTATTATCATCATCATCATTTATATAGAACTGCCTGCATATATCATGGAAGTATACAAAGAACAGATATGACAGGTCCCTACCACAAGGGTTTTACAATCTAAAACAAATACAGGGAAATAGAGGAATAAAGAAAATAGAAGCTTAAACTGGTTGGGGAAGAATTCCTGATTGTTTCCCTTGCTTTAGCTTGGTCACAACAAGGTACAGTGGTAATAAGCATTAGATATCTGCGAAGGCAAGTAGTTCGAATAGCCAAGAAAGGAAAGACTGCCATTATGTTTGAAGCCTTATCTCAGGCAACATTAGTTCATTGGTGCCATATATTTTACATTGTATTTTATCTTTGGTTGGGAGAGCTATGCCATATTTTTAATGCCCTTTTCTGTGGAAATATAACCCTATATCACTTACCTGGAAGTAAGGATCATTAAATTCTTACTTCCTAATATAAATGTGTAGGACTGCTTTGTAAACAAATGCAGTTACAAAAATACATTTTATTTTTTCAACTGTATTTTAAGTCTATGTAACACAAAATATAAGAAAGTCATAGATCATGAAAATTAAAAATGCAATAGGAAAACATTTTAAAGGTTCGATCTATTAAAAATTGTACTTACACTGAACAGCATAGGAAGCCAAGAGTACAGCAGTGTTGTAAGGGCAGGGCAATCTATGAAAAGATGAAAACCATTTGGTTTTACCAATTTATTTGAATTATGCAAAAAACATTTGAATAGATTTTTCCTTTTCAAAGCAGGCAAATAAAAGGAGTTCATTGCATATTTGTCTACTTTAAAAGGGAAATCATGCTTGCCGATTCATACCCAAATGGTTAAATTTTTATAAAAGTAACCAACTGAATACCAATCTATACATATGCACACATATTAGCTAGCACAAATAGTTGGCATGGGCTATTATTTATTTTAGATTTTTATATATAGTCACATTCCCATAGGTAGGGCAGTTTACAAGAAATTAAAACCAACAACTATTTCTACTCAAACAAGCAAATTAAATAAAACTAATGTGGGAACTAATCTAGGAAGGCCTGTCAGAAGAGATACACCTTTAACTCTGGTAACTATCTTTGTATAACCAACGTATTTCTCCCTGCAGGCAATTCCATAGTTTAGGGGCAATCACTGAAAAAGTCCTCAAAGTAGCAGACATTAAACTTACAGAAGTAAGCTTCAGAAAAACTATCTCCAGAGAACCTTGGCAGGTCAGGTACAATATATGGACAAAGGCGTTTCTAAAGGTATTTGGGACCTGAGCCATGAAGGGCTTTAAAGGTAATTACCAACACCTTGTACTGCCTCCAGAAACAGTGGCAGCCAGCGCAGACACTTTAGTATTGATGATATACTAACATCTCCATGAGGACCCAGAGACCAACCTGGCTGCCATATTTTGTATTAGTGGCAGATTCTGGAGCAGGCACAAAGGTATGCCTATGTAGAAATTACACTGCAGAAATTGACCCTAGAGGTTACAATGCATGCACTACTGTTTTTGTGCCACTCTCCTCCTGGAAGGGAAACATTCGGCAAATCAGCCGAAGCTGCTAATAGTCTCTCTTGACTTGGTTGGCAAATAACAACCAGCCATCTTGTTCAATTCTGGGTCCAACGTCTGACTTACTTAACCATGAACAATTCTCAAGAAGACTCCAAGACTTTTTGTTGAAATGTGAACTCTAGTTCATTTAACCATGAACTACAATTATATGTGAACCTAAAAATATGGATGTCTGACACACAAACTGTGAGTTCACATAGGGCAACAACCCATGAGGTAAGTAAACCATGGTTTGTTATGTATGAACTGGCTCTCTGTTTACATGGAATAAGCCAGAGTTCTGTAGAATCCTGCTTTATTGTGAACAAGCTGCATTTTGATACATGCAATTCATTCACTTCTTGTTTCTCCCTACTATCACAAGTACAAAAAAATCAGGAAGATATTTAGCACGTTGTTTGAACCTGGGGTCCTGGCTGGATAGTCACAGACAAGCTAGAATTCATAAGCCAAGCTCAAACCTGATTTATGAATTTATGAATCCATACATGTTTGCCAATTCAGACAGCATGTTCACACTGGCAGAGAGGACCAAGACATGAGCAAAGCAAGACTGCATAGCAGAATCCTTATTCATTATTCTGTAGACAAATGGTCATTGTCTACTGATGGTGCACAGAACAACATTTGTTTTTAAATGAAGGTCTAAATCCAAACCATCTTAAAAGAATGCTGACCACAGAATGTGAGTGCGCATGCACACATATGCATGCATGCTGATAGATTTAACCCATTGCTTGGTATCCTGTGTGCAGTTCCTAATGTACTATTAAAATTTCACATACATGCCAAGTATTGAAAATTAAGTATTATCACTGTAAACTTCTCATGTTTTGTTATAAGTTTTCCAATTTACCACAGATGTATGCATGAAGTTAATTTTCAAGCAGATATTGCCACCATTTGACTGAAGAAGTAGATCATACATAATGCTCCCCTGAATCCCACACCCACCCTGAATCACATATATTCGTCTGGAAAGGTACTCAAATGTTCATAGCAAACGAATCTTACCTTCCAGTAAGAATGTCTTGTTTAATTTGCAAAAAATATTGGTACCTTAAAGAAAGAGTAAACACAGTACAACAGAGTGTCAAAATCACTACTTTTTAAACTAACAAAATTAAGATCATCTTTTGACTTCAGCATCTGCATTTCACCATATATCATTATTTCAGGCTAGCAAGACACAGAAATTAAACTGAGTTCAAAGTTACAGAAGCATAAGTAATCCAGCATACTGTTACTATTACAAAACATGCAACTTTATATTAGAATTTATGCACAGTTATATTAACTACAGGCAAGTACACCTGTAGAAAAATATATCAGCCTAAGGCAAATGCCAAATGTCTGTACACTGATAGTAGGAAATATGATTACATTATTTAATTTAAGTCTAATTTCTGATTATGTCTCCTTGTCCTATAGCAACATTTGTTATACCTTCCACGTTACAATTACTAATCTATGCCAGAGGAATATGATGACCAAGACTGACCTATCTCTAGGAATATTAATATTAATAACAATAACAAATTCAAATTTGGCCCCAACCATTCAGGTTTTGTGGGCAATTAAATCTGTTCCTTTCCTATTCCATACATTTTAGATTATGTTTTACCTGAAGAGAACTGCTTGGGTTGGATTAAGTTAGTCTAACTTTTAAGATATTCATTGTCTTTACTGAGTCATCCAAAGTCTTAGTTGTTATTATTAACTTTTCTATACCACCCATAGCTGAAGCTCTCTGGGAGGTTTAAAACAATCACAGAATCATATACACAAGTCACCCATCCAGATTCTAACCAGGCCTGAAACTGCTTAGCTTCCTGATTAGGCAGCAGTTACATCTGAAAGACTCAACTTTCCTTCCATGTACCCTAGTTTTTGTGCTTTTACATAGATTCACTATTGCTCCAAGGACAAGATGAAACACTAATTCAATCCTAACTGAAATGAGTGAGTGATATGCTTTTCTATAATTACTCACAAATATGGTTCCTTTTTTTTCTTTCCTACTAGTAAGTGATGCATTTTGTGTTTTCTTTTCATATGCTAGTTTGCTGTGATTCTCTCTTTTCCTTTAATAAACTCATCTGGATTAAGTGCACATTATTTTGCTCTTGGCATTCATAGGCTCTTAAAGTATCCCCTATAATCTCTGAAGTGCCTTTTGCTTGTACACAGAGGGAAAATCACCAAATTGTATCCATTTTCCCTCTCCAGGACCAGAAAAGCACTGTATTTGAAAGTCTGCAGACCCAAGCTAATGATTCTAGCTAAGGATTTAAGCCAATGCACTAAGTTCATACAATCTTGTACTACTGATTCTTTTATGGAAGAAAACAGTGAACTGTAAGACCCCAGAATTGATAAGGCAGAAAACAGAGTAACACTTTAAGTATTCCTTGTGGTATATATTTATTATGTATATATGTGGTGACATGGGCTAAACAATGAAATGGAAGTTTGCATGAGTTCAATTGACACTGCACTATTATCAATACTATTTAAAAACAGTGTTTTAAACTATAAAGCTGTTTTTCACATACTATGGACCAAAAAAATTAAAGTCAATATGACACACCAGTTACTCATCTGCCTGTGCCCAAATTTAATCAAACTCTTATCTTTTGGCCTAAACTATCTTCAGAGTTTTTGCAAGAATGAAATGAAGCCAAATAGGTGTGTCAACTCAAGCTTCTTGTTAATAAAATTTGTGCAGTACAAGAATCAGACACTGAATATCAGTCCTGATACATCTGAGAAAATTGCATCGTAGGGAGTTCCAGCTAATGACCAATATTCAGTCTAACAAATTAAGGCCAAGCTTGCTGATAACTATCATTAATTTTATTAATATAAATCCACATTATGAACTATAGAACACTGATAGCTCCTTCATATAACATTCATTTTTTTAGCTGCATTTGTCAAAGGAGTTCTAACTGCACTAGCATTCTGGCACATTACCCCAACATTTGGGGTAACAATGGTTCATGAAGCCATTTTGTTCCAGAAGGAATTATGTTAGGTTTCCAAAACTATGACATGACTAGGAAAAACTTGCAAATGCCGGACTGTTTGCAACGGCACTAACAAGCAGGCTAACTTACAATGTTACCCTTTGCACTAGCCAATTGAAAGTACTGGTAGAAAAAGTGTTCCAGTCCTAAAGCATCCCCACACTGCAAATAGGTCAGCCATTATCTGACTATTTTTAATAGTCTTTTGGTTTTGAATAATGGGCTATGCTACGGTTTGTAGCAAATCAGATGAAAAAATTAATCAAGAAGCGACAAACCTCCTGTGCCTTCTGTTTTGTAGATAGAATCAATGTACTTTTTTCTTTGTTTTAACCCATCCTAGCTTCAAGCTTCTGAGTCATCAAACTTTTTGTTTCCTTTATTGAATAATCCAGTAACTTTCCTGAAATTTAAGTAGTCAATGTTCATTCTTTCTATTTGGTCATCCCTCACTTAGAAACTGGTTCATAAAATCACTAAAACCCTCATAGTGGTTTGTGATACACACCCACATCCATTTTGAACATTCAACCCCCAATGAGGAATTGCCATTGTCATGCATGAAGCATAGCACACTGGGAAGCAACTAACTACTGCCCTGAGACACAGTGAAGGGCGGGATATAAAAGCTTGAAATAAAATAGCCTCAAGCTGAATGATAAATTCTTAAATTTGATTGAAGTTTGTTTGTTTGGGGGTATTTCTAACCTGTCCAATCACTGTGCGTCTCTGGACAGCTTACAAAGTTCCAAAGGAATTTTGAATTCTTGGATGAAACTGATTATCTGGACCCATTTCAGTCCGGCTTCAGACCCGGGTACGGTACTGAATCTGCCTTGGTCGCCCTGTACGATGACCTGTGCAGGGAGAAGGACAGGGGGAGTGCATCCCTGTTGGTTCTTCTGGACCTCTCAGCGGCTTTCGATACCATCGACCATGGTATCCTTCTGGATAGGCTAGTGGGATTGGGGGTCGGAGGCACTGCTTTGCAGTGGTTCCGCTCCTATCTCAATGGCCGATTCCAGAAGGTAGTGCTGGAGGACTATGGCTCTGCGCCATGGCAGCTATGCCATGGAGTACCACAGGGCTCCATTTTGTCCCCTTTGCTGTTTAACATCTATATGAAACCGCTGGGAGAGGTCATCAGGAGGTGTGGGCTGCGGAATCATCAGTACGCTGATGATACCCAGCTCTACCTCTCATTTTCCACTAATCCAGGTGAGGCAGTGGCTGTGCTGAACCGGTGCTTGGCCGAGGTAATGGGCTGGATGAGAGCCAATAAACTGAAGCTCAATCCAGACAAGACGGAGGTCCTGTTGGTTGGCAGATCGGGCTTCAGAGAGGGTGGATTTGACCTGGTCCTGAATGGGGTTGCACTCCCTCTTAGGGACAAGGTTTGCAAGCTTAGGAGTACTCCTCGACCTGGAGCTTTCATTGGAAGCTCAGGTGACAGCGGTGGCAAGGAGCGCTTTCCTTCAGCTTCGGCTGATTAATCAGCTGCGCCCCTACCTGGAGTACGACTGCCTGGCGATGGTGACCCACGCGCTGGTGACTTCCCGCCTTGGCTTCTGTAACGCGCTTTACGTGGGGCTTCCCTTGAAGATGGTCCGGATACTTCAGTTGGTTCAAAATAGAGCTGCCAGGTTGCTGACGGGGACGGGGCATTATGTTCACATGACTCCAGTCCTCCGACAGCTTCACTGGCCTCCCATTGAAGTCCGGGCCCAATTCAAGGTGTTGGTTATGACCTATAAAGCCCTAAACAGCTTGGGACCTGGTTACCTGAAGGAGCGCTTACATCCATATATGCCCGACTGCCCCTTGAGATCTGCAGGAGAGGCCCTTCTCCGGGAACCCTCCGTGAAAGAAATTAGGAGGGTAGGTACTCGGAGGAGGGCTTTCTCTGCAGTGGCGCCCAATCTATGGAATGTGCTCCCCAGAGAGGTCTTCACCTGGCGCCGAAAAACAAATAACAACAGCGCCAGGCAGACATTTTTATTCAAACGTCATTTTAATTGTTAACAATATTTACTTATTTATCTGGCCAGGGCGACTTCTTTTCTTTCTTTACTTCTTTTCTTTTATAACGTTTCTTTTATAACTTCTTTTATATCTTTTATTTATTTTACATTATTAATTTTAATTTTATATTGTTATTTTTGTATTATATTGTATTGTGTTGTAAGCCGCCCCAAGGCTTCGGCAAGGGGCAGCATAGAAATGTTCTAATAATAATAAAAATAATAATAATAAAAAAAGGGAAGCTCTACTGGCAAGGCTATCCTAAAATGGTGGGTCCAGGATCCCTAAGAATAGTTCAGCTTCGGACTCCCAGGCTCAACTCATCTAACACCAGTCTTCTGAGTGCCTTGGATCATTTGTCAACAAATACTGTATGGCTTGAAGTTATTGCTCCATTTTTAGATTTTGAATTAAGTTAAGCAATCTAAGCACAGAACACTCCCAAAGCACATGTCCTCGAGGATTCATTTTTTCTGACATTGGGTAACTAAACACACTCCTTTTCCACTTCTCCTTTCCAGCTTTCTCCACTTCGACCCAAACAGCCCTTCATTTTCACCAGCACTCAAGCTTCAGTGCTGCATAACCTTCCATTTACGTGTGCCACCTCTTTCATAGCTGCACCTTTCCCTCTTTATTTGACAAATACCAATCTAAGGCCTATTAGAATTGGTATCCTGACATGTGCTGGGAGAGAGTATAACAACTATGCAATTTTTGTTTTCAGTAACAAATGTATACCTATGAGTTTCGGGAACTTTTTTTCCAAGTAAAATTCTTATTTTGGGAGTTTTAAAGAAAATCAACATTTATTTTTCCAGCTGAGCAGCAGATACTTAGTAAGAGCACAGTGAACAAGTACATATGAATAACGTGTGGAAACACAATAGACAGTGAAAATATTAGATGCTATTATTATACTGCACTTATATTATTCTATAGACCAGGAACTTTACCCCCAAACAACCTACCAGCTCATCCTAGAAGTTCAGAGAAAAGTCCATGAATGCAAGTTAGCACTCCTTTCCAAAAGATGTAGCCTACAAGCAGGTGGCTTTCTTCTTACCAGTTTCAGTTTAAATGAAGAAAAAGTCAAATCTTTCTGTAGCAGAGGAGTGCAAGAGCTACTTCCACATGCTTCAAACTGGCCCTACCAAACTTCTTTCTTCCTAACAGGCATTATTCAACTGGTGTGGTACCTAAGCTACAAAGAAACAGTACTAATGTTACTGCCATCAGCATTATGCTTAAATTGGGATGGGGGAATCTCTTAACATCAATTTGTTCAAGTGTTCTAATTTTTTTCCAGTAATAAATTCTTTCCATCTACTTTCTGAATCAGATTAAAAATTATCATTCTTAGACTGTGCTAAAGTTTCTATGCATTTTAATACACAAGCATTTTTACAAGTGTATACATTTCTCTCATTTCTGAACACATGGAAATATGTATGCATCTTTAGATTTTTATTGTAAACTGCACTGTAAACTTCAGAAATGTGCAACTTTTGGCATAAAACTGTGTTCAAATTGATGTTGAGGCTGGTGAATTACAAATTTGATCACCGAAATGACTTACTGAAGTGCAAGTCAACAAATTTCTCATTTATCTCTACCCCAAATTTCCCAGCATGAATATGAAATTTAACTGCATAAATTCATCTTCTTTACAATCTTTGTATATTGTACTATAGCTAAACATATATATAAATTCTATAGCTTAATCCTAAACTTCATAAATATTTAGTTTATTTATATCCCACCATCCCCGCCCCCCCAAAAAATGCTCAAGGCGGTTAAAAGTAATGTCATGGAAGTTAAACTGAAATTACCAGAAATTCTACACCTATTGCACCAAACATATCAGCACTGATTTTCAGTGTTTGACGCCTGTACCACACACACATGCAAAACCTGAATTGTTACTCATAGGCCAGACTGTCAATGCTTCCTGGGAGAAATCACTCTGGGAGGGGAGTAGTCAGGGGTAGATGAAACGAATACCAAGGGTGTTCAAATACTCAGAGAGGCTAATTATTTGTTGTCTGGATTCCCAAGATAATGTACATAGCAGACCACTTCTGCATAAGAATATCAACTGAGATTAAAACAGAAAAACCAAGCTACAACAAAGAATATTTTGACCTCTTCAGTGAAAAAGTGCTTAATAAAAAACAAGACATCATCTACATATCTTACTGTAGAATTGTTACATAATTCAAATATAACAATAGCATTTTAATTAGCAAGGCACTAGGGCATAACTAGCCAAGTAGAACTTTTAGCACACATATTTACTCTAAATTAACTAATTTGCAGTGTAAGGGCAAAACCAAAGATCTTGAACACAGATTTGTCTATCTGGTTATCCAGTACTTTTTATTTTAGAATAAGTGAGGGGGAAGGAGGAGGAAGTAAAACCCATTCTTCTTATCCATCTACACTCTACTACTTTAAGCCACTTTCCCCTTCTTTCCTTACTTCTTGTATTGGAGCTCCACTTGGGGAAAAGCAGGCTACTATATAAGGTGAACCACCGGTAGATTTCTCATTCCTCTCTGCACAGTCCTTTTAAATTGAAAAGTTAACCCTTTCAGGCCACTTCATAGTCAAATAGGCAAGCAAGAATTTAATAATAAACATGCATAGTTTAGACCTCAGAAAGCATTAAAAACTGTAGGATAGGTGGTGCATAACTCAGGAACAGAATATACTGAATAAAAAAGTAAACATAATACAATTCTAAACACTTTTTTCTATCAAAGGTTGAATGAGTTATGCAAATACATACAATATAAATGAGTAAAACACATGTAAAATGTGTTAAGTTGTAAAATGATTTTAAGCATGAACTACAAATAGATTTATCTTCAAAGCTGCTCAGAATAGTCACTATCAATTTCACCCAATATATTCCCAGTCATAAATAATCTTCCAAGTTTTTAGATAGCTTCGAAACAAAACACAGCTTATTTTTTCAGCTATACTTTGCAGAAATGCAGTCACTCCTGTGTAACAAAATATCAAGATAATTTATTAAAATGAGAGAGACTGATACCGTGTGTATTCTTCTTGAAGCTTATTAGGATCGCTTACAAAAAATTTCACTCTGAAGTTCAGGCTGTGAGGAGAGCCTCCTAAAATTAATCAAAACATCTGATTAGATTATCTCATATTCCAAAGTATTTAAATCTTAACTGAATAAATATTCCAAATAAATAAAAAGTGTTTTTGCTCACTCTTCAACTGTTTCCTGATTGGCTTGTTTGGATCCAGCCACCTCTGAGGGAAAGAAAAGGTTAACTCATTATGTGTTCTTGCAAAAACCATCAATTCATATTAATACATGTCTCACAGACATGATAACCCAACCAGCTCTGCAAATAAACTATGCAGGGTGGATTTTCAGGGAACAACCCACAGTGCCACCGGCCAAACAAATCAAGCTCACTGTAAATTGCCCCTTTGCTTTGCCCTGGTGTCCAGGGCACTTGGCAGCTGAATTCATCTTGTCTATCTTCCTGCACCAACCACCACCTTTCTCCTTCCACTTACTGTTTACATGAGGTTATATGAACTTAACCTTGAATCAGTCAACAAATCCTCAGAAGCATACAAATTTATCTGGGCAGCCAGTAATAGGAGAGAAAATACCTGCCATCTTTTCCACATTTTCTTTAGCTTCCAGGTACTCCAGAAATATAAGATCTAAAACCATCACCCCTTTTTGCAATCACTTTATCTGAACAGCTGTCAAAAGAAAGGGTTTTAAGCAGTATCATTGAAAGGGCTAAACAAGATTGTTTTGACAGATTTCATATGCATCTATGATATTTGTCAGAACAATTGTGCTTAGGCCTTCAAAACCCTTGTTTAAACCCTTGTTATCTTTCCAAAACTCTAGAAGAAATAAGAACTGGTGCCAGGGGGAGACTGATGTACAAAATTATTAGGGAAATTCCTAGTCTTTGTCCTATTTGTGGGCTGGAGCTTGGTGAAATCTTACCTAAAGCAACTGATTTTTTTTTAACTTTCTTTAGGAATACTAAACAACCATATAATTTAAGAATCTTAAAAAATACTCAAACTATTATTTGAAGAGTCTCATTTTATTCGCTTTTATAAACTTTTGTTTATTTGTTTGTTTTGTTCATTTTGAAACCTTATCTCTGGTGCTAGTGCCAATCTCAGGCCTACAGTGTAAGTACCAGGTTAATGAGCTTCTCCAGGATAGAAAGTTTTTATTCTAATGGCAGCAGTTAAAAGGATTTATAGCTGAGGCAGCATTTCCTAATGGCAATGTCTGACAACTTTATTTTAAAAACTGTGTCAGTGAGTTCTATAGACTCAAACCTCGAAGTTATCTTTAAAAAGAAAAGAAACACAGATAAGATAAGCCACAAGCTCTTCTCTTGCATTGGGTGACAGTGCAGCAATAACTTCTTTTTTAATCCGCAGGGCTTTTTTAATCCGCAGATTAATTGATTGCTGCAGCATCCAACTGGTGTAAGCCCAGAAACACATGACTCTACAACAAAGCCCACATTGTAAAGATTACACATTTTCTTCCATTATTATAATATGGTGACTCTACTCAAATGTTGGGAAACTGATCATGACTTGGGCATACTCTAACTGTAATAAAGGAAGAAATAACTGTGCTGGGAATCATACAGAGGGGATTAGGGGGGAAAAAATCTCCATCACTTGTTTCCTGACGTTTTGTTTCTTTATTCTTTCTACAGAAACATTCTGATTATACTGCTTTTAGAAAATATTTTTGAATAAAGGTTTGGTAACAATAATTAATCTTCTTTTATTCATAAATTTCATAATCTAAAGCCATTCCATTTTTTCAGAAAAAAGGCAAAAAAATGTGGCTGGGAAAAAAATCAAGGGTTTTCTGTCATTTTTTCAGGTCTTCACATTTCTACTTGGAGCCTGCAAGGCCTCCCCATTCTGCATTCTAAAGAAGAAAAGCTTCTGTGGGTAAAGGGACAATAGCTGGATTATGCCTTATATTGTATTACAGCAACAGGCAAAAACAACTGAGTTGAATTTTTTTTTACTGAGGAAAACTAGGTTTTCTAGAAAGTCAATGCTAAAAAGAAAAAAACCTGCACACATTCTTAATGAAAACTGGAAAGCACACACAAAGGGAAAATTACATCACCTGAAGAAAACCAAGACGATTTTTAAAAAATAAACATTTGTACCTCTTTTAAATTTTAAAGCATTATACAAGATTAAAATATTTGAACATAGTGTGCTACAAATATTTTCGGAACTGCAGCCAACTAGATAAAGAATTTTCTTTAATCCCTGCATAAAGCCAATGTAAACAGTACATTATAAAACAGCAGTAGAATTCAACACTAGAGGGAGCATATGAAGAACTTTTTAAGACGAGTACTCCAGCCGCCACAACTGAATGAAGAACCTTGAACAAGATTTTTTGGAGGAGGGGGTAAACTGCTCTGGGAGCCATGTATGTTTGTTGAATGGTATATAAAAGCAATAAATAAATGCTAACAACTTCCAGGCACAACCCAGTTTTTTCATATCTCAAATACCTTTATTTCCCCTGCCATCAATGAAGTACAGTTTCATTTTGGAAGTGCAGGGGTGTGTTTAATATTCTTTACGCCTATCTAAGTATTAACTAGTATGCTATATCTATCATGTATCAGCATATACGACAACTTGTGTATAAGACAAGATCAGTATTTTGGGGTGTTTATATATGTCAGGAGTATAAGATAACCCCCAATTTTTGCTTTGAAATTTTCATTTTCAAGGGTCACCTAATATGCCAGTATATACAGTAATTTAGGAAGAAGTATATAGTCATTCCACTTGCAGAGCAGTTGTGGGACTTTAGATGTACAGTCTAATGAAAAGAACAGAAGGCCGTATGCATGCTGTTTAAAATAACCATATTTTCTCTATGAAACTTTAATTGCCTAATTCTGCCTCTTTCTGCAAGTGTTAATCCAAGGAGTGCCATAGTGAGTCAGACCATATGAGCAACTTTCAAGAATTGTTGTCTAGGCCACTAATTTCCACTTTGATTTATACAAACTGAAAATGAGATTCCTTATCTTGGGTCCATCTAATTATTTACATATATATGAGTGTGTTCCTTTAAATATGGGTACATTTCAGAAGACCAACGGGTGTGAAATGGAGATGAGTGAGTGAGGCGAAAGATAAAAAGAAAAGTTATGTGTCTGTTGCTAGCAGTTTGAGAGAAGTAAACCATCTGAGTGCTGGACTATCAGTAGCCATTCAGTTGTGTTGTGGTCTGTCAGCAGTTAATAGCCTAACAACTCTGCTAACAAGAGTTGTGGGTTGTCAGCAAATCTTCAGAACTTGAAGAGGGAGTCTTCTCTTTGGAATCCTAGATAGTGCTGTGCAAGGTATTTAGGATTCACAAGGACAAAGAAAAGTAGAATACTTAGAGGACATATTAACGACTAGGGAAAGTCAAAACCTTATACAGTGGGGCCTCATACTTCAAAATTAAGTTGTTTCAGGAGGCTATATTTGCTGTTCATCAAAATGGGCATTGTTCAGGATCTGGGATCAGATTACTTCACTTTTCATTATTTTAAACTGATTCAGACTTCAAACAATTCAGAGTTCAAATGGCCTCCTGAAATGAATTAAGTTTGAAATAGCGGTGTTATGTTAGTACATTTACTGTACTTTAGTGAGTAGTTATATATGAGATGTGATCAAAAATAAGGTAATGTTTAAATAAAAAAAATTACAGTAAAAGACACATTGCAATTAATCCCCCTCAAAATATTCCCTCTCCCTTCAAACACACTTATCCCATGGTTCCTGCCACTTTCTGAAGCAGTTCTGGAAGTTTGCTTTCATGGGTGTCTTTAATTGCACTGTTGTGGCTGCCTTGAAGTCCTGAAGTGGTGCATGTGTCAATACGGGGTCCCAGATGGTTTGCAGTGGCAACTATAGGCAGCTCCTCATCCCACCACACAAGAGGGACCACCATCTTCCCCTCCATTAGAGGTGGGAAGAGGAAAAGCCACTTCTCAATGGGCAGGGGAGGCGTGGAGCGGTGCTTTCAGCACGTTCCCTGCATGCTCACATACCTACTCCTTTGCTCCTGCTCATGTAGCTTGGTGGTTCTCCTTGATTCATCTTACCCACTTGGAGCTCAGGTGACCAGCTATGGCCCTATCTGGACAGTGACAGTCTTGGGGTTTTTTTTAATCTCCAGAGTAGATTAGTGCAATGCATGCTATGCAGTAGTTGCACATGAAGATTGTTCAGAAGCTGAAACTCTTGAAAAGTGTGGTAGTCAAGTTAGTACATGAGGCATGAGAGTCTGAATATATAAGACCAGTTCTGTTCTGCCTACATTGGCTGGCTGTATTTTTCCAGACAGAATTCAATGTGCTAGATTTAATGTATAAAGCAGTGGTTCTCAAACTTTTTCAATATGGGGCCAGTTGAAAGGCTGCGGTATCCATCACAGGCCAGTGAGGTGGGGGTGCCTAGGGGCACAGGCAGGTGAGGTGCCGTCGGGCTTACGCGAGGCGCCATCGGGCGCACGGGGTGGTGGCTCGCTCACTCGGAGATCTCCCAGTGAGTCCAAAACCATCTCTGCGTGAGCAAGCCACCGCCTCCTCACCTGTGCTGTGAGGCAGCGGCGAGTGCACATGTACGGGAGGCAGGAGGTGGCAGCGGTGGCTTGGTTGCTTGGAGATCGGCGGCACGAGCCAGACTGATGCCCATGGTGGGCCGGATCCGTCCCACAGGCCGTAGTCTGAGGACCCATGGTATGAAGCCTTAAAAACCACAATACTTGACAGAGTGTCTCTCCTGGTCACAATCTACCCAGATCACAATCTACCTGTATCTACCTCAACATCCAGACTTTCCTCCAACATCAACTCCAACAGAGGCTCAGAGGGCCGCAACAAGAGGCAAGGTTTTCTCTGTGGCAGCCCCCTGTCTATGGAAGGACCTCTCTGTTAAGACCTATGTGGCACCCATCTTGTCATCTTTTTGGCACCAAGTAAAGAGGGCCACTTATTTCAAGCCTTTTAAAAAGTTATACATGGATATGCAGGGACTCAAGAGGCTTGCCCATATTTTCTGTTTTAAAGGGTTATTCTTCACTGTACAGTTTAAGCTGTTTTTTTGTTTGATGTTTTGCATAACATGTTAAGGCTTTTTTGGTATTTTATTGTATTTTTATGTACTGATATAAACCACCCAGAGTACTTTGGCAACTGAAAAGTATAGAAATGAAATAAATGAATCACAATCAGATATAGGTCAAGAAGCAGGGCTGCAGTCATTGGCACTGAGGAAATTATACAAAACTCACACATAATTCAGGTACTTTCACATTTCCTTTTATTTAAAAAGCATCCTTTCTAAGTTATAGTTGTTAACAAATTATTGAAAGTGTTTAGGATGAAACTGCAAAGACATGTTCAGCATCTCTTAATGTATTTTGAAGCTGTGAGGATAAAAATGGAGCCACATAAGGCACCTTGGATTCCTTGCAAGACAAAAAAAGTAGGATATAAATGCAATGTAATAATATTTATTTATTTAAAACATTTTTATGCCGCCCCCATCTCAACGAAGCCTCGGGGTAGCTCACAACAGAAACAAAATACATAAATAAATAACAATATAACATTAAAAAAATTATTTAAAAACCTCCAGTGCATCTCGGCTAAAAATTTAAAATCCTATAAATACAAATAATTAAACAATTAAAATAAGTTTTAAATAAAAAGGTCTTAGCCTGGTGCCGAAAAACAAATGACGGTGCCAGACGGACCTCTCTGGGGAGCGCACAGTTTTGGGTTATCTTCAACACAGAAATTTATTAACTTTGAATTAGCTAAAAAGCTAAAGTACACACAAAACGAGAGAAAAACAACACATGTCATATTATGCACATAAATGTTCAATTATGTGCTTATCAGGCTGCCTATCCCATCCAACAACTGGGAGAAGGGGCATTTTTCAGTGCAACTATTTTAATTGGCCTTGATTTTTTTTCAAGTGCCCCTCCAATGTGTTCGTTCAATTCCTGTAATACTAATTGGAAAATGCCATATATACAAATGTGTCATAGTAGTAAAAAGTGTTTTGCAAGAAAATAAAGTTTAAAATATTTACAGTATTTTCACAGATGCTTTTGAATTATAAACAGCTGGAACAATAATAGGTCACTGAAAGTGCCCATTACAATCACTACCTAACAGCTACATATTAACTTTTTTAAAGTGTTGCTGTAGATGACATAAATAGCCAATCTAGAGTACGAGGAAATGAAAACTCAAAGAAATTACTCTAATGCCCCCTACAGATAATAAATTAAAAGCATTCCCAGCTACTGAACTACAATTAGAATCATAATGGCTTAAACAAGCCCACAGGATATTTGGAATGGAACCAACTAATGTGTGCACTCTAAGATTGAAACAGCAGTTAAAATTTCAACTTATAGCCTTGCTCCTTTGGAACTAGGTACTTTAAAAAGTGTTACAAATATAAGCAATTCAAATATTTCCAATGATTATGCTAGGCTTTATTATCTATACTAGCCATAACAAATAAGCAAGTTAACAGGGATCAAAAGGTAGCTGCAGTGCAAAAACGGTGTTTCCTGCCATTGATTCTGGTCTTTTTGCTTGTTTTGTTTTTCTTTCTTTCGTAAATTAATTCAGGATGTGTTTAAATTTGAAGTAGTAAATACATATTGTTAATAATTAAGTACTAAATTTGGACAAGCAGTTCTGGAAGTGCTGGGAGACTACTGGCTCAGTTCCTTGGGGTCTGGCCTATGCAGGGCTTTACTTTGTCCCCTGTGCTTTTTAAGATCTACATGAATCTACTTTGGGATGCAATCCAGAAATATGAGACTCATATTTATATGCTGATGATACTGCCCCTCGCCCTCTTTTCAATGGATGCCAAGGAGGCTGTGAAAGTCCTCATCCATCTTATGTATTAGGGATATGAGGATCTGGCTAGAATCCAGCTTTCTAGACATCCTTCTGAGCTGAGATCAACTCCATAAACACTTGGAAATACTTTGCGCAAAGTACAAGTCACGTGTTGAAGCAGAACTCCTCTTGCACAGTGGCTGCCCCAGTGGCATATGCACAAGCTAACCTTAAGGACTCACTTCCTGCTGAATGCCAATGAAAGGGGACTTTGGGTAGAGATAAAGCAGATGCTGAGCCAAGGATATCCAGCAGATCTCCAACTCCCAAACCAGATTCTTCACTTTACACTTACAATGTGGCTGCAATGTTGGACTGGATGTGGACTAACAAACTGAGCACAATTCAGAGAAGTTTTCATCCATTAGTTAATAAGCCTCTTCTGGGTGGGCCTGCATTGCACTGAGGAACAGGTTCACCTTTTAGAGGAATTTTCTAGGCCCTCTTTCCTCTTCAAGAGTCTGGTGACAGCTGTGGTCAGGGATGCTTTTGCTCAGCTAATATGTGTCTTTCTACCTACTAAGCAGCTACTTCTGTTTAGCTTTAAGTTTGTTATGAGGTGTTTAAAAGTCCTTAAAATTTCATATCACTCTGAGGATCCCTTCAAATAGAAAAGCAATTCATCCATGCTTTAATAAAAAAACAAATGTTAAATGGCTCCTGAATTCTAGCTTAGTGCTCTATGAGTACTAGGCTGCAAACCAATATCCACTTTCCTGAAAGTTAAAATCACTCAACTCAGCATTGCATGTTCATATATTGCATGGTACTGATTTTTAACACAAGCTAGCTGTGAATGCTGATTATATTCCAAACTAATAGTTCAGACCTTTCACAACACCCATCAGCAAGCATCAAAACTTTGCTAGAAACACTTTTATATGCCACAAGAGAACTGAAAGGTGCAGTAACGTCAAGATATGCCCATTTATCTAGAAAATATTTTTACAGATTTCTTTAAAGGTGGCAGGAGGGAAACAGCACAAAAAAATCTCTTTAAGTGCCCTGGGTGCAAATTTCAAAGGTTCCTTAAATATACAAAGCAGGGACACAGATTAAATAGGTTACGTGATCAGCAACACTTAAACTTTAAGAAAACAGCAAAGAAGAGAAATTTGTTGAGAAAATAGCTACAGCTTACCGGATTATCAGTAGAATCATCAGCCAATTGTAAACCAAAATAGTCTCTCTCAGTCAGATCAAGATGCTTGAAAACTATATCCAGCAGAACTTGTCCCTGATCATGCTTCTGTAAAAGAAGAATGCTAAATAAAATTGTTTCTAAATGTGAGCAAAATTTCAATCTCCAAACAGACCACCTGACCTATAACCATGTTTCCCAGCCCAAAGTAACTTTGATATGGAGAAACAGAAACAAGGTTCCAAAGCTGCTGCTTCAGAATACTTTAAGACTTTTTAACTGAACACAGAACTGTTTTATCTGCAAGACTGCTGTTCAAGCTTTGACTTCTCCCCAGTTGAAATCTAATTAAGCATTTATCATCATCTAAGCTAGAGTAGGCCCTCCAAAATTTTCAACTGCAAATCATATCAACCGGAGCTAGCACAGTTTACAGTAAAGGATGTGAGTTGCTGTTCAACAAAATTATGAAGCCCATATGTTCCTTCATATATGCTCAAAAGAAAAGAAAATCTATCTAAAGTTTGCTCTGGTCTCTCAGAAAGCTTTGGATGTGAACAAGAGAGCCATTTTAAATGTTGGACTGTAGCCAAACCAAAAGATAAATGGTTTGGCTCCCATCCTTCTTATTTTATTAGAGAGACACTGAACAGGGAGAGAAGGAGGCTCTCGGATGCTCAAGATAGCCCCATTTCTGCAATCTCCTCCTCCCCCCACCCAGCAGAATAAGAATACCCCTTCCACTTCTCTGAGATTATTTTTTCCATCTTCAGAAAGCAGCAGGTTTGGTTTTTGCTTGCTGGCTCAAAAGGTTTGAGCACAGCCTTCTATTTCAGAGGGAGTAACTTCCAGTATACTACAGCCCCTCGGACAATGACTGGAGGCCATAGGATTGCATCCTTAATTAATTTCTTGGTGACTCTCAGGCTAAATGAACATATCATAATGCAGTTTCTCTTTCAAATATTCATAGACCATGGAAATAAACACAAACAGAAAAACAATCTAACTTCCTTCACTAAGCACAAAAGAAAGTGTAAACTCTAACAGGTCTATTTTTAACATCTTTTCATTTGAAAAGTATAAAATGAATGTGAATGCAAAATTTGCCTTGTTCAAATGACTGCATGTACTGTATGCCTCAAATTCAAAAGATTTCATTACTTGAAGTATATCACAACACGACTATTAAAAGGCCAACAGACTTAAGGTTTTGTACTTCTTGCTTCTTAACCTTTTCTGTAAGCTGTCTTGAGACATTAAGTGAAAAGACGAGATAATAATGTTTTATTAAAATTAAATTAAATTACTTTGTTTTCTTTATACATTCCAGAATTTGTGCGTCTTTTCATGCTTCCTTGCACGCTTTGGCCTGCTCACCAAGCTATTTATGCAGAACTCCCTACCTATGCTCAAAAATGCTGAAAATCAGCTAGCTGATGACGCATTTGACATGAAAAGCAGGTACACACTAAGTTTTCCCACCATACTTGACCGCCTTATTATTTATTTATTTATTTATTTAAAACATTTCTATGCCGCCCCCATCGCAACAAAGCCTCGGGGTGGCTCACAATATTTATATAAAATATATAAACATTTAAAACCCCCTGGTGCATTCTCGGCTAATTTAAAATCCTAATAAATACAATAATTTAGCAATTAAAATAAGTTTTAAATAAAAAGGTCCTAGCCTGGTGCTGAAAAACAAATAATGACGGTGCCAGGCGGACCTCTCTGGGGAGCGCATTCCATAGATGGGGCGCCACCACAGAGAAACCCTCCTCCGGGTACTCACCCTCCTAATATCATTCACAGAGGGTTCCTGGAGAAGGGCATCCGTTGCTGATCTCAAGGGGCGGGAGGGCATATATGGGCGCAAGCGTTCCTTTAGATATCCAGGTCCCAAGCCGTTTAGGGCTTTACAGGTCATAACCAACACCTTGAATTGGGCCCAGACTTCAATCGGGAGCCAGTGGAGCTGACGGAGAACTGGGGTTATATGAGAACAACACCCAGACCCCGTCAGCAACCTGGCAGCTCTATTCTGCACCAATTGAAGTATTTTCCAAGTAGCTTTCTGGCATTTGTTTTCAACAAATATATAGCATAAAGTATAATATCAGTTATTATTACACTTAGATACTTGGACAAGTATTTTGATAAAGCCCTAAGTATCACACATCTATTTCCATTATACAACCATCATCAACTTAAAATAGAAACCACTTCCTTTCACTTGCTTCTTGGACAAGGAAACAGATAAAAATTATTACTGGTTGTTGTTGTTGTTGTTGTTGTTGTTGTTGTTGTTGTTATTATTATTATTATAGCATTTCTATGCCGCCCCTTGCCGAAACCTCGGGGCGGCTTACAACATGATAAAATACATTGAAATACAATAGTACATAATAAATTACCATTAAATATAACAATACAAAAAATACATTGATTTACAAATACAAAATTAAAATTATCAGTATAAAATAAAAATATAGGAGGAGAAAGAGAAGGAAGAAGAAGTTGCCCTGGCCAGATCATATGTTTTAACAATTGAAATGATGTTTAAATAAAAAGGTCTTTACCTGGCGCCGAAAAACCAGTAACGACGGTGCCAGGCGGACCTCTTTGGGGAGTGAATTCCATAGGTTGGGCGCCACCGCAGAGAAAGCCCTCCTCCGGGTACTTACTCTCCTAATTTCTTTCATGGAGGGTTCCCGGAGAAGGGACTCTCCCGCAGATCTCAAAGGGCGGTCGGGCATATACGGACGTAAGCGCTCGTTCAGGTAGCCAGGACCCAAGCCGTTTAGGGCTTTGTAGGTCATAATCAACACCTTGAATTGGGCCCGGGCTTCAATGGGAAGCCAGTGGAGCTGACGGAGGACTGGAGTCATGTGAGCATAACGCCCCGTCCCCGTCAGCAACCTGGCAGCTCTATTTTGCACCAATTGAAGTGTTCGGACTGTCTTCAGGGGAAGCCCCACGTAAAGCGCGTTACAGAAGTCTAGGCGGGAAGTCACCAGCGCGTGTGTCACCGTCGCCAGGCAGTCGTACTCCAGGTAGGGGCGCAGCTGATTAATCAGCCAACGCTGAAGGAAGGCGCTCCTCGCCACCACTGTCACCTGAGCTTCCAAAGAAAGCTCCGGGTCGAGGAGTACTCCTAAGCTGCGGACCTTATCCCTAAGAGGGAGTGTTGCACCATTCAGGACCAGGTCAAATCCACCCTCTCCGAAACCCGATCCGCCAACCAACAGGACCTCCGTCTTGTCTGGGTTGAGTTTCAGTTTATTGGCCCTCAACCATTCCCTTACCTCGGTCAAGCACCGGTTCAGCACAGCCACTGCCTCATCTGGGTTAGTGGAGAATGAGAGGTAAAGCTGGGTATCATCAGCGTATTGATGATTCCGCAGCCCACACCTCCTGATGACCTCTCCCAGCGGTTTCATATAGATGTTAAATAGCAGAGGGGATAGAATGGAGCCCTGTGGTACCCCATGGCATAGCTGCCATGACGTAGAGACATGGTCCCCCAGCACTACCTTCTGGAATCGACCGTTGAGATAGGAGCGGAACCACTGCAAAGCAGTGCCTCCAACCCCCAATCCCGCAAGTCTGTCCAGAAGGATACCATGGTCGATGGTATCGAAAGCCGCCGAGAGGTCCAGAAGAACCAACAGGGATGTACTCCCCCTGTCCTTCTCCCTGCACAGGTCGTCGTACAGGGCGACCAAGGCAGATTCAGTACTGTACCCGGGTCTGAAGCCGGACTGAAAAGGATCCAGATAATCAGTTTCCTCCAAGAGTGCTTGGAGTTGTCCCGCCACCACTCGCTCCAGCACCTTGCCCAGAAACGGGATGTTGGCCACAGGTCTATAGTTAGTGGCCATCTCTGGATCCAGTGACGCTTTCTTCAGGACCGGTCGTATTACCGCCTCCTTTAAAGGGGCAGGCACTCGACCCTCCCTCAGAGAAGCGTTAACCACTTCCAAAATCCAGGTCCCAATCCCGTGCTTGGAGTTATTTATTAACCAAGACGGGCAAGGATCCAATAGGCAAGTGGTGGGACGTACTCTTCCAAGCACCTTGTCCACATCATTGGGCCGCAATAATTGAAATTCCTCCAGTAATTTTGGACCAGACGGTGGCATTGGCGACTCCTCAGAGACCTCTGATTCATTAGTGGAGTCCAGCTCGTGACGAATCTGAGCGATTTTCTCCCTGAAATGCCTGGCAAAGTCGTCACAACGGGCCTTTGAGGGTGGCATCGGATCTTCCTTAGGACCCAGGCGAACCAGGCCTTGCACCACTCGAAAAAGCTCCGCTGGACGGCATGGACGGTTACTGCTAGCATACCCATAAAGGTTAAGTTTATTTGCAAAGCAATCTTAGAATACATATGCAATTAACCCTGAGAAAAATCATAGTAGTATCTCCATTTGATTCAGAGCCTAACAATTTCTTCTGCATTAACAAAATATTAATGCTGAGCTCTTCATAGCCACAAACACCTTTACTCTGAACCCACAATGCGATTGTAGCTGTTAGAATAATTGAAGTAATTTTGGATAAAATCCTAGATTACCTAAGAGTAAGTCACAGTTAAACATTAATGTACTTACCCATGAATAAACATACATTAGGATAGCACTGAAAAACATCTTCTCACAAAGACAGGAGGAACGTGTTTTACTTGTTAACTATAATCAGTGTGATAAACGCACCAAACTAAAAATTCACATCATGTAATATATTCTTATTTTAGCTGAATAGCACCGAGACTTTATTTTGGCCCTGTTAAACAATAATCCATTGCCAAGGTATAACAAGAGAATTCCATCAATTTTTATATTCATTGTTGCAAAGGTTCTAAATAAAATAGTGCTTTGTGCCAAATTTCTCAAAAATACACATATCTGAAAGATTCTGCTCCAGCCCAGACCACTGTGCCCCCAGAAGACTTCTCCTGAGCATCATGGAAAAGCCTGGCATAAGGGCTGGGATTACAGTGGGAAGGTTTAAGGGAATATCATTTTTGGATTGCTGTACAGCCATCAAAAAAGAGGGTTCCCATAGGTATCTTAAGTCACCAGATACAACTAACAATTCACAAGTTTATGTATAGTGTGACTACTTCTCAGAGAAACTTTACTTGCAACTGTCAATCTAAACCCCACCTCTATCATGTGTCAAGGGTACACAGAAGCCTTGCCAATACAGTACAGATGTGTGAATTCCTGTTTTGCATGTTAGCAGAGAAGCAAAACCCACCCATTTGTGGGGATGATAACCTTCATTATTGGGTAGAATAAAAATAATAAATTAATAAATTGTGCTTTCTGTTTGGCAATTTCTTGGTTAACATGTGAATCCAATATGGATTGGCTCAGAAAACGCAACAATTAAACTATTTGTTATTTTGTATGTGTTGTCATGTTGAACCCACAAGGGCTGCTGCACTAAGAGCAGCTTTTTTCAAGTAAGCCATCCTATTGTAGAAGGACTTCTTTAAAGTTATTACCTCCCATTGTACTCTGTCATTTCATCTGCAACCAGGCAACAGGGCCCACTGTGGGTAAACCCTAGCAGCCAGCATGGCAAGAGTAGCAATATCATCAGCTGTTGGGAGCTACTGTCAGAAGCTTTTTCCTGGCAGAACAGATACCCTTGTCAACAGCTTCAGAGTAGTCCTCTCCAGCCACAAGACTGGCTAGAATCGGCTCCCCCTTGACAGGTGGGGTGGGGGGTGGATGCGCAACCTCAGAAAGGATGAGCAGACGTCTTTTCTAGGAGTTGAGGAGATCTATTCTGCTATCAAGACTGGCCAACAGTCAGGAGTCAGTAACCTGCTCTATGGTGTTGCCCCATGCTGGGGCAGTAATGGGGAACAGACTGGGCTTGCCTGCCTTCTGTTCAAGAGGTTTATTCTCAGCCTGGAGGAGATAGGGATGCCATACCCATTTGGGGCAGCACCACCAAGCGGATCAAGCACCCTTCTCCTGTCTGACAGTAGACTGCTCCAGCAGGAGGCTGTTTGGTAGTGCTGCCCCACATTTGAGGGGATGGCACTGAGTAGATCAGGCAACCCTGCCTTCTACTCCTTCTGGATGAGGCAGTGAAGCCAGAGAATTTTGTTGCATTTCAGGGCAGAAGCTTCATTGTAATATGTGCATGGAACATACATATACTTTGCTCCATCAGTCAAACAGAACTCCTGCCTTGAAGTGCAATGACCTCAACTTCTAGCCTTGGCTGGGGCAATGTGCAGGAGGCCTGCCCACTTCAAGTGCTATAAGTTTAGCTCATTGTGCTACAGAGTCCCTCTGACAGCAGTTGTTAGAGAGAGAGGACTCCTGGGGAAGCAGGGAGAAGGAAGCACAAGTATCTACAAATACCTAGGAATGAAGTACGTACAATGAAGCTTGATTGCCTGCCAGGCGCATTGTAGGGACTTTGTAAAACAACCACCTATCTTGACTTACTGCCAGGGTGGGCTGAAGTAGGGTACAAACTAAGCCAGTATCACATTTTGTTGTACAAATAAGAAATGAATTCTTATATATACTAACAATGTGCCCTTTACATAAAAGACTATCCAAGGCAGTTTTGAGTGCAGCAGTGGGACACAAGACAGAGAGCGTGCAGGACAGTGTGGCAGTCAGAAAAAGCAGGAACATGACAAAGCAGGTGGAAACAGGACTGCTTGAAAAATAACCCAGGAAGCATCTTTCAAGAAATGAAATTTAGACCAAAATTAACAGTTGGCAATAGTATAAACAAAGAAGACTGATCTGAATTTGTAGATGTGACAACACTGCAGATTAGTTATTGCAATACTATGAGTTCATACAGACTTATGTAAAAGCTTGCATAAATATTTATCAGAAGTATGGAAGAAATCCAAAATCCACAATTGAAAAATCAGGAGAATGATTGCTGCTGTAGAGATATAAAAGGCCAAAAAGCAAACAAACATTCCCCATCCATTTTTTCCAGACTTTTACATTTGTACATTCTCCCACTAAACTTTGGAAGGCCTTAAATCTCCATTATGAGATGCTTAATGAGGCCAGGAAATGGGATTAAAGGGCTTCTAAAACAGGTGCATCATCTTTTTGAGGACCACATGTGCTACCAGCCTGGAGGTTGAGGGCAACATGCACTCAGATGCATATGTGCATGCATATATATATACACATGCGCACACTCCAGTGATTCTCATACAGGCAGCTCTTTCCTTGCTGCTACCAGCAGAGACCTTACTGCAGCAATCTTCATAAAGATAGCTTTTTCATCACAGTAGCAGTAGTGCTAAAAAAAAAAATCAGGATCTTGGAGTGCAGGAAGTGACAAGGAGTCTAGCTTCATGTGGTGGTGCAGTTAAGCTCTTGGAGAGACCTTCCATTTCTAAATAATATTATATACTATTAATATAGCACTTTGATTAATCTAAAATGATTTAGCATATATCCCTCAATGCTGTAATTAATCATACATGTTATAACTGCATCCCTGTAAACATGCTGCAAGCAGTCATTTCCATATAGAAGGGAGTGGGAGAGGGCAGCATTAGGTTGAAAAAATGGGCTACCTAATGCCAGACTAATGTGGCTGAACTGTGATTCCAATCAGAGAATTTTTGGCACACAGTTCATACTTAGCCACTAAACCAAACAACATTAATATTACTGAAAGCAAAACAACTTGCTAATACACACTGCAGTCTTTTGAGCATAAACTGTACACTTAGCTATTGATTCTAGCAAGCTCAGGTCTGGGAAATCTCCTCTTACTTTCAAATCATATCTTTAGGAAGTCCTGAAGAGTGTAAAGTAAGCCAGAAAAAAGACCAAGTCACAAAAATAAAATAAACTATAAATTAAAATAAGTTAAAAAATAAATAATGTTTTCAAGAAGGAAATCCACTTTAACAACAGATGCTTGCAAATTCACCTTTTATTTTTTAATCATGATTACATAAATGGATATGTAGAGCACATGATTGCTTATAAGCCACAATATAAGAAATCAAGGGATCACCTTCTGAAGCTTAAAGCTCAATCATGAAGTAATACCACATGAAGAATTGTAACTTTCTGAAAACTATGTACTTACATTAACTCTGAAAGCTTGCACAGTATTATCCAAAAGAAGAATATTGCAGACCACCTCTGTATGCTGTCTGTCTCGTGCCAGTTCAGATGCTCGTACATTGTAGGTTCTGCCAGCAGGCAATCGGAAACGTGCGGTCATTACTGTCCACACAGCGTCTTAAAGAGAAAATAACCAAAGACTTATCATTTGTGATCTTAATTATCCATAAGGCTGATTTAAGAAGAAAAACTGATCCCACGGGGCCTTCATTTCATGCTGGATACAGAAAACCTGTCATTATCAGGTCTACATATTCAATTCTAGAATTCTGTTCCTATCCTCAACCACTATAGAGGAAATAGATTGCAGCTATGCCCAAGATGTCTCTTGTACACCTGTTGGAATCAATTTGCCTAATAAATGCTTTATTATGGCATGCAGATATATGAAGGTATGGAAGAAAAAAAATAATGGAAAGATAATGCCTGTTATTGTATGCCTAAACTTTGTTTTGCCTGGAATATTAACACCTAATCCAAATACACCTGAGCTTAAATTTACAGATTTAACATGTTTTAACCTTAACTTGTACAGGGTAAAAATGTTTCAAAATGGCAGGCTACATCTTCTTTGATGCAAACTTAAATGTAAGCAAAGTTTGCAATACTTAGTTATTGAAGAATCTTCAGAGTTAACAGAATTATTTTAAAATCAATGGTGAGACTAGATCCTTAATCTTTTGGTGGTTTGCACTTAGTAGGCACACTACTTGTATTATTGAAAGAACTCAGACTGAAGTGGCTAGTGCTGAAATAGAAGTACTATGTGTCACAATTTTCCTAAGGGTGTTGGGGATGAAGCTATGAAAATGTTCACGTGACTGACATAGAGTTGTATACCCCATTACTTAAAATTTAAGGATAAGAACCAAATTACCACAGTACTAGTCCAACCTGTACAAGAGCTCCTTGTATTTCACCTGCTCAAGCAGAAAACACCCATATCATGCGGATTTTTAAATCCAGGAAAAGTTTGTGACATGGCACATTGATTTGCCATTGAAAAGTTGGAAGAGAGAACAGAAAAATATTCTGTGAATGCCAAACATAGTTTTTTGGATCTCTTTGAAAACCTGTAGGTATATAAGTTAGGGGGAAAAAGATGTTTTAGAGGTCTCTTGTGGCAAATATACCACAAGCACTACAACTAACCTTCTACCCTCTGATTTTAGATACAGAAATGACAAATTTTAGAAAGCCAGCTTTGCCACACTGGATCATACTAAAAACTATGCAAATATTGCTACATGTTTAGTTGACAATGAACATGAGTTCACTGGTTATATGCAATGCTGTGCTAGTGAAATTTCACATGCACATGGGACTTAACTTCACATTCTTCTACTCCTCCTCCCAACCACTCTTCATCTGCTCTGAAGAGGTCCCTATGCCACCACGGCAGATTGTGGGAAAGCTAAAGGAAAATCATTCTGTTTCTGCTGACAGAAACCAGCTCTGCGGGCAAGGCAGGAAACAAGCAATATCCAAAGCACTCATGCAGCCCTGATGGATGAAATGAAAAGGCCAAGTTAACATTCCTCCTGGTGAGGAACAGATTGTACAGGACTCATGCAAACAATATCCCAATATCATTCCCACACATTTTACTTTGCCCCATTCTGACCTGTTCTAAGACAAAATTCACTTCTTAGAGTCATGGAAGTATTTCTCATTAGAATTTGCTTATGCCAGAGCAACAGTAACATTCAAAATATCTACATTACTTTAAGAGCACATACATTTTAAATTGCCTTTTTCAGTTTGTCAGTTGGCCTGTATCATATGTGCACACACAAACATGGGGAACTCCAGATGTATCACTATTCTTTGTTCCACAATAGAAACCAATACTCAGGGAATCTGCATGAATGCCTGATGGCAAGGAACTGTAACACTCAGAAAAGAGCCTCTAGGAAATTCAACAGAACAGAATCATTTTCTCTTTAAGAACCTGTAAGACAGCAGTTTTAAATGCCAAGAGCTGTTTTCTTTTTCCAGGTCATAGCAACTGAGGTATCACAAAGACTGCTAACCTGAAGCTAGAATAATTTGCACAGGATTGGGTGCATATTGGTATGCAGCAGTATACAAATGAGTAATTAGAAATCCATTCCAGTAAATGGAAATCTCTGCAACTCATTTACAGCTTACTGTTGTGACTTCCATTCCTGAGTTTTAAGAAATTCATTCTACTTTCTCAGACATGCCTAGAAAGCTGATGCCCTTAGTACATAGTTTGTCCATTTTGATAGCTAGCATAAGCTTCTTGCAAACTCTCTACTGCTAGAAAAAATTAAATAAAAGCATTGAGTCAACATTTTGATTCAATTCTTCCCACACTCACCAATGCATCTGTACTAAAAAATAAAAAGATATAAAACAAAATCATATAGAAATGAAGTTTTCTATTACTAATAGCACAACTGATGAGGAAAATATTGCTAACCTAACTGAAGGGGAGAAAGTGACAGTACCATATCCAAGACTATATTTGTCATTGTACATTATATGTGCATGCATATGTGTGTATACAATATATACCTATACTATAAGTATCCTGCAATATGGGAAGTGGGAGGGAAGAGAAGATTCTGGCAGAAGCAGCTGTTCTGCAAGTCAAGTAGTTCTGTATACTTTTGATCACACTAGGTATTTTTAAGGGGGCAAGCTGGCACATCAGGGTCACATCTGTAATTTGTTAGACCTGCTAGCCTTGACTTTAAATTACCTATTCATTGCAAGCCTCACAAATAGGGAGGGGCCAACTCTCCCTTTCAGGGAAAAGACAGAAGATTCATAATGATTAAATTTAATCTTTAAGCAAACAAAAGTTTCACTTGCAGAGATCAGGTCTTAGAAAGGTGGAACAGAAGATGCAGACAGAGATGCAAGTCACCTGTGTACTTTTCCAGAGATGCTGAAGAACAAAAATTGCACAGGCTGGAAAGCATCCCTTGCCCTTTCCCTGACATCTAATTTCAGTACTAATAGTACCAGCTTCCCCTCACCACAAGGGATCAAAATAAGTAACCCAATTTAAAGTGTTGATTTTCCACACCTCTGTCTCAACCACTTGCTTCTTGTTTAGCTCTGCCTTTCTCAGCATCTCAGTAAGTACAAGAATTGGCTGCTTCCACCACTGTTCTGTACTCTGAAGGGTGTTACAAAAGAGGAAGAACTCATTTTTGCTACAAATAACTCTGCTGTAAAAGTCTTTACTAATCACTGTGATGAGCAGCTCAAAGGGGCAAGTTGCTTACCTGGAACTGTTGTTCTTTGAGTGATTATCTGTACATTCACATAGGTACAGCATCCATATGTGTAATACGCAGAGACCACAAAGTAGAGTCATAGAATAGAATAGTAGAGTTGGAAGGGGCCAGAAGGCCATCAGGTCCAACCACCTTCTCAGTTCAGGACTCCAAGTTAAACCATCCTTCTCAGATGGCTGTGCAGTTGCATCTTGAGTGCCTCTAGCGTATGAGAGTTCACAACCTACCTAGGTGATGGGTTCCATTGTCATTCTGCTCTTACAGTCAGGAAATTTTTCCTGATATCTAGCCGGAATCTGGCTTCCTGTAACTTGAGCCCATTACTCCATGTTCTGTACTCTGGGATCACTGAGATGAGATCCTGTCCTCTTTCTTTGTGACAATCTTTCAAGTACTTGAAGAATGCTATCATGTCTCTCCTCAGTCTTGTCTTCTCAAGGCTAAACATTCTTTCAATTTCTCCTCATACAGCTTTGTTTTGAGTCTCTGGGTCATCCTTGCTACCCTCCTATGAATCCTCTCCACCTTGTCTGCATGTTTCTTAAACTGTGGTGTCCAGAACTGGACACATTACTCCAGATGAAGCCTAACCAGTGCTGAATGAAAGGGAGCTAGTACCTCACTGGATTTGAAAATGATACTTCTATTAATGCATTTGTCCTTTTTGCAGCCATATCACATTGTTGACTCATATTCAGCTTGTGATCTACAACAATTTCAAGATCCTTCTCACCTGCAGTATTGTTGAGACAAGCACTCCCTATCTTGTAGAGATGCATTTGTTTTCTTTTTCCTAGATGTAGAACTTGCCATTTGTCCCTACTGAATTTCATACTATTGTTTTCAGTCCAGTGCTCCAAACTATTGAAATCACTGTGAATCTTCTTTCTGTGAATCTTCTCTTTCTGACTTCCAGAGTATTAGCTACCTAACCCAGCATTGTGGCATTTGCAAATTTGATCATTGCTCCCTACACTTCCTTACCCAAGTCATTAATGAAAATGAAAGAGCACTGGGCCCATCACTGAATCCTGAGGTACCCCACTTGCTACCTGCTTGATACTTCTTTGTTAGGTCCCCTAGTACCATCACAAAGCACCTGTACGGGATTCCCTAATGGCTTTGCTGCACCTGAATGCTGCAGGAGGAAGAGGGGGCAGAGCAGGGCCATGTAAAGAGCCTTTTTCAGACTTGTGTGGCTAGAGTCAAACATCTGCAGGAGATGCAAATAAAAGAAGATACACCATGAAAGGAGATTGGTGCGATGGTGGAGCTCACCACAGAGACATGTAATCCTTCAACGGATACTCCTATGCATCAAAACTGTGTGGATATAAATGAACGAGCCAAACAAGCAGCATAGGCTTGAAAAGATAGCAGTACATTAATGCTAAGAAGGCATGGAATGGTTTACAGTTTTTATGAGAAATATAGGCAGGTATCAAAAGGTACAAGGGCAGGGGAAGGATGGAAAAACCTTCCACTGGGGGCTGCCAAAGGCAAAACACACTCCAAATGCACAATGGACCTAGAGTAAAAAGGCTGATGATGTATCAAGGAAGCAAAGGATTCCACTGCAAAAGCCCATGGGGTACATGCCAGAGCCATATGGAGGAAGGTAATCATAATTCTGGTGTGGAACGGGTTGTTCTGCAAACTACCCACATTGTGTAGCTTATTTGCAGATCATTTAGCTGCAACATGTAAACACACACTTCCAAGTTATCCCAGCCCTGCAAAGTAGCTTCCACCTGAAAAAATGTGAAGGTAGTAACTGAATAGGGTGCATCACTTTTGTTAATTAAAAGCTGCACACAATGATATAAGAACATTTCCAAAATAAAAGTTTTCCAAACATTTCTTTTAACAAGCACTAGTTATCATCATCATCATCATCATCATCATCATCATCATCATCCCATTACATTACTTTTCAATACCACCTGTAGCCAAAGCTTTCTGGGTGGTTCACAACATTTTAAGTCACCCACCCAGATTTCAACCAGGCCAGACCCTGCTTAAATTCCAAGATTAGGTAGGATCTTGTACAATACGAGGCAAGTCTGGTAAATTTCAAAGTAGTGGCTAGTACTTTTCCAGATAAGAAGTTTGATGAGAGAATAGATATAAATACATTTTTATCTCAGTGTGAAATAGAAGTAAGAGGCAGTGACAGCAAAAATGAAGGTACTGAAACAACCTTCATGGAAGCAAGCTGAACTGCCTTGAAATAGATGAGTGGCTGTCAACGTATCATGCACAGTTCTTTGTGCTACTAATATTTATTCATGTCTCAACAGTTTGCACTATCTTTATGGTTTCTTTAAAGGTAAACATATGGGGAGTTCATGTTATCAGACAGCATTATTTCATGAACTTAAACAGTACTAGTGGAAATCCACTGAATCATCCCATTGAAGGAGGATTATGCTTACACAAACATACTTTATGGACTCTTCTCTTTAAGATAATTCATAACATAATTTCCACTGGACAAAAACAACAGTGCTTATAGAATGACAGTTGGATCCTGCCCACTGAAATGCATATAAAAACTGAAAAACAATAGAATGTGATTTAATTGTTTTCTTAACATACTTCAGGCCAAATACTTGCTATAACTTGAGACAAAAAGAGTTTTTAACTTGGTTTACTAAATACATGTAAAACAAACATGCTAAATTTGGTCAACCAAAGGGATCAAAACCTGCTCTAGGTTATTAATTCAAGGAGATCTCACTTCCTTATATAGCACCATGAAATCAATGGATTTCTTCCTACTCTTCGGAGGGGTGAAATGCTACACTGCTATTTTAAAAAGGAAGCCTGCATCTATAGCCCTCATAGTTATAGCAAATAATTCCAGAGGATGTTTATACTCTAGAGCTAATAAAATGCTGTTTTTCTATGATTTAGCCTGCAACACAAAGATGTGTGTTCAACTCTTACCAATGGATGATTCACTGCCTAATATAATGGTTGTCTTTTTTTTTTTTTTTAAAGAATTAAATAGCAAGGGGATCCAGGAAAGCCTGAGGCTACTGATAAAAGGAGAAAGAAGTCCACTGGGGAGAAATCACACAGACAGGAAAGCAAGGAGAATGTTGTATATTCATTTGGCACATGTTATGGCAGTGGTTCCCAACCTTTTCTATGCACCACACCCTCAGAAAATGTTTATGTTTGCACACCCTACAAAAGTAGTATCACATTTCAAGAGGAAGGATTCAAATTTCTAATTTTTGAACCACAAACTGAACCACATACAGTACTGTGGGTGAACAAATTAAACTCAAAAAAATAAGTTTTTTATTCAGTGCATAGAATTCAACAATAAATTGAGCAATTAGAAAAAAAGTAAAGAGTAAAATCAATCCTAAAGTGAACAAAACATGTGAACATAACATTCAATAACTTCTTTGTTCCTGCTTCTCATTGACAATTTTGTCAAAAGTTGAATTTTCTTGCTGATTGGGTTCCACAAGTGTACCTATGGATTCAGGGCATCCTAGATTTTTTCTTGATTGAGAAAAGAGAACTGAATCCAAATGCAAACAAAGTAATGATGAATAATTTTTATTATTGGGATAATTTTTGGTGAATTGCTACACATATCACAGCTCCTGAAATGCTATCTTGCATTTCCTGGGAGTATGGGGGTATTATAGTTGATTGAGAGATTAATATGTGTTTTCACAATCAAATGTGGGTGATCGGAATAGTTTTGTGTGCAGAGAGCAGGGTGGATAAAAATCAATGGTTTAATTTTTTCAAAAAAATCAGATGTTTTAATCCAAATGAGATACTTTAAAATAAAATGTCTTGAGGAAAATCCATGTAAAGATAGTTTTATATTTAAGATACATTATAGTCCAAAGATTATTCATCAGGAAATAAAAATTAGTTTTAAATTATGTAGCATAAGGCTGTATATTCATGCAATGTTTAAATATTTTGGTAAATGAACTCCATTAATCTATTAACAATGTCATGTTCTTCCAGAGGTTTCTGTAAGATTATTGGACAAGTGTTTTGTCTAGAAGCTATTTTCAGAGATGCTTGGTTTTACAGTTCTCAAAATTGTGAATGTGTCTGCAAAGATCACATGCCTTTTCTTCACAGCAAAAAAAAAGTTATAAACAGAGTTGAGAAAAAGACCTTAATCCCATAATTCCTTTGCAAATCTATGTACTCAAAATCAATCCCTTAAGTGTCAACTTGCAAAAAAAAAAAAAAAACTGAACAGAAGATTGTTGGGAGTAGAATGGATCTGCACAAGAAGCTAAGGGTGAGGGGAGAGAGGCAAGCAGTAAAAATCAATGTGAATCCTTTTGAGCATAATACTCCACAGGTCTTTGGCTATTTCTGTGTATAGCCTGAAGTTTATCATATTACTCTTTCCCTAGAAGAGAAAACCTATAAAGGCAGCAGGCTGCAAAAGAGACCCCATTTGGGAATGTTTTAACGAAGTTACTCTACCTACAGGTAAGGTAGGCATGTGTGCAAATTTGTGGAAAACCATGATTTAAATTTCACGTTACTGACTAGTGATTTAAATCAAATCCACCCTAGCACAGAGTAAGATCATTTTGAATTGAGAATGGGAAGAAATCAAAATGAATTACATAAAATGCTTTAGCGTCATCTTTATCACTGGAGGCTCATGTTGCCTCAGTGACCAGGTACTGTAACCCCAGGAGTAGATTATTATAATATACTCAATGTGGGTCTATCCTTGATTTTGGTCTGGAAGCTGCAACTGCTGCAGAATGCAGTAACAAGACTGCTTACTGGGACAACTTTCAAAGAGCAAGTTACACATTTGCTAAAAGAACTGAGCCAAGTTTAACCAATTGCCAATGTATTAAACCCTAAACAAGTTGGGAATAAATTACTCTTTATCCTTTATGTCTCTGCCTGATCTGTTTGACTATCAACAGATGCGATCCTAAGGGTGCCACTTTTTCCCGAGGTTTGCCTCAGGAACCCTTGTACTAGAGAATTTAGAGGTGCAGCACACACATTCTAGAATTCATCAGGCAGTCCCCAGGAGTTTTGTCATTTGGGGGTCTTCTCAGGACCCATACACTCACATCCTGTTTCCTTGAAGCCTAATTTGCTCAGTCTATAACACACAATAAAATGTGCAGTTTTATCAGTACTATTTTATTGTTGTCTTGAAAGCATGGCATACGCGCCACTTTGAAACTTTTTGGAAAGCAGTACATCATTTTATACATCAAATGACAGATAAACCTCATATCCCATGTAAGACCTACTTTAAAATTTTAAGTATTCATCAGTTCATAAAATATTACAATGCCAGGGAGTAATCCAAACTCTTCTGATCACTTCCCTTGATAGCCAACGAAATTCATGTTCTGTTGCATTATGAGTTAAAACTGCAAAATGACAAAATGGAGAAAGTATCTTCTGTTAAACTAACTTCAGATGCAAATATATGTAATAAGCAGAGTTTGCCTCAAATGTCCCATGAAGGGGGCAATTTTCCCAAAGTCTAAGAAATGCAATCTTAAATATAAATAAGTAAAATTGTGTGCTCCTTTTTTACAGCTAAATCTTGCAACAGTCACGTTTAAATGTATGATGATGTTACAATGTGATGTATCATGTTTTAATTATTAAATCTCCATATATATTACTTTAATGAATATTGGTTAGTCCATTTTTACTGAACACTTATCCAGACCTTTCTTAGATTTTTTAAAATATTAAAATAGTCAAAACAGCTTATCCAGAAAGCATCTAAACATCAGGCTTCAAGATTTAGTAGACTCCTACCAAGTGGCAGGGCACTGAAGTACTGCAAGACAGTTTAATGTTTCACTTGAGGAGAGAAACACAAGGCTAAAATTTATGTGGTGTTGATCTCAACCACCATGAATGCTGTCAAGGGTCAGCCTCTATTATTAAACTACACTGTAAACATGGCTATACAGCTATTTATATTTGCCTGCTTTGTGTACACATTAAAATAACATTAATTTTGACAATTATAGTTTCTATATCTAATCAAACAGAAGGTGATCAGCATTAAGGCAGGCTTTGCATGTACAACAATGGGATCTTTCCCCCTTATAACAGTTTCATATTAGTAGAACACTGCTGTTAACCTTGAGGAAATACAGGACAAATCACAGGCTAGTCCAATAGAATTTAAAGTAGAATTTACATGTGCACACAGTGCAAGCTGAATGCCCTGTTGGAACAAACAACAGAGAGTGCCAAAGCAGGGAGTGTCTATTTCTCAAGATGATAAGACCAAGAATTCTTAGAGCAGTGGAAATGCAACAGCAAACTGAAGTACAGGAGATGGAAGAGCCAACAGCAAGCTGAGGAGAATCTTGATGGAGGAGAAAATAAAATAGAGGAAACTCCCTGAAAAGAGTGACAGGAACAGAAGAAATAGAAACACTCTGCACCTGTGGAAGTAGTAGAACAAAGGAACTGCTTCCAGGCAATTGAGACAGCAGCAGAGGAACTACAGATCACGCTGTGCAATAACAAACAAGAGGCTTACAGGCAGATAAGCAGATGCAATGAAACCAAGGCCTACAAAACAAGAAAAGTGGGAGCTGTGGAAGATTCCCTGATGCAGGAACCCCATGTATGTCACAAAGAACCATGGATTTTCCAGATATGCTATTTCACTAGAAGACAGATTATAGATGTGACTATGGGGTTCCCAGTGCTTTTAAGGCCCAGTGACACATATCCTTTCCTTGCCATCCATGTGATTTCTTCAGAGCTATGCTTGATTGAGGTCACATCAGACTTTGAAGCTTTTGGACAATAACTCAAGAACTCTGGGCTCAGATAGACGTCTCATCCCTCCTAGTAACTGGAAGACGAACATAAAAGGAAAGTAAAATTCTCCATCTGAATGCCTGACCACTTCCTAGAAGATGGACCACAGTTCCTGGAAGATGGACTGATGGCAAGGGATGGAGTGTACTAAGGAGACTTGCACTGTTTGGGAGTAGGAATCCATTGGATTCCCAGAGCTCAGCTCCTCAGACTCCAGTCTGCTTTGCAGCAGCCCTCAGTCTGACTTCCTGTCAATCATCTCCAGTGCTCATGGGATACTTCCTAGGAATCAAGCCTTATGTGCTGCACAAGCAGCATCCCCCATCTGTGCCACCTGCAGCACCTGTTTGGACTGCTGTATCTCACACAGAAGAAGGCTGCCTATTGTCCTCCATCCTTCATTCCAATCAGACTTCCTCTCAGCTTGGCTCACTATGCAAGTACAGATGAAGCAGGAGAAGACAGCTGCAAATGTTAGAGGGACAGATTCTGCTAGCATTCACCCCAATCCTAGGTTATACCATACAAGGACAGCATGAAGAAATTCATCAGAAGGGCTTCAAACTGAAGATTACAGTTAAGGGAAAAGTAAACTTGGAGGAAACAGTGGTCAAAGACTTATGAATCACAACAAAGAGAGCTGCTCTGATAGCACCCAATAATAGTCTTCCAAAAATAACAGGAATCATGCTAGTGTATAAAGCACATGGTTTTCAATGCTACATACTATGACCAGAGTACACAAAACTACCAGCACAAACCTGAACTCTTAGTACAGGAGGGCAAATATGACCTGAGAAGGGAGGTGGTTGAGGCCCCATCAGTGAGGGTATTCAAGGAAAGATAGGACAACCACATGTTGGGGATTACATGAGTGGAGCTGGCTGGAGCTGGGAATCAGACTAGATGGCCTGGGAGGACCCTTCTGACTTGCTTTGTTTCTATATTTCTAACTGAAACCTAATCAGATGAGTCCTGTGAAAGGGATTCAGCAGCTGAAAGATAGAACTTGTTTAAGATGAACAGAAGGGACAGAAGGGGAGGTGGAGTTGTGCTTATCTACATATCTACACACAGAAATACAGGAGGACAAGCTTAGTTTTGCCAACTGGATTAAAATAAATGGAGCAAATTCTGTCAAACAGGGCCTTTCTAAGAATTCCATGACTTTTGTCACTGATAACTTTCTACTACAGAAAGTAAGAATGAATCAAAGGATCAGCTATCCTTGACTTCATTCTAGGCAACAGTGATGACCTTGTGGATAAAGTGGTGGGTACAAGAACTCTGGAAAAGAATAATATCATACCTAAATTCTTGATTCTAAAAGAGGAAAAAGCTGAGTATGGCTGAACACATATCCTGGATTTTACAAAAGTCAATTACAATGAATTAAGAGCCATAAGTTCCCATGTCAAATGGCTCTAATGAGAAAGGGAGTCTGAGAAACATGGAAATTAAAAAAAAAAAAAGGAAATTCTAAATTAGAGGAAAATAATTGCAGACACTTTCGACAAGAAGCAAGGAAGGCGGCAACAAAAGAGGCCAGTCTGAATTCACAAAAAGCTTGGAGATTACTTGAAAATAAAAAAATACACATAGGTGAAAGACTATGCTACAAAGAAAGAATACAGGAAGTCATCACAAAATTAATTTCAGGGTTTGTATCAAGAAGGCTAAAGCTGAGAATGAGCTGAGATCAGCAATGAAAGTTTAAAAACAACAACAAAAGTCTTCTTCAGCTAAGTTTACAATAAAAGTCAGAGGAAAGAAATAGTGGTCCAACCACTGCATGAGGATACAGAGGTGGCAAAAAGTCAACAGGTCACAAACAAAAGGCAAAAGTACTCACTTTGGCTCAGTCTTCTTTCAAAAGACTCTCTCTGATCTCCCTGACCAAGGTGAAATACAAACTGAAGAGGCAGGATTGCTGCTTGACATTGATAGGCAAATGGCCAAGGACAACCTAACTACTTTGAGTTAGTTCAAATCTCAGTACCCAGTGAACAGCATCCTAGAGTAATAAAAGAACTGGAAAAGGAGCTCAGAACTACTGTCATTTATCTTTGCAAAATCACTGAGGACAGAAGACCCAGATGGTTGGAGGAATGCTAATGTCTCTGTCTTTAAAAGAGAGCAAAAGAAGCACCCTGGGAACTACAGACCAGTCAGTCTAACATCAATTCCTCGGAAAATTCTGGAGCATATCATAGAATAGTAAAGTTGGAAGAGGCCTAGAAGGCCATCAGGTCCAACCACCTGCTGTCACAGGTCATCATTTTGCACCATCCCTCTTAGATGACTGTCTAGTTTCTTTTTGAATTGTCTCCTTGTGTGGGAGAACCCACAACCTCTCTAGGCAACAGGTTTCACTGCTGCATTGCTTTGACAGTGAGGAAACTTTTCCTGATATCTAACCTGAATCTGGGTTGTCGCAACTTGAATTCTGTGTCCTACACTCTGGCATCAGCAAGAAGAGATCTTGATCTTCCTCTTTGTGACAGACTTTGAGGTACTAAGAGGGATATCATGTCACCCCTCAGCCTTCTCTTATCAGGGCTGAGCATGCCCAGTTCTCAGTTTCTCCTCACAAGGCAGTGTTTACAAACCCTGGATCATTTTTGTTGCCTTCCTCTGGACTCTTTATAATTTTAATGCATCTTTCTTTCTTAAATCTTATAGCCCAGAACTGGAGGTTTTCGTGTTCTTAGCATCTCTTGCTAGTCTCATTTTCTGTTATAGCCTTCCTGATAACATTCCTGCAATTACTTGTTATTTGTTTATGGTCTTTCTTTGTGGTCTGGCTATGCTTCCATATCCTGCACATAAAGCAATTAATCTGCAAACAGCTTGAAAAAATATATTGATTACTAGAAGAGTTACCAAGAACTAATTCTGCCAGATTAACCTGATTTCATTTTTACTGGGTAACCTGCTTGGTAGATTGTATGAATGGTGTGGCCACAATATATCTTGACTATAGTAATGCTTTTGACCAAATGCCCCATGATATCTTGATTATCCAACTAACTAAAACTGGACTAAAATGAAAGAACTATCAAGTAGATCTACAGTTGTGTACAAAATTGGACCCAACCAGTACTTAATCAATGGCACCTTCTCAGACAGGAAAGAGGTAATGAGTGGGGTACCACAGGGTTGGATGAGGAGGTGCAAGGAATGGTCCTCAAAATTGCAGATGACCCAAAAGTGGGTGAAATAGCTAATACCTGTAAACAAAATTCAAAGAGATCTTGATAGGTTGGAGATAAGAGCAAAGAGAATGAAATTTAACAGAAACTAATGTCAGGTTCCACACCTAGGGGAAAAAAACCAAATGCATAGTTGCAAGGTAGTGTATTCTTGGCTCAAGTTAGAAGGATCACTCAATACTACACGTGAGAAGGATCTCAGAATTGTTATAGATCATATACAAAATATGAATCAACAATGTGGTGTGGCTATGAAAAGGCAAATGTGAGTTTGGGCTGTTATTAGTAAAGTATCACTAGTTCCCCTCCCTATAGCACTGGTTAGGTCTCATCTAGAGTATGGTGTTCAGTTTTGGGTATGACAGTTTTAAAAAGATGCAGACAAGTTCAGAGGAGGGCATATAATATTATTTTCAAATACTTGAAAGGTGTTCACAAAGGCATGAAAGAGCAAGGATCGCTATCATCCCAAAAAGCAGGACACAGATTAATGAGCTCAAGTTACAAGAAAACAGATTCCTGCTGAACATTAGGAAAAACATTCAGACTGTTAAAGCAAAATTACAATGGAACCAATTACTTTGGGAAGCTGTGGGCTCTCCCACACTGGAGGCATTCAAGATGCACCTATACAGTCATCTGTTAGGGATGTTTTAACCTGGAGTCCTGCACTGAGCAAGAGGTTGGACCCACTGTTCTTATTGGTCTCTTCCAAATCTACTATTCTATACTTCTGTAATTCTGTGAATAACTCTCAAAAATGAAAAGTTCTATGAACTGTTTCTCATCTGCTCATTTCTGCAATATGGTCTTAAAATAGTTATTTTTCTAGGATTTGCAACAATCAGCAACTGATGTTTATGTAGTAGGGTATTGCTCAGCAGAATTTCAATTTGTCCCTTCGACTGGTTCATACATAAAATGCCTACTACAACAGAATAGGCTGATACATTTATTAAAATTATATCGATATACAAATTCAGAGTTTCAGCTGTTGGACAGTATGGAGAAATAAATAAAGCGACATACATACATATAGCGACCTAACAATGGAATTGCAATTGCTCAAAGAAAGTTAGCCAGTATTTTCTACTGATATCCCCAGAGCATAATCAGAATTTTCTTTTCCTGGCAGCCTCTACCCTAGATCTGTAATTCTAGAGAAGAAGGATAACCCTGTATTGCAACAGTTATAAAGCACTAGGAATTACGTGAAGGAAGAGGAGAGAAAGAATAATCAAGAGAATTCTTTTTTTTTTTAACGTCCCTGTCTCTCTTGTATGATTGTGTATAGATCAGCTTAAACTTTCAGTTATGAAAGAATTTTAGCATCTCCTTACATTACCTCTTTGCTTTTGGCCCTACCTACCACATGAATGTGCCCCCTCCCCCACAGCTTTACAAGTTTTAAAATGCAACATATACACTTTTTATGAGAAAGCACTAACCACTGCAGTCCTGAAGTCACACACACAAAAGGTTAAACACAAATTTTGTACCAATTAGTTCTCTTTCTCCTAAGAAAGCTTAATTAGAGGGACTCTTTTCATGGAGTTAGGGAGGTTTATGAACCTTTGGATCCCATTCAATAAAAAGAGTCTCAGGAAGGGGTGGAAAAGGGAAAGGAACTTGACAATAATCCCTTGATGTCACTACCAAAAGGGGTGATCATTTCATGGGCCAGGACCACTCATACTTAATAGGTCTCCTTTTGACATCTATCAAGAAAACTAAAGTCAAAAATAAAGCTCTTGGCAGTATCTCTGGGTCAATGCCCGTAAGTAGTCCCTCCTGTGCTCTGGTATTAGGTACTCCTCAAGACATTACCCAGGCAAGGTATGTGATTTTCAACTCATGGATGCGTCCAGTTAGAAAAAGAAAACCAAATCAATTTGGGATTGAAAAAAGAGGCAACAAACAAAGAGTAGTTGCGGTCCTTCCAATGTGCCACTTGTGCACTTCAAAGGGGTTATTGCAGGCTGTGAATCTATGATGAAGGCAAAGTTGCTTGTAATCATTTTGGGGGGGACAGACAAGATGGAACTTTCTGTGGAGGCTCTCAGAATGCCTGCACAGGGACCAAGGGGAAAGAGTAGGAGATACTTCATGGTGAACCTCATCATCTGTTGGGCAGACTGTTGCTTGTTTCATGAATAACCCATCTGCATAGCTTATTTGCAAGTTGGCTTGTCATGGCAGGTGAACACACTGCCATTGCAGAGGCCTACTTCTATGCTGAGCAAAGATCTGAAAATGGACAATAATCAATTCAATTTAAAGATCTGGAGATAGGGCAGCAAAAAGTAGAGCTATATGTATTTTAAAAATCAACCATGCATGAATCCTATCAAAATGAAGTGCCAAAATATGGCAGATATTTAATTGTAGCATATAATTAAGCTACTAACATGTTCCAAATGGGGGGGGGGGCAGGAATTCTACACATGTTTTCTCAGAATAGGTCCCACTGTATTCATTTACTTTCTAGAATAAATGTACAAGAAAGTTGTGTTTATCCAGTACTTGGAAAGTTTGAGACCTGTTTAACTTTGTGATCTAAGCAGGCACTTCAGAATAGAAAATTGTGCAGTATGTACCCATAACACTCTGGACAGCTCCTTTGAAAAGAATGAAATATCGCAAAGCATTTTCCAAAGCATTTACAAAACAGCTGACCAGAGATTTAAAAAGCTAGTTACTCTCCTCAAAACCCCTCCCTACTAAATTTACTCAACTTCAGCAAGTCTTTAGTGTTCAGCACATACTTACAGAAAGGGTACTAGCTTGCTCTTTTCTTCTTGTATTGCCACCAGAACACTATTTCATGGAAAACAGCACATGACTTTCCACACTGCACACCCTATGGCTTTCAGAAGCCAAGAAAGAGACTAACTAAAAAAAACACTATAGCTTATCCCTTCTTTCCCCTTAGTTTAAGAGCCCAGAAAGCACAACACTGCACCTTTCAGCTGGTGAAGGAGTGCAATAACATCTGGAAGAAAGAGATAGACTGGTTCTACTGCCTGATTTGTTTGTCCAGGAACAATAACTATTAACAACATCAAGTATCAAGTTGTACTTGTGACTTAAGCTAGCTTCATGACAGATTTGTCTCCTATGGTATCATTACATACAATCACAAAAAGCATGAGGACCATATCAGTTGTGAATGCCGCATTTGTGCATTATCAAGTATCTTAACATTGGGAAGCAAAGGCCCAATCCTTCTCAGCAGCTTCTTTTGAGAGCAGAATGGCAAAGTTGAGAGGGAGGGACTGAGGGAGGGAGAGCCAAAAGTGCTGTAATAAATGTTCAACAGCATGCTGTTTTGTTGCAAAACAAAACCGTGAGTCAGCTTCCACTCCCAACAGAAGGCTGAGTACTTGTTCTAGTGTGAGGCAGCCTTAATTGGTTTCTGCCAAAATAAACTCTCTTGCAGAGTAGCAACTTAGATTCACTGCTTTGCTGTCCTTTAAAAATGTATCAGAAAAACTTGAATAAATAAGCGTAAACCCAAAGAAATACAACTCAAAGAAAATGTGATGTAGATTTGATAAGTAATTAACCATCTAACTGACCCATCATCTCCATTTACTGTAAAAGTAAGTTCACTACATTGAACACACCATCCTAGATAAGCATCAGACTACATTTGATCTAAGAGAATATTGGATCAGGTATACTGTGCATAGGTTTTTTCAAGAAGAAACCAGATTCTGCTTATATACCTAAGGCTTATAGCTGTTGACAAAAATGATAGCAATGACTGCAACCCAATAATAATGTGTTGCTGCCAGCATTGCTACTTTGTGCAGGATTCATATACTTACCTGAACACCATATTAGTGATTATTTTAACTATTCAGACTATTAGGTTCTCATCAGCCAAACTGATTGCATGCCATAAGTAACATGGAAACAGTATGAATTTCAGTATTAGAGCATGTAAAGGAGTTTATCTAGAACCAGTAAAAACATCCTCTCAGTAGTGGAAATTGTAGTCAGTAGCACTAGCTGAATACTTAATTTTATTTCCTCCACACAGTACCAGCATCATTAGCAGCTGTCTTACTGTTTAGCGGTAAGTCAAGCAGGCATCTGCATAGTGCTTGATGTCTGACTAGTATGTTCAAGGAAAAATACAGGTGGTACTATTAGTCTACAACAGTACCACTTTAGAAGACCAGTATCAAGTTCATATTTAAGGCCCTGGCTTGAAAGGTAATGTTTGAGTGTATTTCAAAACACAAGTAAAAGGAACTTTCTTTTCTGGCTTCAATGTACTAACATTCAGAGCAATATTAACAAGCAGGCATCACTGAAGGTTTCTGTCCTTCATTTTTACCTTCACACCAGGTATCAGGAACTTCAAGAAATGAATTTTTCAGGATGCTTAATTCCTTAACATGGATATCAGGCACCCAGGAAATTTCCTAGGATCCACAGCAGGTAGGATGCTATCATTTCAGCATTCAAATTTAGCCATCAGTCTAACTTTCTGTTATTGACTACTGGTTGTTCAGATGTTAACTTCATGTTACTATAATGTAAAATGCAACCATGGGATTCTACACTTGCACCCATTATTAACAACATACCATGTTCTTTTTCCCATGCATGTATCTGCTCCTCCACCCTAATTTTTCATCAACCACTACCCATTTGATAGTACTAACACTGCTGATATTTTTTTAACTTGTTATCCGGTGTATACACCAGATGAAGCAGACATGTGGTTGAATTTCCATGAGTCTACACACCACATCTGCAAATTGATAACACTGATTTAAGTCAAAACAAATGACACACTGGAATTTCTCTTAGATTACACTGCATGAAGTTCTAGCCCGTTCCCCTTCCTTGTTTTCATCCAGATCAGTTAATATATGAGACCAAGATGTGACCACAAATTAATAAATGAAAAACATGTAAATTCTTGAAGATATCAACTGAAGCAGAGCCAATAAACTGAAGCTGAATCCAGACAAGACAGAGGTTCTGTTGGTGGGCACTCCCACATTCTAACTAGGAAATTTTCAATCTACCCTGGACAAGGTTACACTCCCCCTAAATGATAAGGTTTGTAGCTTAAAGGTGCTCCTGGACCCTGAGCTCTCACTGGCGTCTCAGGTGGACTCAGGAGCCAAGAACACCTTCTGTCTGCTTCGGCTTGATTTCTCAGCAACATTCCTACTTGGATGTGTGGAGCCTTCCCACAGTGACCCATGCATTGGTAACCTCTCAACTAGGCTACTCTAATGTGCTTATGTGGAGCTATCTTTGAAAATGGTACAGATATTACAACTAATACAGAATAGGATGGTGCGGCTGCTTACAAGGACTGGTTGGCGAGTACATATTATGCCAGTCCTCTGGCAGCTGCACTGACCCCGTTCCAGTTTGGGCCCAAATCAGAGTGTTGGCGTTGACATATAACCTTTAAACGGCTTGGGACCAGGGTATCTGAGGGAATGCCTCTCTCCATATAGTCCAACCTGTCCACTTACACCTTCTTTGGAAGTCCTTCTCCAAATATTCTCCCCTAGTGAGCTCAAAGGGGAAAGGGCTAGGAGGAGGGCATTCTCAGCAGTAGCGCCCATCCTATGGAATTCACTCCCCAGGGATATATGGCTGGCACGAAGTCTTATATTTTTTAGATGCCAGGTGAAAACTTTATTTAGGGTGCTTAGTGTTTAGTTAATTTTATTTAATTTAATACTTTTGTAATTTGCTAAGGATTACTTATTTAATTTTTGGTTAATTTATTGGCTGTATTTTTTATTTTGAGATGTTTATTATTTTACTGTTTTATCTATTTTATCTGTTTATTAATTGTTTTTATTGTACCCTATGTATTCTATGCTGTTTGGCATTTGTAAGCTGCCAAAAGAACCTTCGGGTTATGGGGTGACATAGAAATGGAATGAAATAAATAAAATCTGCTGTTGACAGATTGGCATATTTTCATCTCTATGTACCTACTATAGTTGTACAATTCTTTTCTACTATTTGTTTTAAGGTATGCATCACAACACTATGAACTGAAATTAAAGATAAAAGATAAAGATAAATTTATCAGGAACTAAATTTCAGTTATAAACTTGCCTTGCAATGCTGCATCTTGTTATCTGTAATTAAGTTTTAGCAATCTCAGCATAGCCAAGACGACAGCCACCTCTCACCATTTAACCTCTTGACTGACATATGTCAACTTTAATTCATATTTTTATTCTTTTCACCCCTAGCTTAGACTCTGAAATAGCTTCATTTTACTGAAGAGAAGAAATGTAGACATGATGGAAAGACAATTCAAGCAATATACTTTAAATTGTAATTTTCTTTTCAGTTTTAGTCTATAATCTGGAATCTAACTTACTACCACATAATTATAATACAGATTAGATTTTTAAAAATATTTCAAAGAACATTATATATCTAGTTACTACAGACCTTGATTAAATAACAGACAAAAGGAGAATTTAAAAGCACTATTTTTAAATTTTCAATCATATTTATCTCAAAGCCTTCCATAATTATTTATTGCTTTCATACTGAAATAGTCTCAGTCCAGGTGAATCTTCTATAAAAATATTATTTTATTTTATTTTTTAAAATACAAATTTCTTAGCTGACTTTCAGGACTGTACATTTTCTAAGGCATTTTACAAAGTAAAAAGAAATATTCTATCAATACATTTTCTTAAAATCATACATTTTACAGTAACGTAATAAACCAGAACGAAAACCAGAATTGAATCAATCCGATCAGTATCCTCCATCGAGATATGAGAAACAATGACCTGCTCCAGAACCTTGCTCAATACTCAAAAATTAGTCACAGGGTGGTAATTATTATGGAATACATAATCTAAATTATTTGTTTCTTTGTTAATTTGCAGAAGAAGCATAACCACTGTCTTGTTTAGATTGACAGACACTACTCTGTCAATCTAAAAAGCAGACAAGATCCAGAAACTAGGTGGTAAGCCTTAAAACTTCGAGAAGATTGTCCACATACACAGATTATACAAAATAAAAAATGCCCACAGCACCAAGATCATCTCTGACTCTATCAAAACACAATAACCAAGTTGCTATGCATGCAAGCAATTTTATTCATAAAATATTTTTACCCACAGAATGCTACACTGATAAGCCATTCTGAGTCCCTGAGGATTCTATAACCTGGGCACCATCATCTACTTTAAGCAGACCTCTTGCTGTTCAAAAGAACTCCAATAGCTCCACTGTACAGACACAATGGTTGGAGGAAGTATTTCTTTGCCACAGAGTAAGTTACTTGTCTTTGGCAATATTCATTATGAGTTTCTCACCACTTGAGCTGATATCTATTTAAACAGATTTATATCATTCTCATTCTCTCTCTCTCTCTCACTCTCTACACACACACACACACACACACACACACACATATATATATATATATATTATTTGTCCCCAAGAACTTTATTTGTACTGGTTTTGTTAATGCATTTGTTCACAAAGAATGAAAGACTTTCAGTAGTAATATAAGCCAAGTTTTTTTTTTTTTTTTTTTGGCAGTTAGATGCATAAGCCATTAAAAAAATAAAACTGAGCAGGCTGGAATAAGCAATTAATTGATTTATGTTGGAAGAGTTTTATTTGTACAGATTTCCAATGAACTGGTACTGAGTTCTAGCTGAAGGATCCAAAAATCTGTTACTTAACACATTTCAAGGCATATGCGGTATTTCCTCTACATTTCCTCAAAAGGTATAATGTTTTAAAAAATGGGGTATGTACTAACATTTTCAGAAAATGCTAAAGCATAAACTATACTCATTTTCTGTTTTCTGTTGTGGTATGCTGAATGGTGGAGGTTTTAATACTATTCTGTACAAACCTACCCACTGAAAGGATACCTCATGGACGTGAATGGCACTGAGTAGGCATATACAGGACGGCACTCCACAGACCTATTATATTAATACCTTGCTAATGAGAATCTTAATTTTACTCATTTCTTTGGTCCATGTTAACAAATTGCATTCAACCATTACAACCAGAAATATTAGAGATGGTAGGATAACCTAAGTTCTATGACTTAGAAAATGGCTCAGATGGTTGACCTGAAATTTAGCAATGTAAAAAAAGATTGATCTGAAGATCTGTTACATGCTGATTTAGTGCTAAAAGTATAAGAAAGGGTATATTTATAATAGTTTAATTTCTGAGAAGTTGCCTTCAGCAGTTTCACATTTATTGTTAGTTTTCTCTCCTGCAGATTTCCAGGCATTAAACTTCATCTGCCAGTTTAAGCATCTTTTAGGAAATTATTGTACTGGGTCAAAAGGAAAGTCTAATATGTTTTTTCTCCTAGAAACACCATAACATGCTTTCAGTTTTTATTAATTTGCCTTATTTTGGCTGATTTTATCTCATGGGAGTTATAACATTTAGGTCTGGACAGATTTATATCAATCCTACAGGAAGGAGGGCTTATATGGGTAAGACTGGCTACCAGGAAGTTGGGGCAGAAGCGGGCAACAGGTATGGAAAGCATTCTATTAAGGGGTTTTGGCACTTGGGAGAAACGGAGCTTTTGGCTGGGGAAAAATAGAATAGCAGTGTTAATTCTACTTTATGCATAAAGTTATTTCTCATAAACCACACAGGCTATGGGCTTGGGGTGGTACATAGATATCAAGATAAATATTTATTTAAGAGAAATAATTAAATGTTCATTTATGCTTATGCTCATAAAGGTAAAGGTTTCCCCTTGACATTATAGTCCAGTCATGTCTGACTCTAGAGGGTGGTGCTCATCTCTGTTTCCTAGCCAAGGGAGTCAGCGTTTGTCTGGAGACAGTCTCTGTGGTCATGTGGCCGGCATGACTAAACACCAAGGTGCATGGAACCCTGTTACCTTCCCACCGAAGTGGTACCTATTCACCTACTTGCATTTGTATGCTTTCAAACTGCAAGGTTGTCAGGAGCTGGGACGGAGCAATGGGAACTCACCCCGTTGTGCAGATTCAAACCGGTGACCTTTCAATGAACCAGCCCAGCAGCACAGCAGCTTAAACCACTGCTTCATATTAAGATAAATATTTAAGAGAAATGATTAAATGTTCATTTATGCTTATGCTCATACTATGTACCAAACCAGGGATGAGTCTTATTAAAATTATAACATAAAACTGAACTCATTCTGAAATCCAGCCACTCCCTGGGACTGACTATGGACTGACATTTCTTGATTAAAACTCTAGAACTTCTTATGAAATAAGTGTGGTGTTCACATACTACCATGAACATATGTTCACTCAATCAGATGGCTTTGGTTATTTGTCCACCTGCATTCATTCCTAATTTGTTCCAAAGTACAAACTAGAGTACCGATCAAACACACAACTGTACCTGGATTGAATAAATGCATGTGTGCTGGTGAGAAACGGTTAATGCATGTTCACTTTATATAATTGTGTAAAGTGCAGCTCAATGCAGACTGCCTGAAGCATAACTATTTTTGGCCTTACACAAAGTAATAGCAGACTAAAAGTCTATTTGGAAGGGAATTCTGAGAAAGACCGAAAAATCTGATGGAGAAAGAGACAGAGGGGACTGCGGGGAGAGTGAATGAATGAAAAGCATCCACCAAAGAGGATAGCAGAAGTGAAAACTGCAGTCAAATACTGTAACATAGCATTCAACCAGAAGCAGCTTTGAGGCTATAGAGTGGCATGCAACAACTCACTCCAATGCTCAAAGACTGGGTTGAGATGAGAAGCTTGCAGGAAGGCATGTAACTTGTAGCCCTCCAGATGTCTTGGACTACAACTTCCCTATCCCTGCCCTAAATGCTCGCCACTGGATAACTGATTCATTAGACTCTATCCACTCTTATTTTTGTTTTGAAACTTACCTTAATATGCAGGCATGCCTCATTTTATTGTGCTTCGGTTTATTACACTTTACAGATACTGAGATTTTTTTGTTTGGGGTTTTTTTTAACAAATGGAAGGTTTGTGGCAACCCAGCATAGAGCAAGTCCACTGGTGCCATTTCTCCAACAGCATTTGCTCATTTTGTGTCTGTTACATTTTGGTAATTCTTGCAATTTTTCAAATGTTTTCATTGTTTTTATCTGTTGTGGTGATCTGTCATCAGTGATCTTTGAAGTTACTATTGTAAATGTTGTGGGGCACCAGAAAATACATCCATGTAAGACAGTAAACTTAATTGATAAATGTTGTGTGTGTTGACTGTTCCACCAACCAGCCATTCTCCCATCTTATCCTTCAGCCTCCCATTCCCTGAGACACAACAATATTGAAGTTAGGCCAATTAATAACCCTACAACAGCCTCTAAGTGTGCAAGTGAAAAGAGTCACATGTCTATCACTTAAATCAAAAGCTAGAAATGATTAAGTAAGGAAGGCAAGTTGAAAGCTCTTGTGTCAAACAGCCAAGTTGTGAATGCAAAGGAAAAGTTCCTGAAGTAAATTTAAAGTGCTACCCCAGCGAACACACAAATGATAAGTAAAACAGCCTTATTGCTGATTATGGAGAAAGTTTTAGTGGTCTGGACAGAAGATCAAACAAGTCACAACATTAAGTCAAAGCCTAGTAATCCAGTGCAAGACTAACTCTCTACAATTGTATGAAGGTTGAAAGAGACAAGAAAGCTGCACAACAAATGTTTGAAGCTAGCAGAGGTTGGTTCATGATGTTTAAGGAAAGAAGCCATCTCCATAACATAGAAGTGCAAGTGCTAATGTAGAAGCCACAGAAAGTTATCCAGAAGATCTAGCTAAGAGAACTGATGAAGGTGGCTACAATAACAGATTTTCAATGTAGAGGAAACAGCCTCATATTGGAAGAAGATGCTGTTTAAGAGTTCCATAGCTAGGGACAGAAGTCAATGCATGGATTCAAAGGAGAAGGTGACTCTCTTGTTAGGGGCTAATGTAGCTGGTGCTTTAAGTTGAAGCCAATGCTTATTTATCGTTCCAAAAATCCTAGGGCCATTAAAAATTATGCTAAATCTACTCTGCTTGTGCTCTATAAATGGAACAGCAAAGCCTTGGATGATAGCACATCTTTTTACGGCATGGCTTATTGAATATTTTAAGCCCACTGTTGAGACTTCCTGCTCAAAAAAAAGATTCTTTTCAAAATATGATTCCTCAGTGACCATGCACATGGTCACGCAAGAGCTCTGATGGGGATGTACAATGAGAATAATGCTGTTTTCATGCCTGCTAACACAACATCCATTTTGCTGCCCATGGATCAAGGAGGAATTTCAACTTTCAAGTCTTATTAAGAAATACATTTTGTAAGGCTGCCATAGAAAGCGATTCCTTTGATGAATCTGGACAAAGTAAATTAAAAGCCTTCAGGAAAGGATTCATCATTCTAAATGCCATTAAGAACATTTGTGGTTTATGGGAAAAGGTCAAAATATCAACATTATCAGGAGTTTGGAAGAAGTTAATTTCAACTCTCATGGGTGAAGTTCAACACTTCAGTGGAGGAAGTAACTGCAGATGTGGTAGAAATAGCAAGAGAACTAGAATTAGACGTGGACCCTAAAAATTTGAATGAATTGCTGCAATCTCATTATTAAAACTTTAACGGATGAGGAGTTGCTTCTTATGGATGAGAAAAGGAATCATTGTTTCTTGAGATTGAATCTACTCCTGGTAAAGATCCTGCAAAGACTGTTGAAATGACAACAGTGGATTTAGAATACTACATAAATGTAGTAGATAATGCAGAGGTAGGGTTCAAGACGGCTGATTTCTGAAAGAAGGTCTACTGTGGGTAAAATACTAACACAGCATGGCAAGCTACAGAGAAATATTTTGTGAAAGGAAGAATCAGCCAATCAGTCAATGCAGCAAGCTTCGTTGTTGTCTTATTTTAAGAAATGGCCACAGCCACCCCAGCCTTCAGCAACTATCTGTCAGTCAGCAGCCATCAACATCAAGACAAGACCCTTCACCAGCAGAAAGATTACAGCTTGCTAAAGGCTGAGATGATGGCTAGCATTTTTAACAAGAAAGTATTTTAAATTAAAGTATGCATTTTGTAGACATAATGATACTGCACACTCAATAGACTACAGTATCATATAAACATAAATTTTAAATGCACTGGGAAACCCCAGCCCAAAAAAAAAAAAAATTATGTGACTTGCTTTATTGTGGTGGTCTGAAACTGAACCCACAATATTTCTGAGGTATGACTGTAGTTATCTAAATTATCCTTACTGCTTCCTTTCTTTCTTCCTTCATTAAACAAAGTATAATTATTACACTGTAATATATTTATATCCTGTCATTTTCACTCTTGTGAAAAAACCAAAAAGACTTAGTCTTTTTTCTATCCATTTTATCATCCCTGGGAGGAAGGTTAGGTTGAGAGACAATGATTATCCTAAAGGCACCCAGTGAGCCTCACTGCTCAGTGGAAACTAGAACCCAGATCTTCTGAGTCCCAGTTCAGCACTGCAACCATTACCACACTAACTCTCAGCATTTATATTTAATCTTCAAAGGTCTGTTTTAGATCTAAACAGAATATACACAATTTAACCACTGGTAACTTTTGCAGTTGACACAATGCTATAGAAGCCTAACTGAACAAACCAGCAATAATTGCTGTGTGAAGAAACAGTATTTGTATAAGCATGACCCATGATTTTTTGAAAAGTAATTCATTTAGTCAGATCTAAAAATTATTATCCTTATTGTTCATTATTTAATAAGCTTGAATACAGCAGCAATAGAACATTACAATATTCTGCTGCATGTCAGAAACTCTTGTATAAACACATGTGTACTCCTTTACATTTGAAAAACTGTACAGATCACCAACCTTCATACAAATGTACAAAGACTGTACACACACAGAAAGTAATGTGCAACCACCACTGGTCTTTTAAGCTGTTTAGTTCATTCTACCTTCACAGGAAGAGTATCTGTTGAGTACAGCACTCTGTTTCCCAACAGTCTGTGACCAGATATTTCTGGGAAGCCTACTAACTACCTCACAGTAACTAACATTTAGAAACAAGTAAATATGCATGTTCAGATGCAATCAAGCCACAGTTACTACTCTATGGAATGGTCTGGTTGAATCACACTAAAAGTCCTTCTAGACAAGCATCCTGTTTCCAACAGTGATCAGGTAGAACCCTCTGGGAAACTGAGGATGAGGAACCATAGTTTAGAGGCAGAGGATAGGGCTGGCATGCAGATCCTAGGTTCAATCCATGGCATTTCCAAGTAGGGCTGGGAAAAACCCTACCTGAACATCCCAAAAGCCACTGCCAGTCAGTGTTGCCAATGCTGGACTAGGTGCACCAATGATCTAACCCACAAAAGGCAGTTTCTTATACCCACAAACAGGGCATGAATGGACCATCAACCTTTTTATTCTCCTGTTATTTTAATGGTTCATTGGTTTTAATTGTGATTATATTGTGCATTGGAGGATGCTGTGCCATTTTTATCTGTGCTTCCTGTAAACTGTCCTGAGATGCAAGTAATGAGATGGTCTATAAAAGCTTTAAATAAATAATAAACCTTTCCTTGTAGGCATACATAGGCATGGGAAAGTTCTATCTGGCCACTAAAGCTAATAGCGGTTGATTGAGCTCTCTTGTAGAGATTTCTTTTAATATAAGAATAATAAAAGTTGCCTCTGTCTCTCATTTTTACTCTAGAGTAGGAGCAGGGACCCTGCCAAAGAATATAGTATGGAAAATGGGGTAGTAAACCTTTTCTTCCACTATGCCCCCAATCAAAATCTCACATATATACACACACGACTTTTCTTTCTATTACCAAATGGTGATTTATAAAGCAAACTGGGATTTTGTTAATTAAATTATTTTACACTATTAAATTTAAAAAGCAGCACAAAAGTATACAACGGCTAAAGAAAAGTCTATTCTGCAGCAATTCAGTTCACTGCATGTTAGCCATTTGGCTGAGCTTCCTGTGGGAAATGTGAGAAGATGTGCTAAGTGGCACAATCACTTTGCCTATAACCATGTGTGGGCTTTTTTACATTGGTCTTCTTAGAAATAAGATGCTACTGCTACAGTCCTGATTGACAATATGCTGCTTCTGCTGCAATTGTAAATTCCCCACACTTCCTTGGAGTCCCTTCTGGACATCCAAGCTCTAGCCCTTCCCTATAAATAATAAACTGCACCCAGAAAATCATCAAACTATAACTTTGCTTTATCCATGGTCTCAACCTCTGATGAACTACAGTATTTAGAATTTATACTGCAAATCAATGAAATTAAATTGACACCAGTTCACAAAACAACGACTCAAGACCATGACATGGGGGTGGGGGAAATTCTAGCAACCTCAGTTCTAGACACTCTAGGAAGGCATCAATGTGTTTCACATAAAATAGCCTAACATTAAATATTAAAACTTTGTTTTCAACCAGCAACACCCATGTCACCAATCCTGGTGAAATGAAACTCCACATCAGCTGACCCACATGCATCTTATTCACCCATTCTCTAAAACTCGATCAACGACGACAGTGCTTAAGAAAGACCAAAGACATAGAATGCTTAAAAAAGAGAGTGCTTGAATCCAATCTGGACCCAATGAAGTGTGCTGAGTATTTATTTCTACTCAAATCTATAAACTTTTCTCAGACTTGCAAATACCAGAGCAAGAATGCATGTCCAAAAGACTGAGCAGAATTGTTCTCCCTTGCTGCTTCAAGTCCCAAGTTCAAGTTCTTATATCCCATCATAAACTACTTCAGAGAGCCTCATACAATGCAGATGTTCCAGTGCAAAAATTGATACTTGGTGTTTAGTGCAAGTTATTAAAACATGTTTAAACTGACAAATACAAGTGTGGTTATTTGATGCTTTTTATACTTACATTGTTCTGCCTAATAAATGCTTGTTTTCAATGACACAGCCAATGTGGTTCAAGCCAATTAACCACTAATACAACAAACAATTATAGACAGAGAAGCCACTGTCACAAAAGCACAGGGGCTTTTGTTGTTGGGTCACATACCATTATGCCCAGAAATTTTTCAATGAACAAGTAAAATATAAGTAAAGAATCACTATGATTACTATGTGCTGTAAAACAGAAGCAGAAAATGCAAAAATGGTGGTTGTGGAGAATGATATATGGATGAAAGGCCAGTTATGATTCAGCCTATCGCCAGTCTTGGGAGAAAACCTATTCTGAAGATAAACTGAAGATTAGAAAGTTTCAAGGAACAATCTTATACATGTCTTCTCCAGAGTACGGCTTGCTGAGTTAAATGAGAAGAATCCCTGGGTAAGTTTGCACTGTTAAACTATAAACAAATAACTACTGTGATGTCCATCAAATTCTAAATAGGTTTAAATCCATTGACCATTCCCTGAGAAATCAAAAACACTTTGTGAAGATTATATGTATTTTCCAGTCACAAGCAAAGTGAGAAAAATTCACAGAAAACTAAGCACCTAGAAAATCTAACATAACTAGCTAGTCACCTACTTAAGTTACGTATTTAAGCTATCAACAGTCTAATTTTACCTATTTTTCAACTAAATTTGCTCATTTTTACCAGATTCTGTTGTGTTAACACAATAGGGTTAAGCTACACCACAAAGTGTTTTATTCCTTTATTTAAGGAGACAAGGTAGGTCAAAAAAGGGGGGGATGCTATAAAGCACATGGAAAGCTAAACATCAATAAGAAAAACAAAACAAAACAAAAACAAAACGCCTTTTCAAGAATACAAGGATTATGCCAAGAACTCCCAAGACTAGTGATCAACACAAATCATGAGTAAGGCTACTTTTATTTCTTAAGTCAGGAAATAAAATGCTGGGAGGAACAGAACCCACTATGCACACATTATATACACTGATGAAATTTCAATATATTGGCTAACAAGACCTGTACAGCTTAACGACATGCAAATATTACCTGATTTTCATTCATTCTTACAATAATCATGCATAATAATGCATAATCATCCCTTTGTCGGGGATAGCCCCAACCCCAGCCCTATTTCACTCAGTATGAGCAAGGTGGCATGGCAGAGCAAGGAGGCATGCCAGGCATGAGCAAGGAGGCATGCCAGAATGGACTAATATGAAATCAGGGTTGAATTCAACATTACTGTTCTGCCAACTGAACAGATACCACTGATGGAATGATGCTTCCATAAAAACCTAAAAGTCATGCTAGATCAGACTAGTCCATCTAGTCCAGCATTCCATACACAGTGACAAACCAGCTTCCCACAGGATCACTCAAGGATGGGTACAAGACTTCTTCCTGCCCAACCTCCTCAGTAATTGGAGTATGCCGGCATGTCACCTATGATAAATGAGGTAGCACATCGCCAGTAAGGATTGCAGCCCCTGACAGCCTCCTCCCTCATAATATGTCCAATACCCTTTCAAAGCCATAAAAATTGGTGGCTATCACCACTTCCTGTGGCAGCAAATTCCATAGTATGACTCTATGTTGCATGAAAAAGTACTTCTTTTATCTGTCCTAAACCTTATACCAATCCACTTCACTACCTCCTCACATACCCCAAAGTTCTCCAAAGAGTTAGGGTACCTCTTCCAGGTTGGAAAGTGGGAAGGAAAGAGGAGGACCAGAACATCCAGTTCAACCAGAAATATCCACTCTATTGGCAGAATGATGTTACATCCAACTCAAGACCCTTTCTTTATAACCATCACTCCTTATCTTAGCCAGGCATGATGATCTTTTATGCTGTGAAACAAAGTTAATGTTCCCTGTAGCTTCTCAAAAATGCTGTGCAGGGAAGATGGTCTCCACTAATTATTCACAGCAAGTAAAGAAAATCAGTAAAAAAATCAGTTTCAGTCAAGATCATTGACAACATCAAAGGAGTAGGCTCTTGAAATGTTTTTCATTATAACCTAAGCCCTCAATGGAGCATTTGGATGATTCACACATTTCAGCAATTGCTGTAAACTCTGGAATTCTGAGTGCTTCTGCCACTCAATTGTGTCTACTGCAAGGAGGAGGAGCTAAACAACCCACCCACCAATGAAGCTGAAAGATTCCACTGTTTTCCAAACCTGTACCATTTCATATTTGTTTAATTATTGCTTGTCCAGGGTGGTGATGTCAGCTGAAATATCTTTTCTCTGATCATGATCAAATAAAAATCAAATATGCCCCTACTTAGATAAGGCAACTAATAGTAATAGCTGAAAGTGAGGCTTCTTTGCTTTTAGCTGTACAGGAGCTAGGGTCCACTCACATGCAAATTTAATTTACAAGAAGGAATTTTACTATTGACACAGTAAATTTATAAAGTACAGTAATACCTCGGTTCACGAACACTTCTGTTTGCGAACAATTTGGTTTGTGAACAGAAAGTTCAACAATTTTGTTTCCGTTTGTGAACTCTGCATCGGGTGACAAACACAATCGCGGCCATCTTCCCCACGCTGCGATGTGTCAGAGCGTGTTCGTGTGGGAGAGACGGCCGCAATCATATTCGAATGGGGAAGATGGCCACGATCGTGTTTGTGCAGTGAAGATGGCCACGATACTGTTCGCACAAACACGAGCACGGCTGTCTTTTCTGCTCTGACACATGGTTGAGGCTTCCTCGAGTCGAGATCACAGTCGCAGACTCCCTCCAAACAGTAACCTCCTCCCCACCCACCTTCCTGTCCTCCATGCCAGAAGTTGCCTCAAGCAAGGTTAGTGTTCTCTCGCTTCGTACTGTACTTTATTTCATATATTTGTGGTTCAAAAAAATTACATATGGTTCAGAATGGAGTACCCTTATTTACATTGAACCTTATGGGGAAATTTGACTTGGTTCACAACCAATTCGGTTCGCCGCCAGAATCGTGGAACGAATTAAGTTCGTGAACCAAGGTACCACTGTATTTATTTTTAATACTTATGTAATTGTAAACAATCCATGCAGATATCCTTCACCAAGGGTTCCTGAGTAAGTTTTGCAGGCATGGGATCAGAGAACAGCTCTTTCTTAAAGTTCTTGCTAAACGACAGGAACAGAGGGAAGGATTTTTGAGGCCCAGGGCAGTGGGTGGTGGACACTCATTAGAGAATGAAATAACGATCATAGCAGGATGAGGGTTCTGATGCAAAGGCAGCGAATGCTAGGCTTGAAGACAGCATTGGAGAACAATCCATGGTGAGCAATTATCAACTGGCACACCATTGGCTCTTCTGCAAACAAGCAACCCACTGTGGCTTATTTGTAGGATGCACAGCATGCCTGGTAAACCTGAGCAGTGTACAATTAACTCAAAGAATTCACTACTACTAGACACAGTGATGTCAACAAGCAGAAATAGTTTTAAAGGGAAATAAGACAATTTTTGGAGGACTGGTTCAGAAAGAGCTATTATCCATGATAACCAAACTGAACTGACTAGGTCAAACAGTTTGCCAGTGAATACCAGGTAGTGGGAGACATTAACACAGGCACATTATTTTCCTGTAGCAGTTATTTTGGAAGCATCTGGCTGGTCAATGTAGAAAATGGGATGCAGGACTTAATGAAATTTAGGCTTCTTAAAACAAGAAGAGCTACTTGAATGCCATTCAAACATACATATAATTGCAAAGTATTAACAATTATTAGTTAAAATTTAAATATTTTGCCATTTTAGTAGCTTAATTAGCAATAATATACAATTTCCAATGTTCTAACAATTTTCTTAACTGAAAGGATTTTATCATGATTGATTTGTATTTGAAAACTGACAAGTCTTTTTTAACACTTCAAATAGCCAAGCTCATGTCCTGCTCCTTAAAAACAGCTAGGAGTTACCAAGATCGGTCCTATCATATTTACTGATGAACTTCCACTAAAATCAGTAGAACTACCTTATTCTAAATGGTCTATGAATCACTCTCATAAACTACAGCTATGACTATGCCATCACATTTAGGAGACAGAGAGCAGCTGCACTATACCACACTGATATCTTATTTACACTGCACACTTCCTTAAGTTTTGTGTCCCTGTCCCTTCCTATTATACCTTAGGGTACTCTTCTGTTTATTTTTGTCTTCTTGTACCATTATTACTTCTGCACCACTGATTTCACAGCAGTGAGTAAAGGAAGAGTGAAACAAAATAGTTCCCCATCACTTTGTAAGCAGTGATGGCACCAATATGCACGTGATACAAGAAGAAAGAACAGTTGTTAAACTCCCAAGAAAGATCTGCTTGTCTAAACATTGCCTATAGCATTGTCTAAACATTGAACAATGTTTATAGTTGTGGACAGTAAGCAGCACAGGCAATTTAATCTATGATTAGTAGATCAGAACATTAGAAAAAGCGCAAATCAGTGTGACTTAATTATAGAAAATAAAATATGCCCCAAATGAAGACCATTACTTTGTTGACTGAAGCATAAAAGCAATTGTTTCAAGCCAACACTCATATTTGGTATCTTATTTATCAAAACTGTCCACTAATGTACGTACCCTAATTTGAAAGTGGTATACGTTCCTTACCCATAGAGTTAACCGAGAAGAAAATGGTTATCAGTACCACCAACATTTGCCAGTTCTTAATATTATTTTTCTTGAAAGTCCTCTGTCACATCATAATTTAAATGTACCAAACATGACACTGATTGCAGAATGTGTTTGGCAAAATATTTTACCTGATCAATTTAAGAATTATCTAAATTTATGCTACACAGAATTCTTCACAAGCCAAAAAGAAAAGTTGTTTAATTCTCCACATTGGTACAGATAAGGTTTTAGTACAAAAAAACATAATCCTTTGTTAAGAAGAGTGAGCTTAGGATGGGAAATACTAAAAACACAACTGTGTTGCAAATATGGCCACATTTTTTTTTTAAAAAGAGTGTTTTCAATCTCTTCTTCAGAGACAATATTGTATCAAATAAAAAAAAACCCAAAGCTATTTATGGCAAGGACTTCTAAGTGATAAAGTCTTCTCCCATTGAAATGAGATGCTTAAAACCTCTTAACTACACCAAAATTGTTTTAGTTCAAACACAATGTATGCTTACTCAAAATTAAGTCCCCCTGAGCACCAGGACAGAACCTATGACTTGAACACTGCAGTCCATGGCTTAGAATTAATACGATAGCAGAATCTAAGTACTTTCAGCAATGCTGTATTTTAAATTAAAATGCACATGTGAAAATTACCATTTTACAAAATTCAACCGTCCCCAACCTGATGCCCTCCCAATGGTTAGACGACATATCTCACAATCACAATAGTCACTTGTCACTCTAGCTGGGAGAAGTGGAAGTTACAGTCTGAGGGATGCTAGGCTATACCATACAAGCACAACAGCATTAATTGTCTTAGGTGTGGACCATTACACATATCAGTCTGCCATCAGCTGAATACAACAGGACATTGCAAACAGTTCTAGCTTCCTAATGAACATTCTCATAAGATAATTTGTCACAGTCACACTATCATATATTTAGATCAGGAATGAATGATCTTCTCCCGCACACCCTGCCCTACTGCCTGTGAAGGAGTATGTCAAGGGTTACATGCTAAATCCAACTGAATCTGTGCTTCTTCCCTTGCTTAGGCAGGGAAAGGCTAGTTCCTCCCTATCCTAGCAGTGAAGGCTTAGAAAATGGGGATACAGCTGGATCCACACTTCCAAAACTCTTTCCTCTGCTCAAGTTATCACATGTTCTGCACTTTGAATCGAAACATCTAAACTTCAGATGCATACCTAAAATACTTGTTCTATGAAATAGCCCTGCAATTTTGCAGTTCTGGATATTTCAGGGTGTAGAAGTCAAAAAAAATGTTGCACAAAGTCAAGAACATGTATGCACAACACCTGTATAATCCCCTTTCACAGTAGAATCCTAAGTGTTGTTATACCAGCAACATTCAGTCAGTGAAGGCAAGTGCCCCAAAGTCAGGTTCAAGGCATGCAAGACCTTTTGTCATATTCACTCTGCTTTCTCTGAGCCACAGAAGCAGGCAGTGCAGTACACATCAGGCACAGAGACAATGTACACTGGCCCAGGAATCTTTGCTGTATGATGGTTATAATGAAACCTAAGGTGGTGGTGGGGATATAGAGGCTAAACTACAATCTTACAATACCTTTTTGAAATACATATGAATTAATATGCCAACTCAAGTAGCATTTAATGTTTAGGAAAAGAAAATATTTTGCCATACCTGACTGCCTATAAAAAGTCTAGGCATTATTCATTATATATTTAATATATATACCTCTCCATATAAAATGACAATCCTTGCCTTTCAGTGTTAATACTACGAGAACTGCAGGAACTACAAGAATTGGGAATCAGAATGGGAAAAATTATTTTGAGCAAGAAAAATATATTTCACAGTACTAGTTAGTTTTTATTTTATAGTAACAGACCAGGAAGATATTTCAATGTATTAAACTAGTTACTAATGTAAGAATGTTATAAATTGAGTATTTATATGAATACAAATGAGTAGAATAGGTAAGAAAAACACATACACACACACAATTCTTTTGCTTTCCAAAAACTACAGGTGTTTCTACAGAAGCACTAGAGCATACTAGTTTTTCCAAAAGGAGTGTTCAGGGGTGTGGGGGGAAGCTGGAATACACTAAATCCAATAGAATCCAGCAGATAAAGGTGACATACTTTTTTTTTTTTTTTGCTAATAACATTCATCCAGAGTTGTTTCCCAGTCACCAACTGGAACACTTGGTTTTAGGCCACAGGCATTCCCTAAATGTATTTTCTTTATTCACCTTCAGCTACATGAAACTGCAAATGAGATTACTTGCACAATCATCCAAGGATTCGGAGATTCTTAATTATATTAGTGCTTGCATCTCTCTGCTTCTCACTTTAACCAAGCAAAGAGATGACCAGCAGGAAAGAATTGTTGGCACTGATTCACACTCCTTCCAACAGAGGAGATGGAGCTACAGTAGCAAAAGCACAATCTGCTGCCACTCATTCTTCTGGATCAAGTTCAGAACACACTGGATGAATATAAGGATCACTCCTTATTGTATCAGGGTAGTGCATACCTAAATAATATCAAGTCTCTTTTCAATGGCTTCACTGTGTTTCTGCATTGCCAGCAGATATTATGCATTCAATAAATAATGTTCACCCTAAATATTCACTCACTGACATGCAAGAACCAGGATAGGGCTATTACCCTAAGCAAAGTCAAGGGAACTCAACTTCAGTGCAAAAATTAGTCTGTGAAATGCAACTGTTATATGCTCCCTACCACACAACACACAAATGTTCATTAGATCATGTTAATGATATAAATATTGTAATGAGATAATCTAAATATACATATAATAATGAAGACTGATACCAGATGATACACAAATGTGCCAAAGGGTATGACAAAGGGGACATGAACATAAGGTTGCCAAAATACAATGCACTTAACTTTATGCTTGCACAACATGGTAACTAGCAAAGCTATGTCAAACATCACAAATGTAATTCCGAACTATAATACTCAGTTTAAAACAAGTCATTTCAGTGCAATACTTTCTAAACTTATTGAACTTATCTTTCAGCATGAGGAAAATATTGACTTGTGAAAAAGGATCTTACAGGAAAAAATCAGGAGAAGAAAAAATGCATTCAAGTATTAGTCTGAATTACAGTTTCACAATCTAGAAAGATGCCAGTCTTGAATTGTTAACCATCTTCTTGCCTCCAGTTTCTGAAATTTTGTTTAGACTAACTTCACAAAAGATATGTTATCACGTTTATATCCATGTAAATATTATGTACCTTTATTTGATAACATCAGCAATATTTCATAGAAAACATAGCCAGCAGAAAATCTTTATATTCTTTCCTCCACAGGTGAAAACACAATATGCAAAGGCAGGAAAAGAAAAGGAAAAAGTCCAATGATTATAAACCTGTTTAATGATATGGTTTTCTGCACTGATCTCTAACTGCAATTAAATTTCTTCCTATCTACACAGAAATCTTAGGTTATCACTGTAGATCTAACCTTTTTTAATTGAAAATACTGCGCTTTTAAAAAGCTCATTCAAGAAATCAAAACTAAAGAGTTGCAAAACCAGCTGGTCCCTAGTACACTTTACCATTATTTCTATTTGCACTTTTGAATACTGTGGCATCTGATTTGGCAACATAGGCAAAAGGGCAAAACCTTTATAGCCTGATGCATCTTAAGAGAAGTCCATTAGTATAAAACAAAATGCACTAGTTCTTTATAGCACTTCATTTTCAAAGTTACTATTTTACCTATCTAATGCATACAGTTAAGGAATTAGTTGATCGAATGCATAATCTAGAATATATCTACACTGGCATACATACCTTGAAAATACAGCAAAACATATCACTAGATTTGCTTTCAGCTTTCAGAACACATTACAGAAAAACATGCTTTAAAATTAACTGTTTCAAACATCATAACCCTATAATATAATCAATAAAATAAACCGTGCAACCTTTTGATCTCAGAAACCATATCTAAGCCTTGCTGGCCTGACTACAGCTGCAATCAACGAACCCAGCTCAGGACCCTTGCACGCCTTCAGGCAACCTAATTTTGTCATTTCTCCACTCCCATAAGAATAACGTAATCCTGCTGCTTCTCTGGCTAACATAATAGGACGCAAACACAACACTACAGGAAAGCCATTCTTATCCTTTGGGTTTCAGAAACCATTTCTATGAATGCTAACAGTGTGCAGACGCTTGCAAATACAACCGCTTCACGAAAGAAGAAATAACCACAACCTTCAGGATCTGTCTAGTGTTTGATAGACCAATACTAGGCTTTAAAAAAAAGGAGATAGCGTAACGTAAAATCACCAACTCCCCCGTCTCTTTAGCACCCTTACTAGAGTAAGAAGATACATCGTATTTTTAAAGGATATTCCACTGTATAACAAATCCACAACCGCAAATTAAAGTCCTTCCCAAATCAATACTTCGGATAATTATGATCTGGGAAGTCTAACAAATGTTCACTCATCCACCCTACTTTGGTGTTGCCACATTCTTCTGCCATCTCTTGCGTTAGCCCAAGACTCCATAGCAATACAGGGAATGAACTGGTAATTTTGACTTCTTACTTTATGGATATTACATATTCTATATTTAAAGAGAGAGTCGTATTTAACGATCTTTTGGGGCGAGGGAGAAGTTTTCCATTTTAATATGTCAAACATACATACAGATTCTCTTACCTTCATATAACAGCCACGTCCTTCCAGTGAGTGATAATAAAGCGACAGTCAACGCAAAGAAGAGAAGCCAAAAGGTAAGCGGGTAGGGAGGTCTCCGTCGCCCAAAGGTTCAGTTCAACCCCGAGATCAGCTCAGCTCAGTTCAATATAGTTCTTGCACCCCCAAGCAGCGGCAGTAAGCAAAAAGGATGGGGGATCACCAACAGAGGTTGCACTGAGCGCCCCACTCGCAACTCAAAGCCCCCCCACATTCCTACTGCAGGCAGAAAGGCAAGGATGGGTGGGCAGATGGAGGAAGGATAGGGGGAAGGCAATGCAACCTTCCCCCCTCCCCCCCCACCAGGAAATCAAGGGAGGGAGAGGAAAGGGGTCTCAGCGATCACCCCTCTATCTGAGATGAAGCTAGCCGCTGCCGCCGCCTCCCACCGACCCCCCAGTAAGGCTTTCTCCTTCTCTCCTCCTTCTCCTGCAGCTGTGGGGGAGGGGACAAGGAAACAGCAGCTACACAGCAGGACTTTGCCCGTCTGTGCCTCGAGGAGGGAGTGGGGGGGAAACGAGCACTGGCAGCAGCCGACGCCGCCGCCTCCTCCGTCTTTCTCCCCTCCCCAGAGCCAGCCTCCCTCCTTCCTTCCTTCCCTCCCGCCTGCCCTCAGACAGGCAGCAGCATAGCAACCAACATGGCAGCTGCGCAGTCACCCAGTAAGAAGTGGAATAGAAAACTCTCGCGAGAACTCCTGAGTTCTGGTTGCGCTCGTTCGTTCTCCACTCCCATTCTCACGCGGGTACTAAGCTTTAAGAATCAGTCTCTTCCTTTTCGCTGCCTAGTTTCTGGGTCAAGCCGCAGCAACATTGGCTGTACCAGTTGAAGGCCTGCCCGCTCTCTTTCTCAGAGAGCCAATTGGCTTGCTTAGACGTCAGTTATTGTAAGGGGCGTGGCGATATCGTCATAGCAGTCATGTTCGCTCTCCCTAAAGGTAAAGCTTCATTCAGGGCAACCAAGAGTGGTTTTTTGCAGTATTTCGTGAGGCTGTTACCAAAGATATGGGAAGGCGGAGATGGTGGGTAGTTATTTCAATGAGAGTTTTAGTGACACCTGCTGGTAAATCCATCTTTTTATGGTTGTTAGGTGCTCCAGGTGCAATTTGTGCGGGTTTTTCGCCCAAGCTTTTTGTCCTTTTTGCTATTGTTTTGCTTCTGTCGTTATGGTTAGGCATGGTAACATCTTACAATACCGATGGTATTAATATATTTTTGTGAGATGTTTTGCCGCTTATCTTCATTCAAAATTGTTATAGTCTTGTATTGCTCATTCGCTTATTTTTCTATGTCAGAAGAGAGGGCGGAATTGCCCCAAAGCAGAAAGCCAGTTTATCAGCTGCATGTGTCTTAAAGGATATGCTTTTAGTATCTTGAGTAAAGCATTTAGAGTGCTGCAGACTTCGTTGGGGGGTAAATCCTATAAAACTCAATGCTCCTCACGTCTAAGTAAACAAGATGTAGGTTGCACTGTTAGGCATGCTTAGCCAAAGTCTGCTGGGAAAGACAAGTCTATACATACTTAACTAAGTGAAAAATTCCTTTAAAACCATATGGGAGAGTTGAAGGGGTTTTTTCCTATCTGAACATGCATAGGATCGCACCCTTAGCAGAACTTACTTATGAATAAGTCTGCTGTCACAGTCATGTTTTCCCTTTGGCCCTCTCATGGCCACTGTGTGAACTAACTGCTGGACTAGATCAGTCCCTGGTCAGATCAGCATGGCTTTCTTTATATTTTTAATTGTAGCCAATGCTGTACTCATAGCAGGCAATCATGCTGATATGGGAGTAAAGCCATCCTGAACGCATCAAGTTCCTCACATTACCTCTGAGGAAAAGTTCATAGGCACACTTGGTTTCTTTTCACTTAAAGCAAGTGTGGTACAAAGGTCCCAAAGTGGCTAGGTGTGCCACATGCTGTTTTCCTTGCACACACACACTTTCATATACTCTACATAGATGCCGTTAAAGCATGTGTATGTGCTCACAGTGAACTGGAACCACTTCTTTGCAGTTGCTGCAGCATTGAAAAGAGGGTGGTTCCTTCAGCAGCTAATGCTTCAAGGTACTCCTGGGGTCTTGAGGCTGCCACTTCCAACTGAGCCAGCTTCGCTCACCCCTTGGCTTCCCCCCACCCCAACTAGGAAAGGCAAGTGAAGCCTTTAGGAACTGTAACTCCAGGATGCTCTAGGCACCTTAAGACAGTGGCTTCTGACTCAGGAGGCTTCCCTCACCCCTTGCATTTCTTCCAAGGAGGGAGGTCTTTAGGGAGGGGTCTAGGTGGGCTGGTTGGAGAGTTCTGGTGGGACTGGATTGGGCCCCATGACTACCCTTGTCGTAAAATGTGATGAAAGAGGCCCTGGGGATCATTTGCAAACGGTGCTTTACACAGCTGCACTGTTTTGGTGCTTCTGTAATAATGAGTTACTTATTAATTCATAATCATTAGTTATCTTATATTTTATAGTTTACAGGTGTTTCTAGATAGAGAGCTCTCAGTGCTACCAATCAGAAGACACTATGCAGTGATTTTACATTTCCCTCTGCAACAGATTTTCAGTGGAAGAACAAAGGCAGAAGAAGCAGTAGGAAAGTCCTGTAAAATGCCTTATCCATGACATCTCTGCTTAGCTGTTCTTTTATAATGAATAGGCAATAATTTAAATGAAGTAAAATAAATACTCAATTGCCTTATAATGAAGTTGTGGAGAACTAAACAGTATAGCTTTATCTCTTTCTGCTTTGGGCAGGAATATGAAGTGGTGTTTGAGTTTTGAACCCACAGCAACAATATTTGTGCGGAACAGTTCCAGTTTCTCTGACTGGATAGATGTGAGCAATTTAACCAGAGCTGGCTATGTTGCTGCATAGTAGTAATGTCATATTCTTCTTTGGCACTTTTGTTCCACCCTTTGGCCACTCAAATTGGTTGCTATACTAGGTTGCCAACAAGTTTTGGTATTGGCACACTTGAAACACCCAAATACCACTTCACAGAAAAGGCCATATTGTATCCTCATTCAATAAAGTATCATGGGTGCAGTTCTTAAAATTTGGAAGTAATACCCGCTAAAATCAATAGAGGTTACTTTTGAGTAAGCATAGGATTAGGCCGCAAGGTTATTGAGCTAGGTTGCAGTTCTGCATGCTACATTCAGTGACACTTAATAGCGTAGCTAAAACAACCTGCAACCTTAAAAGATAGGTGAATAAAAGCATAAGTATATGCTTAATTTTGATAACAAAATTGTTTCTGTTATGTGCTCATATTGAAATATTTAAGCAATGTTTGACTTTGGAGATTTAGAGGCACCCCAAACCAAATTCTAGCAGCTGTAAGTATATCAATGGATGAATCATTCTCATATTCCTTTCATCTAGGAGTATTTGTAGGAGACAGGAGCCTTTGCAGTTCTCAGATCTCAATTGTTTGATCAATTTCTCTTTCTTACTCTGTCCCTATCAGGTCACAATCTGCTAGTAAGATTATGTATGAGTCTGTGTGGTTGTATTTTTGTAAGCTGTGCAGTCAGGAACTAAAAGAATTAATTTCTACATCAGAAGAAATTGAAATGCAGCCTATTTGAATAACAATACTTTCTTAGTAAGCCACTTTCTGAAACCCAAACCTTTCTTGATGTTTTCTCTAACAGTTTTCAGACATTATTCATCTTTATTATGTTCTTATGTGTGTTCTCTTTTTTTATGAAATTTATACACTGCCCTTCCCAAATTTAGAGCTCTTATTTCTTCAGTCTGTCCAAATCAGGGAAAGTAGTTCAGGGGCACAATGCAGAAGATGCAGCTAATGCAGAATGTACTAACATTTCTACTTTGTTACATGCCTACAATTCTTTAAAAGGTTGCTAGAAAAAAATTATGTTCACCTGGCCTCTTCAAGAAACAGTTGATGTGCCAGGCAACCCATCCTAAAGAATTCATTCAGTTGATTCAGGTTTACAACCGATAAGGCTCTTTTCCTGATTGCCACCTGCTTCACCTCTAATTAGGAGGCAACATTGGCTGGTGATCTCAAAGTGTAGGCAAGATGCTGTGGGAGAAGGTACTCCTTCAGACACCTGAATCATAAGCTGCTTAGAGCTTTAAAAGCCCAATTTAGCTCAGATGAGGACTAGCAGTGAATGGAGTCTTGAAGCACAAATGGGATATGACTCTTCCAAACCATTCGGAAAGACAGACCTAATATTTATGACACATTATGGTAATCCATTGGAGAAGTATTTTTAAAGTATGTTTCTTGTTTAGAGCATTATCCTAACTACATGTATTTTTCATTTTACCAGAATCAGGCCACAATGTGACACGTATATTGTATTGTACTTGGTCAGTTTCATAAGGATTTTTAAGTTAGGAAACTGAAACAATGCTTAGGATGCTGTTCTATGCATGTTTAGACAGAAGAAAACTCTGCATCTCCCAAAATGACCCAACTAGTCATGCTGGGAGTTGTTGGACCCTTTCTTGAAAACAATATTTATATATTTTATTTATTTGATTGAGAAGGAAGGACTCGCTGGAGAAGAGCCTAATGCTGGGAACAATAGATGCCAAAAGAAGAAGGGGATGGCAGAGAATGAGGTGGCCAGATGGAGTCACTGAAGCGGTTGGTGTGAGCTTAAGTGGACTTCGGGGGATGGCGGAGGACAGGAAGGCCTGGAGGAATGTTGTCCATGGGGTTGCGATGGGTTGGATGTTGTTGTAAGCCGCCCCGAGGCTTCGGCGAATGGGGCAGCATAAAAATGTTTTAATAAATAAAATAAAAACTTCACAACTAACAACAACAACATTTATTTGATTTAGAAAAATTCACCCAAAAGTCCCAAACAGAGTGCACCCTTAGTTGTATGAAACTCTGGGGATCTTACATTGTCTCCTACTAGCTCTGTAATTTTATATCTGAGTTTTTTTTTTGAAATCCAAGTGATTCATTTGCTGCTCAGCTTTGAGGCTTACAATTTCCTCTCAGTATGACCTGACTTGGAGGGTTGTTATGAGACTACACCAGGATGGTCTGAGCTCTTTGGTAGGAGGATGCGAAACGTATGTAGCAAATGCAATTATGAATATTTCCATACTCAGGAAACTAGAACACATTTATTTCATTTTTATACTGCCCAATAACTGAGGTTCATTGGTGCATTACAATATAATACCATCTGATGTCTTTTAAAAATGTAACACTATAGACTTGTTTTTCAACATAAAATTGACAACTTGCTTGCTGAATTCTGTTAGACTGTGCATTGCCTGATGGTAATCTCCACAGTCACCATCTGCACTTGATTGGTGTAAACACATTTGGGCAATTGCACTTTTGACTAAGTTACTTATTCCAAATGAATGAAGGAATCTCAGTAGACAAATTCATGGAAAATGGGCTTTATTTTTTCCATTAGAATGCAAATTTTAATTAGAATGTTCAAATATCTACTCTGTTTCTCTGTCTTATAACTGTTGCATGACGATATACTACAATAGGGTTGTATAGAAAAAATGTTAAATAATCATTATAATTTACAAATAAAGCTACAGCCATTAAGGAAAGCCAGAGTTTAATGGACAGTGATATATATTTTTGTGTTAATAAATTAACCCATAATGTACTCTGTAATATACTCGTATTATTTATTGATGTGATGTTTTAATAAAAAAAATAAAAAATATGATACTTATATCAGTTCATAATATATTCTGAGTACCTTTTCTCTCTTGTACCTTATGTTTCCTAGTGGTTTGGCCCAGCCTTAGTAATATGCTACAAAAGTGGAACTTCTGGAGATGTTGACATCTGAAACTACATCATAGCATAGAAGCTGTGTTTTTGCAGCTATTTCAAAGTTTTTCTCCTGGGTGGCAGTTAACATACTGACTACAAGCTGTTGAAAATGCTTGTCATTTAGTAAATATATATCATTCAGACTGAAATCCTCAATTACAGTTTCAATACAATTAAATGAATGCATCAAAAGCCATAGGCAAAACCAACCCATCTGGAACAGGAACATTTATGTGGCATTTTTCCACTGTCCTGAAATCCATCCCACAAGGCAGTTAGTGATAAATGTTCCAGTGATGTGGGAAGGGATGGCCCAGCAGGAGCAGATGCCTAGTGCTGTCTTTACCTGCCTTCTTCTCTAGCTATAAATAATAGCTTTGATTCTGAGCTCCTGTGAGCAGAGGAACCTGCCATTAGAAGAGAGAGGTAGAAGGGTGGTGTTTCCTTCCTCCTAAAAAATCTGTTCTGAATTATTGGGACTGTGAGGGTAGAGCAATAGCTGCTGAGGAAGGGGAAATCAAGAAGGATCACCTTCGCTTGATTGTCAAGAGCCTCCTCCAAGGCTTTTCTCTTAGGATCCATGCCTGTGTATTACAGTGTCTCCTTCATGAAACTGAAATGCCTTTATTGGTAGCTGGAACTTTAAATGTATTATGGAGAGAAATGAGTTTGATACAAGCTGTCAAACAATGGTACATTTTACTTAAGGTGTGTCAAGGGAGTAACTGCCAAAAATGCCAGAGTTAATTTGGTACAGTCTGATGCTATCTTTCCTGGGAACCAATTTCTAAGATTTTTTAAAGTATGTTATGGGTTGAAGCAAATAAACCAAACTGAAAAATAAGCTGTGGTTTTCAAATAAAAATCGTAAGAGTGCTTAGCTTATAAAGCAAGTTTCACAGTTGGTACAATTTGTGCACTAATAACTATACCTTTCAAATGGTTACTATACAAGATAGCTAAGTGACAATATCTTTGGTTGTGGAATTGGGAGAGTCAGAGCTTTCTTAGAGAGGTTGTAGAGATGCTGTAGCCCAAAGCCAAAACAAAATTTCAAATGTCAAACAAGTTCCAGTTCAGCAGGAGAGAACATCACTGTCTTCTGATGTTTAACTATATTTTGTTTAGCAGTCATTGGTGAGGCAAAAACCTGATCAGGTAACTGTCTACTACAACCAGTTACAATTTGTTAACAGGAAATGGCAATTGGGTAATATATTTCCATATTATTGATTTCACTCATACGTTTCAATCATAGTGCGAGGGAATGTTCCTTCTCAGGGCCAAACCAAATCAAAGAATTACTTTTCCTTCCATTAAAGTTAAAAGATGCAGTAAAAATCAACCACACATTCTCATGCACTCGCATTCTAACTCTGGTTAGTCGTTTCTGTAGGGATGAATGCAGTACTGGTCCTCTGCCAGATGCAAGCCAAGCCAAATCCTGTGATCTGTCTTTCATTGTATTTCTCATGCAGGGCTCACTGAGGCATCATTGAGATCAATAGGAAACTGCAGAGAGCATGAAACAAAATGTGTTCTTTTTGGATGTTAGTGGCTTTGTTGCTGGATTTGAGTCAGAAATAGGGAGAAGTTGGCTGAAAGACAAGATGGCATTGCTTGTGGATTCACAAGAGAGGAAGAAAAATGAGGAGGTCAAAGTACATCTTGAAGGGGCTCTTTACCTTCAGACTTTTGGTGTGTGTTAGACACATGCCTGTTCATGAGTTCAGAATTAGCTAAGTTTATCATGCAGCCTTCCTAGGGTCTTATTTTATACCCACTTAGATGTGACCTTCAGGTTTTGGAGATTTTTCCAGTATAATTCAGAATGTAAATCTTCAGTTGAAAATGGCTTTTCACACACTGTTGTCCAGTCTGTAAATGCAATGGGTATGCTATTTATTCTTATAAATTATCTCTGTGATTTATAGTGTCTCCACTAAATGCTATACTGAGAATATAAAACATTAGCAAGCATTTTAAGATGTATGTGAGAAACTGGAGCAGAGTACAGCATTTTGCAACTATCAGCAGTTTTTAATATGCGGGAATAATCAAAAAGGACAAACGTATGCATGACTCCTTGGAAAGTAATTCCTCTCTCACACCACCCAGTTGAATACGGCTTATCCCCAACAGAGCATGTACAGAACTGTAATCAAATTCCTTTACAATATCTTGTAAATAAATACTGGTTTTGTCCTGCATAGCAGCTTTGAATGTGTGCAATTTCAAGAATATAGCTTCATTTACATGACTGCATACAGTTGTGTGGTCCATAATTGCCTGTTCATCATAGAAGGGCTAACATACTTACTTGAACAGCATACGCTTTAAGATTTAAATTGATATTATCCTTTGGGTCTGAACACTAGAAACAGAAATTTTGTGATGTCTAAGGAAACCTAAGTTGCCGTGTGGTTTCAAACCAATTGATGACTAGCATACATTTGCCTTCTGACAATAGTTGACATGTTTGTGCTTGATCTGCGAGAAAGCCACAAATTATTCAGATGTAATCCAAAGCACTAGAGGCAAATTGCAATGGCTTTTCATTTACTGTGACATTAGTTTCACACACACTATGAGATGATATGCTGTTCTAATGCTGAAGCATAATGTGGCAATAAGTAATAAATGTGCATTAACATCAGCATGTTTAATATAAGATTAATTTATCTATTTAGTTTTAAACTGCACAAAAACTGAAATTCTCTGTGCAATATGCAGGTATATGGCCCAAAGCTGCTTAGTATTTTAAACATGAAAACCATTGCTGTGAACTGGGGCAGAAACAGACTGGCAGCCAGTGCAGATGAAGAAGTACTGGTGTAATAACATCATATCAGCTTGTCCTAGTTAGCTGTCTAACAATATATTTTGAACTAACTTTAGTTTCTGGACCATTTTTAAAGACAACTCGATGTATAATGTATTGCCATAATCCAAATGGGAAGTTACCAGAAAAATGAAGAACTGTCACAAGGTTACTTTTGTTCCAGTAGGGACATAGTCAAAATATCAGCATAAGCAGATAAAAGTCACCAAGGCCACTTGAGCTTCTAGTGACAACGATGCATCTAAAAGCAACCCCAAACTATGAATGCAATCCTTTAGCTGGAATTTAACCCCCTCCAAAAGGAAGTTCCATTTCATGGGTGGACAGACCAGCCACAAGCATTTTTATCTTGCCTGTACTGAGGCTTCTTTATTTTTGCTCGTCCAGTCCATTACCCTCTTAAGCACTGGTTCTGGATATCACCCGCATATCAGTGAACCCTCCAGCTACATTCTTGGATAATCTTTCCAAGGAATACCACATAGATGTCTAGAAGAATGGGGAATAAAATAGAGCCCTGAGGAATTTCATAAGACAATTGCTATGGGGAAGGGCATTAAACACTCTCTTCTGGAATTGGCTATCCAAGTAGGAGTGTGACTACTGCAGTTCTTGGGCCCCTATATCCGTACTCCGAACCCTATCTAGAAGGATACCATAGTCAGTAATATAAGAAGTGGTTGAGAGATCCAAGAGAACCAACAGCTGCATTTCCCCTGTCCATGTCTTGGCAAAAGTCATCCCACAAGGTAACCAAAGGCAGTTCCCATTCCAAAACAGGCCTGATGAAACTAGATGTAAATTGATCTATAAATTGAACTTCAAGAGTACCTGCACCTAATCACCATCAATTCATCTGAGTACCTTACCCAGAAAAGGGGTGTGACCAATCTATTGATGGTTTTATCTTCTTGATCTGAGTTAGGTTTCTTAAGGAGTGGCCTGATAAGTGCATTGGTTAAAGCAACTAGCACCACCCCTTTTCTTAAAAAGGAATTTGCAGCCTCCTGAGCTCAACTGGTCATGCCTTCTCTATTAGATATAATAAACCAAGACAAGCAAGTCAGGCTTGACAGAGCATGCTTTCCACTGCCTGTGCTTTCCACTGCCTGTGCTTCAACAATTGAAATTCATACAGTGCTACTGAACTGAATTGAGTTCTGGATGCCATCATTACTGAGGTTGCATTAATTGTGGAGCCAACGCACAATAGTTGTGAATGATATTATCCTCAAAGTGTCGTGCAAACTCATTACAGTACGTGCACATTCCAAAGGGTGTAACCAATTCTTTCTGAGCTCAGCTAGAAGCCACTGTGAAAATGTGATGGAGATGGAAAAGAATAGCTTTTTCCCCATCACCCCACTTGCTTCATTGTCCTCACCTCAGATGTACAGTAAGGCACTGGCTGGACTCTGGAAGAAGGGGAGGGGGCATGAGAACTACTGGGGTATCTCTGTATTCCACAGAGTGACAACATGAACACCAGCCACACCATCAAGAAATTCCTCCAAAGCGCTCTGGAATCCATTCACGTCCAGATGCATTTAAATATTACATTTAAGAGTTTTGCTGATAGATGAATACGTAGTTGCTTAAGCACATAGACCTAACTAAAAAATTAAATGAGGCATTTAAATTTTTCAAGCAATAATATATCACTATTAGGGAAGATTGCATATTGTTTTCCTTCTACACATTTACCTGCCTGATCCTGATATTAGTCTAATGCACACTTAACATTTTCAGGATCATTTTATATGGAAGGTCATAGCCAAGGAAAACTAATAAATAGGAGAAGGGTGAAGTAACCAGGACATAAGATACAGGAGGTACTGAAAGGCAGCCTCACAAGGGGTGCTTCCAGATAGAGGGTGCATAATGCCAATACACAAAAGGCATTTTACAGCTGTTCTGTATTTCTTTTCCGTAACAGATTTTTTTTCCTGGTTGGGAAAAGGGACAGAAGGAGCAGTGAGAAAACATGAGAGAGATTGAAGGCTTCCTGTAAAATTCCATGAATGAGGCAGTGCAGTTGCACAGTAAAAGCTTTGTCTGGGAAGCACCTGGGAGCACAATGAAAAATTGATGTGGAATGTATACTGTACATGCACAGCAAATTCTAAATCTGCATCTCACAAAGATAGCCAGGTTGCAATCTAGGGTATGCTGTTGTCTAGTAAAAGGTAGCTGGCATGGTTAATTTTATTCTAGGAACCTTAGAACTGTTTAGCAAATCAGCTGCTGCAGTCCCACTTGTCTTGTTAGTACACAAAACAGAACTAGATACGCCTGTTGATCCAGAACTTATAGCTCAACAGTAAAGCACATGGCTTACCATGTATACTTGAAAGAACTCACAAAAAAGGGTTCAGTTCCTGACATCTCCAGGAATAAGTGTCTTAAGCAGCAGAACTGCGAAAGTGCACTTCCTGGGTCTTTGCAGTGCCTTTGCTGGTTGAGAAGACAATGCTGAGCTGGATAGATCAACAGCCTGTACTGAAGGCAGCTTCCTATGCTGTTTAAAACAATAACCGGATGCCTGCAACAAATGGGCTGTTACAAATGCCATAATACTGAGAAATGCTAGCATGGAAGGCTACTGTATGCCCCATTTTCGATGCATAAGATTAATTCATCAATATCCATTTCTCTGCATCTGTAATTACAACAGAATGTAACATCCTCAGTTCAAGGAGTTAATCATTCAGCCCCTCCAATACTTCTCCATGAGCAAGCAATGTATGACTAAGTGGAAGAGATGCACATTCAGTGAAATCTCCTGTGACATTAGCATTAAATGGATACCATCAAGGAAAAATTTGCTGCCTACTGTTGCATAATCTTGCAGCAGTCTCATTCAAGGGAATGTTTCTGGGTGTGGCCTACTGAAAATTTTCAAGACCTAAGCATTTTGTACTTTAGAAAAGCAAATTAGGACTCTATCATTCTTTGGCAGAGAGTTTCAGCTTCCCATTTTATGTACTTCGAATTTCACCTTGATGTTTAATGCAAAGTCAAAGGCTGCTATTAAGTGTAGGTGACTGCCCATTTCTGGCTATACAACTAGGAGAATTAGAGCTTTCTTGGAGAGACTGGAGGGATGCTATATAGCCCAAAGACAAGCTTTTAGATGCAAAGCCAGCACAAAGAGTGGGGTGGGGTGGGGGAATGCAGGAGGTCATGAATTATATTTGAGGTACACCTTGATTTGCAGGAGCACAAATTAGCAAAGAAAAAGCTCTGGACAGTTTATGGTGGCCAGATGTGTTCAGCAGAAGAGCCACACAGGGTAAATCTCAGAAGTTTGAGAGCTGCAAGTGGGTAGTGAGCAGCAAGCAGGCACCTGTGGGTGGGGGGGGGGGGGGGAGCGAACAGCAGGTGGGTGCTTGGGGGGCTTGCAGGAGGGAGTAGCAAGCCGAAAAATAAAGAGCCACATGTGTCTCCCTGGCCTCTAGTTTGGCCACCTCGCCTATGTACCATAACCAGATACACTTTGCTTAAAAGGAAAATCCTTTTCCTTATAGTATTCAGTCATAAAAGAGGACTAGACTATAGTGACTCAGAGTTAATTTGGCACAAGGGAGGAAGATGTATAGAATAAATACAGTCAGACAGAAGTTCTTTATATGGGTAAAATAAAGCCATAATTTAATTTGCTATATTCTTTTTCTCTATGTAGCAAAGCTGTTGAGATGAAAGCTGTGGTACCTTGCAGAGGATGGTAATAAAAGTCATATAATCAAAGCCACAGGATGGTTACAAGGAATCTTTTGTTCCCTTTTCTTTATAAATGTATTATCCTGTCTTTTGGAAAACTTCTTAAGGGAGTTTACATTAATAAAATACATTTTCATATGTCTTAAAAGAGCAAAAACTTACCAGGTTCTTCATGGCATTTAAATGTGCAAGAATACTATCTTCAAGGTGGGTATTTCCCTTTCAAAAATAATTTTAAAATCCCACTTGTTGGACTAACAATGCAATGTATAAGATATGTCTACACAGAAGTGAGTCTCGCTGAATTCAATAGCAGTTACTGTCATATTACAGACTATAGGGCTGCCACCAGTATTTAGCTGTGAGTCCAACCGATCAAGCATTCATACAAGTCACACATGCTATCTGCCTTATTTACATGCTCATTCCATGGTGCCACCCCTTAGCCAAAAAGAGTCTCCCAACAGCAAAGAGCTCATGTGCAGCATTTTTTCGAAACCATGCCAGGAAAGGTCAAGTTGACCTGCATGGTCCTCAACAAGAAGGCCTTATCCTGTTTATACTAACTGTCAAATGTTCATTCACATGCAGTCTTTTTTTTAAAAAGCGTGTCCTTGTGTTCAGGATCCAGCAACAGCAACACAGAAAGATAGTGCTTTTTAGAAGCTGCTATGGGGGAGGTACTAATTCAACAGGTCTGCAGTATCTCATTTTACCGGCTCAGGATACTATTAGTTATGCCCATTTATTGCAACTGCCAGCCAACTTCAAATCATGCAATAATGCTGGGAGCTCCAGGATTGCACTTACTGGGCAAGGGTGTTGCCCTGCCTTAGCTTGCATTAACTTATATTATCACTTCATCCACCCAATAATAAAAGTTCTCTGCATTATGTAGAGCTAACATATTGAAATGCCATCCACAAGCTGCACAGGAGAAGCAATTCAGAATATATATTTTTGGAACACCAGAAAATCTAAAATGGCTGGTACTGAAGAGGAAGGGCTTTGCGTGGTGCTGAAAAGATAAGGATGGGGCACCAGGCAAGTCTCCTTGGGGAATGCATTCCAGCAATGGCACAGCAGCTGAAGGCCCTGAAGAATGAGATGGGGTGTAATGTCACCACTGCAGGATGCACTAAGGAAAGGGAAGGAAACTTGTGACTCCTGTAGCTCCCCAGGGTATACCCCTACCCCTAAACTATGGGGGTCACTTTTTAAAAAAGCACAAAATTCCATCTATAGCACGTATGGAGAAAGGTATGGCATTCCATAGCAGTTCCAGACACCATTTTTGGAAATATTTTGTATTTTCTCCCCTGTTTTGGTACTCAAATGGGGACAGGGTTGGGGCCTGCTGGAGGAGGCAGGGGTGAAAATGGCCCTGGGATCTCCTGAAGATGTTCATCCCTGAAGAAAGGGTTAATTAATTCTTGCCAGTAATTGCACAGTGGCCAGGTATGAATGGGGGTATCCATACTGCATATATTCCCATTCCTTGGTGCTCTGGTGTCAGTTTTTCTTTGCATCCTGACATGTTTGCAGCCCTCTAGTATTCTGAAGTTGTCTGCACAGCACAGGGTGGGGTGTCAGATTTCAGTAAGAGACTAGTCTCCCTTGCCTTTCATATCTTCATAGACTGATGAGGCACACCTGTGATAGTAAAACAGTAGGAGAGAAGCTACATTTCAAGTACGTATTTTTCTGTGCTCCTCTTCAGGACACCACGGCCCTGACAGACACCTGGTCTGCCAGCAAGGCAGGATGATTTGAACATTTTGTCTTTCTCCCATCAGAACTCTTCCATACTCTTTGCCAAACTTTGCACTGATAGTTCATCATTTGGTTTCAGGAAGTTATGATTCAAAGGGTAATTTGTTTCATTCCAATGAGTGGAAATCAGTGAACCTGTCCAAGAGCCTCAGGGACTTGGAATGGAACATATACATATTTAGGCTTTCTTCCTGAACTCATTTTAACGAATTGATCTCAGAAAGTATTGACTGCAAAGCCTCTGGTGTGCCTGGAGAGCTTGAGAGTGCTGCATATGGGATGCAAGTAGAATTGAAGAAATCATTACAAATAAATGCATACAAATATGGGTCTGTTTGGCAGTAGGCAGACAGCAACCCAACAGTCTCCTTTTATGAGAGACAGACTAGGCATAGTTTTGCCCTGTATATGAAAATAAAGCGTTGCTTGCAGGTGTACTATTTGTCACTATCATCTGTAGCAAATGCTTCCCAAGTTTGTATGTTGTCCATCGTAAATATGTGGGTGAGGGAAAAGAAGCAAGCACCTTTTTTTTAAGGAAAAAGAAAGTAATACAGTTTTTCTTGTCTTTTTGGGGGGATGTGCAGAATTCAAGACACTTTTACCCAATCCTGTAATGGTCTGAAATCTTGTTTGGATTTTGCAGCAGGAAGCAGTAGAAGAAGGAAAGAGCTGCATGAATCTGCATAGACACGTTTGTGTTCTCCTGCCTCTAGGACAGGGCTGAGCAACATGTATCCCTCCCGATGTCAGTGGGCTGTGCCCTCCCCCCGAGTACTAGCCAACATAGCCAATGGTGGGGGGTTGATGGGGGTTGCAGTACACATCTGGTTGCTGGACTAGTGTAGTTTGCTCAACCCTTCTGTAAGTTCTGGTTCTTACGAGAGGTGTACAAAACACATGCCCTGTGCATCAAGTACTGAAGGCTGTATGAATGAATTGTAAGCCCTGTTCTGCTTTAAGATGCAATCAAATGGGAATTCTGATTGCTCATGCGTACTTTGTGTCATAATCAAATATAAAAACACTTCATAAGACCCAGTCAGAACAGACAGCCAGTGTGGTGTAGTAGTTAAGAGTGTGGTATTGGGATGTGGGAGATCTGGGTTCTAGTCCCCACTCAGCCATGGAGCCAACTGGGTGACTTTGGGCCAGTCACAGACTCTCAGCCCAACCTACCTCACAGGAGCGTTGTTGTAAAGATAAGCTCGAGAGAACAAAGAGAACTATGTAAGCTGCCTTGAGTTCCTTGTGGGATGTAAGAATGAATGAATGAATGAACAGAGCAACTATTTATCCTGTGAAAGTTTACTACAGCGTGCATATGGCTATGTGAATGAATAATTTGTAATGCCTAATCAAGCGATTCGGAGAATTTTATCATCTGAGTCACTAGCATGATTATACAATTGTATGCTGGAAGAAAATAGGTGCATTGGGATCTGGTGGCAATTTAAAGCCTTCGAAAGAACAGAAGGTCTCAGTAGAATTTACTATGGTTAACGGGTAATCCTAACCCTTCTCTACTCCCCAATATTCAAAGCTATCTGTTTAATTCACAACAATTTCTTCACTTAGGGTATTGTGCATATGTGCCCCTTTTCCCTCCCCAGTCTGTCATATATGTATTTTTCCGGAAGTTTCAGTCTTAAGACATAAAGCACAAAATTACAATGGAGTGGGAGATTCCAGGCATGTAGATTGAATACTGCAATCTAGGGGTTTGTGTTTGGGGAATTCCTGACTGGGCAAAATTACCCAAGCGTTTTTCACACCGTGTCCTATCTTGGTTGGATTTGGCTGGTGCACGAATGGCATTGGAAGTTCAGGTTGCAGGTAGTGGCATGCCCTTCTTTTCCTCTCCTCATCACCATCCCAGGCAAGATCCGCCATGAAGGTCACAAAGGCAGCACATCAAGCTTTGTATCCCCTCTTGGGAGCTGATATTAATACTTCCTGAGGAATATTAGAAGGAACGTTAGTGTAAGTTGATGGACAATCTGGAACATGGAAATACAGTACCAATAATTTTTTGGAACTCACTACCCCAGGATATAGTGACTGGTACTACTTTAGAGAGCTTTTGAATAGGATTAGAGAAACATGTGAGTATATCTACTGAAGATTGTTAGCCTGATCCAGCATAGTATATTGATTGGGAATATTAATTTAGGGCTAAGGAAACCTTTGTTCAAATGTACACTCAGCCTTGTAGCTCACGGTGTGATCTTGAGCCAGTCATTAAACTTTCAACCTAACCTACCCCCAGGATTGTTGTTAAAATAACATTTGTGAAGTAGATTTGTGTGTAGATTTTTAGGACACTGTTTTGAGAGCTGTTTGATAAGCAATGGTATATAAACACTTTAAATAAATAAATATTTAGTTCCTGGAGAGAAAGGAAGCAAGGTAAGTGGAGCCTCTCATGTTCAGAGGCAGTATAGCTCTTGCTGGTAGTTGCTGAGCAGAGCAACACGGAGGGCAGGTGCTTTCAGAGATCCAGGATTTCCAGAGGGCAGCTCAGGAAAACAGAGTGCTGTGTCAGATGCATCCTTCATCTGATCCAACAGGGCTCATCTTAATTTCTTCATTCACATGCCCTGACTAATATGTGCATTGATACATTTATGTTTGCAACAATTTATGTGAACTCTGGCTATTTTCTGATAAAGCTCAAAATTGTCACCTGGAGTGTTTGAGATTTGCAGCCACACAGTGAGCCACGAGCAAGCAAATATGCCCAGTTTTGTCTCTGAATAAACACCCTGAAGTGGATTTTCCCCTCACAGAGACAGCCTATGTCTTCTATAATGTAAGTGAAGAATCATTAAGCAGATGTCCTGCCCTAGGACTGAGTTACATCTGGTACAGCAAAGTCACGTCCCCAACAGTCAAAGCAAATCAAAGGCAAGGTTTGTCAGGGTCCTGGAATGATCACTGTCTGAAACTCACTCAGAAGACACAGTTGTCTCAGCTACAAGCAAACACCTTCTTAAGACAAACCTGCTGTAAGCCACTCCGAGGACAAAGAGCCACTGTCCAGTTCTGCACCTGCTGGTTCTCACAGCCTGGGGTCAGTGACGACTACATTCGAGAGGTGCCTCTGAATCCATGGAGACTGATAGGATCATGTCCTCTGGTCTTGGAGTAGGGAGCTGTGGTGGAAGAACCTGACATGGGTGGGATAAGACTCTAAACGGTGTTCAGTTGGCTGGACGGACATATCTTATCATTGAACAGGGCAAAAGCTCACTTTCACTAATGACAACTTTTTGGTTGGTTTCAAATTGGCATAAGCAAATCATGCTTCATCTCAATATGTCATCATCTTCAAAATATCCAAGGAAGAGATCAGACATGCAGATATGGGCTATGGGCAATTAATTCCAATTACCTTATTTTTATTTTTTTTAGAACCAGCTAAAGTGAGGAGTCCTCAACAGAGGGGTTTAGAATTCGACTTGACTTAACATTAACGGCTTAACATGACTGGTGGCAGCCTGCCATTCTTTTCTGCGATGCTCTTGCAAAGAGAGGGATCGACCAGTACAAGCAAAAACAACACCCTCCTCACAGACAATATCTTGTAGTAGTGAGTTTGGAAAGCTTATTGATCTTTGCATATTTTTCAGATGCAGAAAACTAGTGCCAGACTCAACAGTGCTGCTGATTTTTCCATTTCCAAATGCTTCCTTGTGTGCCAGAAGAGAACATTTGTTATCCTGCTGGACATTTTCCACATTGTTTTTAAGGCATTAGCCAAAGCATATTCTGTTTTGTTTTTGATGTGGATCAAGTACACTCACACAATGCTAATTGGGAAGGATGAGGACACAATCCCAAGGGTTGTTTAATTCCTGTTTGCCCGTATAAGTCCTCTAGAAATGCAATGGTGCCTCTGTGGAGTCCCAGCATATCCTACTTTATTTTTAAAAGATTTAAAAATCCATACTGGCCACAAACACCCACCCACCCACCCAAACAAGCAAAAAAAAAAAAAAAAAAAAAAAAAATCTAAAATATTGGAACATACTGTATAGAAGGACATGCTTTTAAAAAGCCCACAAATTACTAATGCACCATTTATTAAAAATGACTTTGAATGTGGTATTAAGAAACCACATTCAAACCACAGGTGCAATCAGCAGTTGGACTGCAGGGTGAAACTTCTTGTTCTGCTCAACTGGAGGGCACAATTTCCAATGGAAAAATGGTGCTTGGGAGGAGGGTACCATATCCTTTTTGGATCCACCACTTTCCACTTGCCTGTTTCCCACATTTCTCCTGCAGACTTTTCTTTTCTCCCAGGCCCAAACATCAAACCCTAAATTCCTTAGAAACAGGTGTCTGGAATCTCTCCTGGGGTGGAAATGGGGGAAAGGAGCTGGAAGCCTTTTTCCACTTGCTTCTTCTCTGCCAGAAATTGTGTCCTCCAGGCTACACTGCAAAAGACAAACAGTGTCAGGGCTTTGATGACAAACAGGGAAATGGAACATATATTCCAGGTTCACTGGCCAAAATTGATGGTTGCAAATTGAGTGAGTCTGTCTAACACGGATGGTTAGCAATTGCCCAGTCTACCTATTGGGGCAGTGGATTCAACATATATGTCTTCTATTCCCAGGCTTCTGGTACATGGTAATAGTTATATGACTATTTAGCATGAGAACTCCTGAGTTCAATACTCTGAATATTTTTTCATACAGCTCCAATCCTGAAGACAATTATTTGAATCAAAATGCCATTACTTTTCATGAAACTTACTTTAAAATATGACCTAGGATTGTACCCTGGACATGGGGAATGCCATTTTAAACCCTTTTGTATACAGTGTAGAGCTTTCATTCTGTGTCATCCTTCTAATTTATTACAGCTGAGAAGAAATGCCCTCCACCACCTGATGTTGTGTCAGGCCATGGTGACTTGCCTCTTACTCAGAAAGGAGAGTGGGTATTACAGCCGCCTGACCAAACGGTTGCTGGTGTTGATTTTACTGCAGCTGTTGTCCTTTGTCTGCTTTCTTCTATCATGTCATCACTGACGATGCCAACTGGCACCAGGATCCTGGGAAAGTCGACCAGCTCCTACGAAAATACAATGGCCCCCTCGTCCAGAATCCGTGCCTATGCCAACAAGATGTGACCTCTCTGCAACAACAGAGACCAAGACAAATGAAGTCTGGGAAGTGCACATGGGCCACTGAATGAGCAGGAGCCTGCCGTTCAGTCCGAGGAGAGCGGTACAGCTGTGGATTCCAACAGCACCATCATAAGGACGTCTCAAGAGCGTTATGGCCAGGCAGGATGCAAACTCATGCATGTGTAGGCAAAAAAAGTCCTACAATTCCCAGCATTCTTCCACCTGCCACCCTGCTCAGGACTTTTTCCCTGTGTAAGCATGCATAGGATTGTGGCCTCAATGGAAAAAGTGTCGCATGGGTTCCTGCAGAAATGAGGGCTTAGAATGCATTTTGTTTTACAGGGAGGATGCATGAAGTCACGTCTTCTCTGTTGCCTTTCTACTTTATGGAGAAAATCTAACTGTGGGAGGGGGTAGGGGAAGAAGAGCAGCACATCTCTGCAGGTGTAGATGTCCTTAGTGCTGTGGTGCAGTCTTTGCAAAGAGGAATGGTTTTAACATAAGCCATGGCATTTGGAGAGGCCAAGCCTGCTCTCCACACCCCCACAGCTCTCTTTTTGCAGGCATTTCCTGGTGTTCTTTCTCATCCCACCTTTGCAGCAGCCCAATTCATGTATGACTACTTTTCTATTCTGCCTTTTCATCTCCTGAGAGGTGCCCAAAGCAGCGTACAAAATGCCCCTCTTCCTTTTAGCCTTACATTCTGCATAGGTTAGGCTGAGAGTCAGTTACTGTCTCAGACTGGCGCAGTGAGATTCATGGCTGATCAGGGGCTAGAACATGGACCTCCCGTGTCCCAGTCCAGCAACTACAATACCCCACCCAGAGCTGCTGGACTGATACCAGGAGGAGAGTAGATACAATAAACCATCCTCTTCCCTTATGTTCTGGCCTCTTTTTTAAAAGGTCCTGCAATTATTTTTTTACTCCTCCCTCTCCCTGTGCAAGCACACATTTTCTGAAGCAATTTCTCGTGTTCCTCCCCTTTCATAGTGCGTGGAAGCCAACGAATCATGTGACATTGCATCTGTAGCTAGTGCCCTCCCCTCCTAAAAATTTTACATGTAGCACCATTTTATCTTGGTGATGCAACACAACTAAGATTCTTGGGAAAACCACATCCTTGTGAATGGGAAAGACGGTGTGCGCAGGGGGTGAGGGGTGGGGTAGGCCAACTAGAGAAAGCTGAACAGGGGTGGGGGGGTGGAGTGAGAGAGGAAGAGTGAGGAGCTGCACTCGCTGGTCTAGGGTGCTTCTAGATGAGCCTTTTTAATGCAGAAAATGAATCTCATTCGTTGCCCTGTTAGTTCCAGATTGCAGCAATTTACACTGCAACTTGCCTGTTTTTCCTCACTGTTTCTTCTTCCTTTTTCTCTTACTAAGATGGTTGGAGAGTTGTACAGTGCTTCTTGACAGTGCCTGGTGTCCTCCATCTGGAAGCCGTCCGGCCTGTCAGATAAGCCAAAGCCAGCATGGAGGAAAGAGATCGCTGAGCTACACAAATGGGTGTGTGTTTCCACCAGAGCCAGAAGAGGGAGTGCACATTCCAGCTCCCTCCGGGTTTTTCTAGATAAAGCTATTCATCGTTCTGTGTGGTTTTGGTTTTGTTGTAGCACTGAAATTGGAACTCTACAAAAGAACTTTTCCTTTCCTGCTTTCCCATGGCATGACCTCTAGATGGCCCTGTGCTGTAGTGGAGCACCATTACGCAAGGAGAAATTGCGCAATTCTAAATAACGAAACTGGGAAAGTGCTTCAAGAAAACATTGTCTAAAAACCCCATAAACAACTGTGAGTAGGAAATCATGAGCACACACATGCTGTGTAGCAAATGTGCAGAGAACCTTAACACTCTCTGTGAGAAGGAAGAGATTAATTGTCCTTTGCTGACCCTTTCCATCTTGTCCTGTAGTCTAGATGATAAATAGCACAAGGTTCATGCATAAAAAGTGCTATATTCCCTCAAAGTGTGGCAAGTTAATTGCAAATGTAGCTTATAATAGAAGAGCAATGACTGTGCAACACAAGGGGCTGCCCTTCCGAGGCATCCTGGGATCTAGTCTAATCTTTTTTGTATACACTTGTTACTTGTTCACAGCGCAGCAACCTTATCGAGCATCAGGCTTGCAAACAGTAAGTAAAATAGAAGGGGATGCAAGCACTTTGAAAGCAAGGATGTAGATTCGGTTGAATAACTATATCATATAAATGAATGCCTTGTCAAGACTGAAAAAAATCAGTCTTTTTTTTAAACTGTTAGCTATCTTCCTTTTATCTTCCCAGGGCCTCTTGTTTCTTATTATATTAGATTGCAAGTCTCTGGTAAGAAGTATTTTTCAAGTATGTGAGCTTAGACTGAAATATCAAATAGGATATATTGTTAGTACTCCAAGTGAGAAAGACTGAGAACTACTGTGGATGAAATACTGGTTATGATTCAGCAGTGCATCCTCATACTCACAGCAGATAAAGAGGAATCATATTATTGGAGTTATTCAACTCAATCTGAGCCACAGAAGGACTATTAGGAATGATATTTTAATTGTCTTAATCTAAGAAAAATGCAGAAAACTGAAGAGATTTCAAAGGAAATTAACAAAGATGGCAGAAGTATTTACAAGTACATCATGTAGAGGGAAATTCAAGGAGGGCTACACTGGGTCTGGAGAAAATACGTTTGAAGAAGGACTCGGGAGCTATCATATCACAAACAGAATGGGCAGACGTTTTGGTCAGCCGCTCCTACCACCTCTTGGGAGGGCATGTGGCACATGAAAGGGGATCCCCATGGCAGAAATTCCTCCAGCCCTCAGAAGAATCCAAAGGTTTCTGTAAGCCAGATGGGAAGCCTCTGGGGGCCAAATTAGCTCTATGGGACAAACCTTTCCCATTTCTCTGTTAGCCAGTAAAAGAAACATCCAACTATAAAAGTAATTGGTCAAGGCAACAGATTGCCTGCAAGTAAGAGAGATTTTTTTTTCAGTGGGAACTTTAAAGGAGAAGCCAAATAAGTCAATAGCCAACATGAATTTTCTATAAAGAATCCTGTTTTTGTGCTGAGGGCCAGACAAGACTATCTCCCCAATAACACCCAATACAATCTGGGAGAGATATGATTCTGTCAGCAAATGTGCAGCAAAAGCAAAATTGTATTGATTTTTCCCAGAATCAGAATGAAGAGCACTAGCTGCCAAAACAGAACAATCTAACAATGAACACATGGATTGCCAAATGAGTGCAGACTCATTAATTGTTCACACACTTTGTAGCCTGGGGGCTAATAGAAAAGTCAGTGGAGAATATAAGGCATTAGGAATATACTGTCCCTTCCCGTGTAAAACTAATCCCTTATGTTCCCTTTTAATCTTACCCTTTCCCCCAAATTCATTCTCTTTTCACTAGCAGCATGTTCTGTAAGACCCACAGAATCCCTCCAGTGGTGCTGTAAGATGATTATTTCTGCTCCCACACAGGAACAAAAGACTGCTTTTGCTTTCCTTCAACTAGTAAAAATGCTCAGTCACATGTAATTAGCAGACTGGAATCTTACAGTATTGTCTTTTTAACTAAACAGCACAGCTTTGCTAATGTCGCTGGGTGAGATTTGGCACCCTGCGTTTATGCAGATGGTCTAACTGTTAGACCATGATGAAATCTAACTTGTCCCTAAAATAAATGTGTTCGGAAGTCCTGGAAAGACAAACCTCCTGCTTTCTACAGCAAAGCCAGCCTTGTACTCTTTAAGCTGTAACTAGAAACCTGACAGTTGATACCATTTGACTCCAGCAGTGGGGGATAGTGCACTATAAGAGAGCCTCAAGGAGGCCATGTGGCCCAGAGAGATCCTTCTGAAGCTAATTCGCCTTGCTTAGGTCCAGTTCTATAACCAAGTGCAGGGTTCTGAAGGGCCACGCTAGACGAGGCATGGATTGAAGGGTTGGGTGTTCTTGGATGGACAAAAAAACAGAGGAAGAAGGAGGTGATTTTCAGTTTGGGGGTGGGGCGGGGCAATGACTTGGCGTAAGAGCAAATCTTATTTCACCAGTGCCATGCTCCTAACTCAAGTTTTCTCCTCTTTGCCCTTTGAAAGACTTTGTTAAGGTAAAGGTGTGGGAGAGCTGATCACGAGAATTCTTCTGGATTGACCTCAGATGTCCAGCCTGTAGCATGGCTAGGAAGAATCTAGAAATCTATTTAGGGTTCAGGGATGAAGAGACAGAACACTGGCACCCAGTGCATGCCTGAACCTAGTCTGGGTATGTGCATCTGCTCACCATTGTGATGGGATAGAGTTCCAAGGATCTAGGCAGGGTAAGGTCCATAAGCAAGGTCAAGATGCAGTCCAAAGCTAAATATAATAGGTTGGGGGAGCGGGGAATGGGAAATCTCAAGACATGAGTCAGAACATCAGTATTCAAATACTGTCTCAATGCTGAGCGACTGGAAAGGAAAGCTTTTAACTCTGTTCCTTCAGAGCCTGCTCGGCAGACATCTGCAGGCCATTAGTGCCACCTGAGGAAATATTGTCTAATGAGCTAGACATGGCTTATGAGTAAGCCTTTAATCTCAGGGAGCCCCTATTCTTCAGGCAGACACTTCTGTGTCCAGCGGCTGGCTGAGCCTTGACCTGAGCTCCCTGGGGCCAAGAGGTGACTATGCCATGAATGTTGGGATCAGTAGCTGCCTTCCTTGAGGACAAAGGACCACCAACACCCATTTACTCCAAGATCCTGCAGACACAGGCAGCTCCTCTGTGATGTTTGGCTGAGGAGGGGGCTGGCAGGAGTTCCTGGTTATCCCCTGAAGCAAAATGGCGGGACAATGTATCATCTGCCAGAAAGTCACCGTGCGGCTTTCCCCTTTTCAATAAGCTGTTGAGGACAGGGGTTTAAACCAGGCCCTCTTTTCTTCCCAGGCAGATTACTGGAGAGCTGGAAAAGGTGCAGAGGAGGGCAACCAAAATAAAACAAGGCTGCAATCCAGTAGGGGCTTACCTGGGAGGAAGGAACTTGCTTCTCAGTAGACATGCCCAGAACTGTGCTGCAAATTAACAAAATGATTAAGGTGCTGAAGTGAATTCTGTTATAAGGAAGGATGGGCACATCAGGATCTGGGCTTTTTAGTACAGAAAAAGGTAAGGGATTTTTGAAACAGTAAAAACAAATTGCTTGGATCATTGGTTTTGTTGGTCCGTATACAGTACTTTGCATACTGCAAACTAGGACACTTTTCTTCAGTTAAAGCATATGCTTTTAACAATTGAATAAAAACATAAAATTGGGTTTTACAAATTTAAAGCACATTGTTTTGTTTTTTAAATAATATTGTCATGTTTCATTTCAAACCAGATTGTTTAAAATTGTCTCAATAAAGGTCAGTGAAAGTTATGCCTATATCTTCTGAAAACTAAATCAGTGGCTTTCTTACCACACATTAGATTAAAGGTTGTATTAAAAAATAAGTATGAGTAGAGTATCTTCCTTATGTAAAGCATGATAGATATGGCACAATGAGTTATGTGTGGTGGTGGTGCTGGTATCTAATGTTAGTCTTACTGAGAGCAGACCCATTAGAATGAATATAAATTAAGTTACTCATTGTTTATGTCCCATTCATATCAATGGGTGTACTCAAAGTTGGACTAACTTTGAATACAAACCTGTATCATTACAGACTTGAAAGTATGGACTAGGGATTGGGAAATCATCAAAACACCAAGAAGATACCAGACTGTAGCATCCATAGAAGGTTCATTTACTGGTTCTCATCTGGTTACTCCTATTTACACTGGAGTTTGGTAATGTGCTAAGTGATTTATAGAACAATCCTGTACTTGCCTTCTCACAAGTAAGCTCCATTAAGTTAAATGGATCTTAGTGTCAGGTCAGCATGTATAAAATTGCAATCTGAATTATAAATATTCTGTATGAATAACCACATTTTTCATCTGATGAAAATAAGCTGTTTTACAGTAAGTACCAATACAACCCTGGCTTCTGGAAAGTTCTGAGCCCTTGTTTAACTATAAAACAGAGACATGTACAAAGTGGGATCAAGCAAAACATATATTTTAAAAAAATCTATTAGTTTTAACATTGTCAGATGAAGGAATTGAAATTGTGAAAGGTTGTACATACCTTGGCTCAACCATCAATTCAAAAGTAGACCTCAGCCAAGAAGTTGGAAGAAGACTTGAAGGGACAGCAAGGAAGGAACTAGAAAAGGTCATCAACTGTAAGAATATTTTATTGGTGACCAAGGCCAAGATTGTCCACACTACTATATTTCTGATCACTGTGTATAGATGTGGAAGCTGAACAGTGAAGAAAGCTGACAGGAAAAAATTTGAAACATTCTAAACATGGTGTTGGAAGACAGCTTTACGAATACCCTGGATCAACAGAAACATGAACAAGTGTGTCCTAGAACCAATCAAACCAGAACTTGCCCTGAAGACAAGAATGACAAAACTGGAACATCTATGCGAAGACTGACTGGAAAAGATAATCATGCAAGGGCAGTCAAAGGCCGAAAAAGAGGAAGATCAAATATAAGTTGGATCAACGCCATAAAGGAAGCCACAGCCTTGAGTTTACAAGAGCTAAGTAGGACATCTTGGAGGGTATTTATTCATAGGGCGACTATAAGTCAGAGATGACTTGACAACAGCAACAACAGTAATGACAACTAGTGTTAATAGTTGTAAGGAAATCCTAAGGAATTGATGGGATTGTGATAATTCATTAACTTTATTTAGGTTTTACAATACAGAGCATGTGATTTACTTCTAACGTTCTTAATGAACTGCTGCATGACACAGATAATAAGTAACTATGTCTAGTTAAATAAATTATGCTTTCTGTAAAATTACAAAACATGTTAATAAACTCCTGAACAGTATAAATCTGGGGCAGAAAGCCCATATCAGAATTCATGTCCGAGAGCACTAGCTGAAGTTTCTTGACCACAGTGAGAAAAAGGAGCATCCCTTCAAGTAATTTAAGCCCACGGTAAAGACATAACTGGAACAGACCGTTGGGGTGGTGTCAGGTGTAAGCAAGGGGCCCACTGATAGGATCCCCCTAGAGTTGCTTTCCTCTTCATCAGGGCAACTGGCTTGTTCCAGCACCTGTCACTCCAGCCCTGACAATGGTGGTGGTGGTGAGGAGGAGGAGGAGGAGGAGGAGGTGTCCCTGTCCACTTGCTCCTTGGCTTGCTGCACTGCTCAGGGGCAGTGACCAGAAACAGAAGAAGAGGACCAAGAGAGGTGGTTGATGTTGATGGTGAGAAGGTAAGCTCACTGAGGGAAGCGACCCATTAGGGTTTCTTGCTCAAGGGCCCACAAAACCAGTAGATCATTGTCAGCATGCAGGCGCATACGAAGTAGTCGCACACTGTCAGGTCTTTGAGACATCTAGCTAAGAACTGTCTACTGTACAGACCAGCAGCTGCTCTCCAGGGCTTCAGAGAGGGGTCTTTACAAGTCCTCCCTGGAATAACAGAGACTGAACCCGGGACTCTCTGCATTCAAAGAATATACTCTAACACTGAGAGATCTCTCCCAGGTGAGGATGTCATCACCTTGCTGCATGGGAGGACTCTGATTTGTTTTGCATCAACTTGAACTTGAATGTTCACCACCACCACCACCAGCAGCAGCAGCCTTGTTTCTCCCAAACCACTGCCTATACTGAAAATGAATGGGGTAGAAAGAGAGAATAGTATGAGTTTCATGGGAATGTTGGTATGCGTGGAAATGATGGCTGCAATCCGTTACTCACCTCAGGCTAAGCTCCACTGAACTCAGCAGAGTATGAGGTGGGAAGATACATATAGAACGGCACTGTGCATCTCTAGTCTTAGGTATGCACTTGTGAAGGACTGCCATCATGGCAGATGAAGAACAAGAGGACCATCCCTGAATTACATTTAAGTGCTGAGGCAGCCACCATGCCCGTTGCAGTGCTATGAGGTCTGGTTCATCCCCAACGCTGGCTACAAACCTCTAGGTCGTTACTCCGAATTAGGCCACAGCCCCTTGCTTGCTCAGACAGAAGAAGCTCTATAATTCCCATCATGCTCCAGTCAGCATGTTTTTGGGTTTAAACATGCATAGGACTGCACCCTCAAAGCAAAGGTGGGCATTCACCTTTAAGCATGACGCTCAGTTTTCCTCCTCTCTGTTGACAGAAGGTGCAATCGCTCAGCAAATATGGTTTATCCCTTACACATCCTTGATGGTACTTCGTGATTATTGGGCACTGCCCAGAGCACCAGGAAGCGCTGCAGCTGCTGCCTACAAGCTGTTCCTACATAATCAGGCCTCTGATAGCCTATCATGCAAACACCCACAATTATTTGCTTTGCCAGCCCATCCCAGTATAAAACATTAGCATATAAGCAAAATAAATTTCATTTGCTTTATCTGAAGAAGCCTTCTTCAGATCATTCAGTCTTACGTTCAAGAAGCAGGAATAGGCAAGGTAAGTTCTAACAAGCATTCAGTCCCTCCACAGGTTCACTTCTAACAGTGCAGCCCATACCTGCCTGCTTAGTCTTGCTCTCAGGTAAGTCAGGTAAGTATGTATAGGATTGCAACATTTCTATTTTACTTCAGAACATAACTCTAGAAATCATGGTATTAAACATGAGGACTTACTGAAACCCCTCCCTTTTTTCAAGAATATACTATTTAATTTAAAAAGAAATGTTCACTGTCTGGGCTGCTTTTGAAATTCTTCGTGCAGTTTTAAAATTTCCACATTCCAACTAGTCAGAATAGCTTCATACTGGGCCCAAATACTTATTTATATTGATTACAGATTATATGGGAGCTTCTGGAAAGTTAAAGCATGTCCTTAACATTAGGATCTTGAAATCCAAATAGGAAAAAGAGACAACAGGCCTTCCATTTTAAATTTTTTTAATGCTTTTATTGCTTATATAGATGAGGTTGCATTAAGAGTCACTCCATGTCTTCATTAGACAGACTGCAATTACAGGGTTGCATCTGGCCATCAGGCTATCTGCTACTGGTGTTAAATCTACGTGTTTTGTAGTCATGACAAACAGTCATTACTGTACTGACAGTGTGACGGTGACCTGGGCTATGATAGATTGGAGTAGAGCTACCGTCTATGTCTGTTGAACTAAAACTTACATGCAGCATAACATGCTTTAAATCCATGTTTTCACTGGTGGATCAACTAGCAATGTTTTAATTTTGTTCTGAGAATTAACCACACAAGTATAATGCAAAGAACAACAATTCACTGACTGTTTTGATTGGTTTTATTTGAAGTTTGAATCTCTTTCTAAAATCAGCTAGGTATTTCAACATGAAAATGGAGATATACTAATGGTAGTGCTATGAATAGGCAGATGAATCAAATGTTCCATCTTTCATATCAAAAACTAAATTTGCTTAGTGGGTGTTTTTTTTAACAACGAGTGTTATGTATATGTTATTGGAAGACATTCTTGTACAACAAAAAATTCAGGAGGATTTTTTATTAGTTCTGTCCCAAAATAAGCACTAGAATGATCAATGTTTGCAGTTCCCATATGATTAGTATTGATGGAGAAAAACCATTTTTAGTTTTTAAAGCTAAGGTCATAAAAGTCTTAGTGAACTTATACTGACTAGAATTTTAAGAAACTAAAATATATGGTTCTCATAGACATCCATGTTTCAACCCATCCTATGAGCTAAACATTTGTGCCTCTACTGTACAACTCAAAGATGTACAATATTCTCAGGACTCAGAATAACCAAACCTTTACTTGGGCTATGTATTGACAATGGCTTTCCAGAGACTCGGCAGTAGTGCTCTAGAGCTGTCCTTGCCTGTGGTATACGACTTCATGGTTTTTGTCCCACCATATTCTCCAGGACAATTTAGTATTTGTCATCGCAAGAAAGCCAAAGTTTTAGAACTTGTGCCTTGTCAAAGCCAAAACTATTCCAAGCCCCTGCCCCCCCCCCCATTTGACCCCCTCTACTGTAAAAGATGGATTGGATCCAGACATAGGCTACTGTCTATACCCACTTGCCTGGAAGAAGACTGATAGGATGCAATGGGACTTGCTTTGGAGCAGGCATATAAAGATTGCACTGTAAATTAATAAAGAAAGTGCCAATTAAAAGGCAGTTGACTGGGCAGTTACATTTTAATTCCCCATGGAATGCATTGGGAACTAACTGCAATGAACTTAGACAGACTCCAACCTGATGTATAGACATTTTGGTGAGACTGTTGAAGATTTCCAAAATGATTTTTTTTAAGTAAATAGGAGAATACTGGTCTTCTTTTAGCAGTAAAATTGACTAAATCCAAAGCTTGTCTAGTCAATGTTGTTATTTTATTGTCCTGTATAATCACACAGCTTGTGTAGTCTGTGTTACCATTCCATTATTTTGTATGGGACTTGAGGAAGAAGTGGAATTATATAGTATATTACAGGCTTTTTCTCCTGTATAAACCAAGATGTTTGTACAGATCAAGATAAGGATGCTGCCTGATAGCTTTAGTGCTTTGGGGGAAATTGTTTTCACCACTACAGAGAAATGACAATGTGCACATACTTATGGGATATTCAGAACAATGCCAATATTAACATGGTGTGCATGTGTATGCGTGTGCATGCCTGCGCCTGCATGCACACATTTTCCTCATATATTTTATCCCATCACGTGTTTCTACAAAAGCCCAAGGACACAAAAACTTGTACATCTGACTTCTTGCTTATCTCTGCTGCTTTTGTTCCTAAGTTTTGCTTTTCTAGTCCTTCTCAGGCGATTTCTTTTTCTGTTTATTCTCAGTGTTGTTTAATCTTAAGTTATGTCTCTAAATTCACTCCTCAGCTGCAGATGGCATAAGAATCTGCCGTGCATGTGGAGATGTGTATGGGAAAACCACTGGATTGGACACTATGATGATAATACTGATTTTGTATTCCTGCACTGTCAGAAAGCAAATACACACAACAGTTTGCTTACTAATGTACAAATGTAGTTCCTATGTGCTTTTCTTTTCTCCCTCACCCCCAGGCTCTGAAGATGCTAGGTTATACAGTTCTATGCCTGTGCTTTCTCATCAACCTTCATGGGGGCACTTTCTCATTGGCTTTGACAAAGGATGAGGTGTACGCAAACATCAGCAACCGGCATATAATAACGGACCAGGATGCAGATTCCTTGATAAACATCCAAACGCCTACGGTTTATAAAGGTAACAAAAATAAAATTGTGGCATTCCTCAAAAGCTATATAAAAATATAATGGGAGCGGACATATTATCACCAGTGTCATCATTATCATGATATTAATAATACAGCCATTGAAGGTACAGTGAGCCACATTGTAATCCTCTCCTATTTTCCACTAAATTTAAGAGATACAGGATAGTACTAGAACAAAGGAGGGGATATAAAGGAAGGAAATCTAACAATTGCCCCAAGACTCAGCAAAGTGTGTCACTTCAAAATCAGGGAAATTAAAAGAACCGGGAAGACATGATGTGGGCACCTCCAGGGTCGCAGCTTTGTTGAATTGCCAATGTGAGGACATGAAAGGTGCTACAGGAGTCTGGTCTCTCTTTTCAGACTACCTGGCAAGAGACTGCAGGCATGCTTACCACCGTGGGAGGACCCAGAATGGCCTGTATGTCATCCGTCCGAAATACACTTCTCAATTTGTTGCTGTCTACTGTGATATGGATTACGATGGAGGTGGCTGGACAGTTCTGCACAGAAATGATGTCAGCCAAAAGACACCGTGGTCAGGCTCATGGCAGGATTATAAGCAGGGCTTTGGGAACTTGCGGGGAAACCACTGGCTTGGCAATGAAATCATATACCTCTTAACCAGGCAGAATGCCTTCACTGTGCGATTTGTCATTGTTGATGGTAATGGAAAGAATAAGTACGCTGAGTACCAGAGCTTCAGGGTGGACAGTGAATCTACTGGCTATGTCTTGAGGCTAGGGAATTACACAGGGGATGCAGGGGATGCCCTGACCACAGTGGGTGAATCGGGAATCCATGACAACATGAGGTTTTCCACTGAAGACAGGGATAATGACCGGAGGGCCAGTACGAATTGTGCACTGGACAACGGTGGTGGCTGGTGGTATGATAACTGTTACTCAGCCCTCCTCACCAGTGGCCAGCACATTTACTGGAAGGGATTGTGCACACAGACTAGCAACTGCAAAGTAGCATCCATCATGATTAGACCAAATGGGAAAAACTGCCACCTACCTCGAAGGTATTAATGAATTGTTCCTTACTGCTTTAGAGGCTTCTTCTCATTTTAGCTCAGCTCTAAAAGTCAGCAGAACACCAATGCCAACATGTCGTTTGACGAGCTTTAAGATCTAGGGCAAAATGCCCCAGGATTTTCTTCTGAACAAATTGCATTGAAAGGAATGAAAGTTGTCTCGGACCACAGAGGGGCTGCCTCAAGACATTTTACTGGTTGGGACAAAGCAGCAAATTTTCCTCACCCCATTTGGGCATGTAGTACCCAGGGCTGGCTGAGTTTTTTTGGCCCCTTAAGCGGAAAACTCAGAAAGTTCCTCTCCTTGGAAGTAAAAAAGTAACTTGGGTCATCAGTTTATTTGGAATCCAAGTTCTGAGGTTCTGTGATCTCGAGCTCCCTTGATCTGCCCCCATCACAGCCAGTACAGGAAAAACTGCACCAGCAGCCTCCTCACTGCATGTCACTGGGCCTCGGAGGAGGAGAAAGGCCATCTGGATAAAATACCCGGCCGGAGGCATAGCCTGGCTTAGGATGCACGCAAGCTTTTGCATTCAGAGAATTACATGCACTGAGGGCACAAAGCATAGGACGGCACCCTAAAATAACATATAATTTGTTCCCTTTTCATGATACACAAAACTGGCTACCTGAGATAACTGCTGCACTGCCTAATGGTAGCAGCACACCTGGACCGCAATAGTGGGATTGTTAAACAACTCTCATTCACTTCAATGGGTTTCTTTCTCAGGAGAACTAACCAATGAAAACTGCTCTTAACCAGATTTGTTAATTTTGCCAGATCCCGAGGAAGCACTGCTTTAATTCCCTCAGCTTCAGCACTGGCATCAAGAGAATTGGAACAGTGCTAGGAATTAAAACAGCCTGTTCTTCCCTGCATATGAAAAACAGTGACTTATTTAAAGCCAACGTAGAGCTGAAATGTCTGTGCTTTTAATGAAAAAAATTATGTGTGATTTTCAGATACCTGCAATTAAAAAAAAAAGAGTGAAATGTCTCTGGTTTGTGATGTTCTTTCTCAAAGAGGGAGTTATGTTTTCAAAAATGGAGATGTAAAGATGTTCCGGGGTCCTGTTTGAACCTGAAATATACAATAATTCACCCCCACATTGTCTCAGTGGGGCAAGTCAAGTAGGACGCCAGAGTGTTTTAGCCCCACATTCTTTACTCAATGCAGTTCTGCGATGGAGCTTCGTGGAGCTCAAGGCAGTGTACATGTTTGCCAGCACTGTGAGGTTGATTATGCAGAGATACAGTGACTGGTCCAGGATCACTCAGCCAGTTTCATGGGCCATTAGCAGTCCGAACCCGGGCTGTCCTCCTCTAGCCACACTGGCTCCTTCTGCTGACACTATACATAGTTGCTGTTGAGGAAAACAGACAGATTTTCCAGCAATGGGGGGCGGGGGGAGTTCCTAGAAAATATCACACCCCTGTCCACACACATTCTATAAATTAATTTTCAGGCATTCCTTTGCTGAGGGGGAGTTGCTTTTCTAGCAACAGGGCACAAATGGGAAGGGACAGGGCAATGTAAGAGACCCTATATTGAGAAAAAGGCATATTAGTATATCAAGTATAGTGAACATGGTGAACATACCACACATGGTCCATCCGTCTGGAAAAGATGATGGCCTTCCATTGGATTTTGATCCTTTCAAGAAAATATGGACAGCTCTCTCATGGCACTTACACACAGGCTGCCTGATCCATGAAATGTTACGGGAGGTTCCAATGATGCTTTCTCATTTTAATCCTCCCTTGTTTCCATGCCTCTTCTTTCATTTTTTTCCCTTTCCACCAAAAAAGAAAAAAAGTTATGAATGGAAATAATGAGTAGTTGCTGTCTTTTTGGATAGGTAGCACTAAGAGCCATCCTTCTGGAAGCACCCCTAAGGTGCTTCCAGCCTATTGATGGTGTCTTTGCTTCTCAGAAGCCCCCAAACCTGGAGGCTTCAGGCATTCCTATGCCCTGCCAGGCTGCAGCCATTTGGCCAGGAGGAGGATCTTTGCTTCCCTGTTCCCCCTTTTTTTTCTAGATGGGCATCTGAGGGAGAGGGAAGGAGGCTGGAAAATAAATTGTACCCTGGCTTCTCCATTCTCCTCCCTATTTGCCGCAATGCCCCCTTCCCAGTCTTAGAAAGGCAGCTGGCAATGTTCTTGCCATGCTGGCTATCGGGAATGCTCCTTCAGGGACTGCAGAATTGCTCTCCCTGTCACGTAATTTTAACAGAATACTCAGAGCCTCTGATACCTGAACAGTCCATAAACATTTTGTGGGAAAACTATGTTGTATTGGCTCCCTGGCTGAATGTTCACACTTTCACCTTCCCCTCACAGTCTCCTAAACAGTGTATAGAATATGTATTCATAGAAGCAGCCCAGGTGTTCTGAACATCGATTTGATAAAAGGGACCATGAAAGCTTAGCATGGGAATCGTAAGGAATCCTCCTGATCTATGGGAAGGTTTAGTGAGGGCCAGTGGAGTCTCTGCAAAAGCAGGGAAAGGGAGTCACAGAGGTCTGGGAAGTATATCGTTCGCCATTTTCTAGCCACACAGATTGTTAGAACATGGGAACAGTGCCATTTGTAAGCACACAGACACTGGGAGGGTTATTGTACTTTTGACACCAATTCACATGTTATGTACACTTGTTATACATGCGAAGAGATTCCACGAGTAGAAATGGGGCTGTGTTACTAGTCTTGCTGAATTTGGCGCTGCCAAAAGGGTTGGATGATAGTGGAGGAACATAGCTTGTGCTAACAGGATACCTCCCACTGCCCTTCTACATGAAAAAGAAGGGGTTTTTTTTTGTGGGGGGGGGTTGGCAAATATGCTAAGGCTATGGGAAGTAGTGAGGTTAAAAGCATCGGAGCTGAATGTACTGTATCAGTGCTGTAGCAGGGCCAGGGATCACTGGCTTGCAGTGCCAGGACCTTCTTCTGAGTGGGGACCCTGACATGATCTGCCCTTATCCTCTCAGAATTCCCTGTTCCCTCCTAGCTTACTGCAATTCTCCCAATAGCAGGGGGGAAATTAATTTTCTCAGCAGTACTATAGTGTTCCTCATTGTAATGCAAAGTATTTTGGAGTCATTGGGTCTTGAACAGATAATTAAGACCAATTAGCTTTAGCAAAGATGGCTTTTGCTGGAGAAGAAAGCCTGTTACAACTAGTTTGTTGATATGGAGCTGCACAACGGCCTGGATTGTTGGACTCCCCTTGGGGACATGGTCATGCTGAGCACCTGCATTTCAAACCTTCATGACAATACTGCTGCTTCGCATTCGCCAAGGAAGGAGTAGCAACCCCAGTGCTAAATGCAGGGCAAATGGCATCTTTGTAACCTGGCCTGACAAGTGGTAAAGAAAGCTGGGTCTTGTATTCAAAGGGTGATATCTATTAAGTCCTGGTTCTGTCAGCAGAATGGGGAGGGGGTACACCCTCCTTCCTCTGGTCACCCCTGAGGACTCATACTCTTTTCCTGGAGGGTTACACAACATTCTGGAGCAGAAGACTTCAAGGGGCAGAAGAGGAGAAGCAAACCCTACTACATGAGAAGATAACTGCTCCGGGTGTATCCTAATAACCCAAACAGATGCCTAAATACTCAGTTAAATCAAAGGATCAGAAACTTACTATAATGAGGAAAATCCACACTATACATTCTTGCAAAACTTGTAAAGATGATTAGGCTGGGAATGCAGCAATTAAACAGAAAATGTATGCCTTGTTTTCCTTAAGCAATGGGCTTAAATGGATGACTTGCTTCACCCCATTTCTCTGAGCAGTGAGAAGTACCACAGCACAGAGATTACCCACTTGTTTAATTAATTAATTTGTACCTCACCATTCTACTAAAAGTGGCACTCAGGGTGGGGTACAAATGAATGGTACAACCACTAATAAGCAAACACATTGGAACACCATGAAAAACAATAAACAACCATCACAGCAGAATAGAAGCAGTCCCCAGCTTGATACACCTGGTTGTGCCGCCGAGTTCCACTTGAATAATGTGGTCTTTCCCCACTGTCAGAAGGACCACAGCGAGGGAGCAGACACTTGGCTGGTGGTCCACAATTTGGCAGTGGTTACTAAGAATCTCACTTGTGTCATCCCCCCGCCTGCCCCCAAACATGCCTCTGAAGGGAGTGGTCTCAAAAGAAGAACATCTATGGAAGATCTTAAGAATTGGGCAGGCTTGTAGGGGAAAAGGTGTTCTTCCTGGTAGTCTGGTCTCAAGCCATACCACTCTTTGTAGGTCAGAACCAGCACTTTGGATTCTGCCTGGAAACATACATTTTCTGTTGCAACCAAGGAGTCTCATGTTCTTTGCATTTAGCTCTATTTGTAATAGTTGAACTTATTTATTAGGGAACGGACAAATCTATCCGTTTTACTCTCTCTCACATTCATATGGTTAATACCTCAAGTTCTTTCCCTCCTGTTCATAAATGCCAGTGGCAGTGCTGGCTGGGAAGGACGGGAGTTGTACTGCAAGATATCTGGAGGGCAACAATTTTGGGAAAGCTGGTACAAACAGTCTTCAAGAATAATATGAAAATATCCAAGCAGTCACCCTGCCTTAAAACAGTGGCAGGAATACTTCCTTATTTCTATGTTCACTTTCCTTATGTCTCCAACCCTGAGTTAATGTTCTTCTTTTACAGTGTTTGCCCCCTCGTGTTACCTGCCACGCAGGTCTTTGTGGCTGCGCTCCATTTCTAGATCATTTCATGAGGTCTACGGTAAAGATAAGAATCTAGGAACAAACAGGTGGGGTGTGTGCACAGGTTGCGTGGAACCCAGTATCACTTTGCTGCTTAAACAGAGAGCCTGAGGATTCCACTGATGGAAGCAGCCACTGAAACCCACAAAGAAAGCCAAGCATAGCTCTTCCTGTGGGCTGAAGGATGCAGAGTGCAAACTGAACGATCCGTGGTTTGATTTGTGATGTCCAGTTGATGCTGAACATCCAGCTCTTGGTTTAAGCGGATTTTAATAAAAGTCAACGGGACTAGGCTGGCTTAAACCAAGCTGTCAGTTTTAACTGTTTGTAGCGGTATTTGGGTTTGGAAAATTTCTTGACACATAACACCCTTACATAAGAACTGAATGACCTGGTTTAATACTCTCTAGTTTAGAAGATATTGCTTCAGAATGCAGATGGAGAAGGTGCTTTCAATGTTCTCTGACTGCAAATACTTCTGGAACGTGGAAACTGACTATGGCAGAAGGATTTTGCTTAGCTCCTGTGATATGCTAGTTTGCCATATGTCCATTTGTATACAGAAAGCATTCAGAAATGTGATCATCCACCCAGTGTCTGAAATGGTACAGACCAGCAAGGGCAGCATTACAGGGTTCCACTGATCTCATAACACAGTCGTTAATCTCCCAAAACAAAACATCCTGCGTACATTCCAGTTCCAAAACGCCCAGTTCCAATCAAAGCTGCCCCTTTAAAGCTCGCTTTTCCTTTGCACTCTCCCAAGCATCCCAAAATGTGCACCAGGGTGGGAACTTAAGGGAGGATTGTTGCTGCAGAAGGGATTTAAATTCAATCCAAAAAACATTTCACAGCTAAAGTTTGCCTTTGGTTTTAATTCAAAGCTTGCCTTCTGACAGCAGCCAAGAAAAAGCCAAAGGGGAGAACAGACATTTCAATGGGCAGTGTCCAGGGATGGAATCAGCTGAGGCTTCAGACCCCCTCACTTGAGCAACTGTGCATGCTTGCTCTGAACTGAAACAAACTTCTTTTACACATTTATTTTGAAATACTGCCCAACCCTGGGTAGCCCTTCCCAAGTGCCGCTGGGACACTTTAAAGGGACTGCTCATGGCTGTCAAAACAGGGACTCAGAGAGCTGGCCAAACAGCCCATTTTCCTGATCTCCAGAACCCCCATGATGAATGCAGTACAGTTGGTGACTGTGGTGGGCAGGAGGTTGGGGTTAGGGACAGTGTCCCCTGGGTTACTGTGACATGCAAGCAGGCCATCTCCCTTGCGCCAGAGCTCTCTTGAGGCTCAAGGGAATGTTAATAGCAGAATTATTTCCTTCTACAGGATTTATGATGGGAGTATAAGAAAACATATATAGAACTAAACAACCACAACTACACATGTTTATTATTCAAGATATTGCATTCTGAAGGTGGGAATTTTTATTGCCTCTTTGGGTTTATTTAGTTCTATAACCCAGATTCAGTCTGACGTAATACATTTGCAGAGTGAACAAATGAAACACATTCACAGTCCTAAAAAGAAACCACACCTGGCTTGTAATCTTTTCCCCCACCCCTGCAATTAGGCATTGGAAATTGTATTTTTAAATTATATTAAAAGAAATTCCTCATTTTAAAAATTAACTCCCACATTTCTCTCCCCTAGAAGAATGAAAGCATGGAATCTCAAAGAATTGCCATGTCAATGCTATGTTGAACCTGACCACTGTAGGCCAGACACACAGTCACCACTGACCAGACTGTACTGGTCAGTGGGAACAAGACCAGAATCTGATAAAGGCAAATTTTCATTATTGTACTAATCCCATGAACAGGGTAAATATTCTATGATCTGTTGTTCTGTATTGCATTGCATTGCATTGGCGAGAGTGAGAGTCACTCCAGAACTGCTTTTACCTTGCCCCTGTCATGGGCCCACTCAGAAATAGTCCCTTCAGCCCTACTATCTGAAGTGGAAGAAAAGCCTCCACTGCAAATAGGTGTAAGAGGGTCCAATTTGGATTAAGAGTGTAATTAAGGAAAGGATTAAAGTCCTTTTCACTCTGTTCCATGGTTCGGCTCCCCTGCCGAACTGAATTAAAAATCTACCACTGTGCAAAGCAAAACAATGGGGGAAATGCCACCTCTAGTTTGGCCTTATGGTTGGATGCAATCTCCCTTTCCTTATTTTATTTCCAAATTTTCAATTATACTTTTTCCTTCACCCCTTTTGGGCTAGCAGTAACTGCCACCATTTCCCCATGAGCCTTTTGCTGTTGAGAGGCAAATTATGTATCTCCAAATTTTAAAAAATTGATTGACGGGCCAGGAAATTACAGGCCCAGCATCTGCCTCTGTATTTTTGGTACAAATAATTAAGACAAGAATAAACATATACTAATTATTGAAGGGGTATGGGGGGAATATTCTTAAGAGTCATGAGGAAAAGAATTGAAAATCAAAGAGTCCTTAGACAAATCCCTTTAGAAGAATTTATAATATGGCAATATTTATTTATTTATTTATTTATTTAGAAAATTTCTATGCCGCCCCATTCGCCGAAGCCTCGGGGTGGCTCACAAATATATCAATTAAAATATTGTACGGTAAAAATATAAAACAAGTTAACAATATAAAATAAGTCGCCCTGGCCGAAGAATAAAATACTTCAATACAATATTTTAAAATACTTCAACACAATATTTTAAATATTGTGTACTTTCCTCAACATCCCATCTTAATGAATTTGTAGAGCTGAAAAAGATACAAAAAGGGAAACCAACATGATTACAAGGTTGGAATACCTTTGTTATGACCAAAAGCAGTTCTGGCTTTTAGTTTAAAGAAGAATTAGATAACGGATGACATCATATCTCATCATGCATGGTGTGGAGAAATTGGACAGATATATTTTCCGCCTTTCGTAAAAGTAGAACTTAAAACAGCTAACACACACACAAAGGCACACACATGTGCATTCACACGCATACACACACAGAACCATCTATGAATGTGGCACTTCACAAAGAACAGGTATGGCAAGTCTCTGTCCCACTGGGCTTATGCTCTCAATCAGACACAAGAAGCAACATATACAGCCAAATTTTGGAAGTGGAGCCATGAGCAGGCAGGGAAGGGTTTTATTTATTTAATTAGGTCAAGCTTTTATGATTATTAGATTATATTATTATTCCGATCACACATACTTTGGCTTAGTTACAACAAGGTAAGGGCAATCAGTTTCACTGAGGACAAATACCTTGAGGGGCCAAGAAAAAGAATCGTGTTCTGTGACAGCTGTTTTGGTGAAGGAGTAGCCACTCTAGTGTGAACGACAGAAGAGAAACTGGATAGTGGAGAGGCCAAATCAATGAAAAGAAATGCTGGAGAAAGAGAGAGAGGTGCCAGTTTGCGGTGTTTCCAGACAACACATTTATCCCAACAATTCACAAGATGTGTGTAAATGTGAAGACGATGAAATCTTCTCCTTGGAATCCTCCTGCAATTTTCTGTTGCATCTTCCATCACTTGGTTATCATAGAAAATCTGTGATGAAAGACAAGACAAGCCTGTAGGTGCTAAATGCCTCTTCTCATGGTTGGCACTAGGAGCTCCCTGTCTGGAAGCAGCCAGTGTTGGAAGCAGGAAATTGCATCAGGCCAGATCAGGCAACCGAGTATTCAGGACACACAAAGTCTCCGCAGGCATGCTCTGTACAAGGACTCTCCAGGTATAGCTACCAAATGACTGAGTACAATGGAAAATGATATTAAAAGGAGACAAACAACAAGAACAATTATCAAGCTACACAGCCATGGACCATGGCATCTCTAAGTGCCTCTGTCTAGATGCCACTGTGGGAGAACCAACAATAAGGGAGTGTAATTTCTCTTTATTCCCTGCTTGGAGGCTTCCTGAAGTCTGGCTGGCCACTTGAGGGACCTTTTGCCTGGTCCAGCAGGGGACTTGTTTTTATGTTCTTTGGGCTGAATTGTGAGCTTCCCCTGGTCAGCCTGTGCTTCATGAAGCAGACTCCTGCTACAAGAGCAGACCTGTCATGCCACACCTGACAGTTTCTGCTTCATTTTCAGTGTTCAGATCAAAATGAAGGGAGAATTATTATGAGCACTGTAACCATGAAAGGGCCACATTGAGACAAGGGAGAATCTTTTGCTCATAACAACACACAACCAAATGGGCAGCTTTTTACATAACTGCTTGGAAAGTTTTTTCTCCCTTCCATTATCTGGGGCATGTTTCATCTCTGGAGGCAAGAGAAATGCTCACAGTAATAAGAAAAATATGGATCTGAAAAGTCAGTGAGCATTATATGTAAGCAAACATGGAATGCAAGTTGACAGGAAACTCTCTTGTCTGAGGACCAGTGTTTCTCTTGGGGGTACATGTCGAGCTCAGGTTGTACATTTGACTTATCACATGCACCACTGATGCTCATCTCTTCATAATCCTCCCAGGTGTGTGCTGCAGAAGGGCCTCTAATAATTGTCTCCCTACATTTCGGCACTTCTAATCACTGGAATGCACATAGTTTTCTCTTCCCTCACCTTTTTGCTTTCCTTTCGTGGGTTCCAGCCAAACTTGACAAATGCAGAACTCCACCAACTAGATAGCCCCATTGGAAGAAGCGTGTTATTTCCCTTGAATCTTCCTTTCTTTATGTCTCTTAAAAATCTGCCCTGGGTAGCAGGTTTCTCCCTCCCTCCCTTTATATCTTGTCTATTCCCAAAGACTGGGACTCTGGGTGACTGACAGGTTGGGCTGGGGACTGAACGGCGGATGAAGAAATCTGTGAAAATCATCTCCACCTCTTTCCCAGCAGGAACCTTTAGTGTCATTCCTTTCTTGGGGAAGTTTACATGCTTTTAGACAGTAGTGTGACCCTCTATTTGCACTTCTGGGTCTAAAAAACACCTTTGGTGAGTTTTCTTTCTTTCTTTCTTGTAGGGAAAATCTGGTAAAAAGTGAAAGAAAATGCATTTTCACCTGTGTATTGGCACTATTCTGCTATGCCACTGTGTGAACTAGAGGTTAAGCAGTGGAAAAGCAGGAAGGAAACTCTCCTCACATATGACATGGATTTCAGATTTGCAGTAAAGCTGAAAAGAGAAACAAAGGATTAGCAGATGCTTAACAGCCTCATGTAGAAAAGCTCCTAGAGTCCCTTCTGAGAATGAAGGAAATACTTCTGTGCATGGCAGGACAAGTCTGCATTCAGCCCTAAGGAACTTCCAGTACTTTCATCAGATGGCACATTTACAACAACATGAGGACAAGAAACTGGATATTCCCGAACTATTTCTTTTACCTCATGGCCAGCACTGGTGTGAGAACCACTGTGGTGTAGTGGTTAAGAGCCTGGGCCTGGGGCTCAAGAGGTGTGGGTTCTCATCCCCACTCAGCTATGGAGCTCACTGCATGACTTTGGGCCTGGCACAGACTTTCAGCCCAACCTACCTCACAGGGTTGTTGGCATGGGGATAAGATTGCAAGCAGAAGGAGGAGAATGATGTAAGCCACCCTGAGTTCCGTGGAAGGAAAAAGGACAGGATATAGATATAATCAATAAATAAAATCCCTAAAAGTACCCATATTAAATTAGCGATTGTACATATGCCTAAAGCTCAGCCCTAACAATGCACTGAGCAGCAGGAGATGGAAAACGAAGGTAGAGTCATAGTCTAAATTCAAGGCATTCAACACTCTGCTATGTAAACATCATGGAATTAATATTCTACTTATTCTACATACATTTCCGGGGGGAAATCTCAGGCCTTTTTTTACTTATATTAAAAAAGCAGTGGATACATTACACTTTCACACATTGATTGTATGAAATAAATGGTTCACTTGCATTTGATGCTTCTTGACCTGTTTTTTTTTCTTTTCCTTAAATCAGTGCTCATCCTGCAGAAAGCCTACAGAGAGCTAAAAGAGCATGAAGCTTGTAATGTACATCTTGATTGCTTCTTGAGGTAGAAATAGAAAACGGAGCCACTAAATCCATTGCACAGACCTGAACAATCAAAAAGGAAAGTGACGCTTTGATTAGCTCGTTTTGCCATTGCTTTTAATGAAAAGCATCTCCACAAAAGCTTCACAGAGATGCAGAGATGCCACCACTAGCAGAGAGAAGACACCCCACAGAAAGATGAAAAGATGAATCTGAGTGTCATGGGAGGCTTAGAGGACACCTCCGTCAAGAAACCAGGCAGGAACTTCACTGCCTTTCTCAAACAAGAAGAGAACAGCAACATGAAATTCAACCTAGATATGGTCAATCCAGTGCCATCTAGTGACTAACCCTTATACCAACACCATTCACATACCAAGAGACAAACAACTGCACAATTAATCCTGTGTAATAAGGGGCCTTTTCTTTCTCGGACTGTTTTCAAAAGCAGCTTGTGATATAGCAGGAATGTCTACTGTTCAAAGGTGTGCATGAATGTGCAGTCCCATGGGGTATATCTGAGGGCATCGGTGCTCAAGGCATTTATTGTGCACTTGTGATCCTTCAGACAAGCACATTTGCAGGGCCCTTCCGTGATGTCGGCGTCCTCCAGGGTCTCTCCCATGCTTTGGAGTCATTGTGTGCTATCTGCTATTCTCGCATGGCCAGAAGCAGTGGTGGTGGGATGGATTTATACAGAGTAATGGCATGGGGAATGCTGCTACCCCCTCTTCCCAAACAGCCACTCTTCTCATGGAAATCAGAACTATGCCCTCATTAAGACAGAGGCAATGCAGAGCAGATGGCAAGAATGGTAGGATGGTTCTATTCAAGCAAAAGATCTGAAGGATTTTGAAAAAGGCCAAACATATTTTAGGACACAAATCTGATTGGGTTAACATTTTCAAGACAGAAGCTTCTGATTTGGGGGGTTTCTGAAGATCCTACTGGAGGATTAATGGAGGAAATTTTCACCTTTCCATCCTGCTTTTTAGCTCCCACCATCCCCAGATGGACCTTTGAACCTGTTTAGCAGAAGTACAATAGTGGGGTCAGGGCTGGAGAGGCTATAGGAGTTTTCCTCTCCTCTCCTTTGCCATTAGACAAAGGTACTTTAGGGCTGGTTTGCAACCTTGAAAAGCAGGTGCCATGGTTTTTTCCATGGCAGCTCTGAAAGGGGAGGGGGGTTTGGATTGTGTAGTCCTCTTCCCAGGGTCTGCATTTTATACAGCTTCAGGAAGGGAAATTCAAGAAATTCTGTGTTCCCCAGGGACCCCTGGGTTACTGTGTTAAAGACAGTAACAAGTTTTTGCAATACAAACAAAAGCTAAATCACTTAATATCATTGAAATACTTAATGAAATATGATATTAAGCAATATTTCAATGGTAAGATAGGTGGTTGTTGTTGAGCATGTCTGTTCCGCACAAGTTCTGAGCTATTTTCCTCCTGAAATTAAATTGGAAAAAAAGTGGAAGTTCCTCCCCAGGAGAAACATCGGAAGAATCCTGAAGGCATCCAAAAGAGTTTCAATGAACTAGCAGAAACCGTCAAGGGCATTCCACAGCTCCTAAAGGCTGGTTGTATTATATCTACCAAAACTGAGACAGACAGAAATACCAAGGTCTTTCTCACTTGTGTAAGATGTCCTGCCAGACAGCAGGAGGCTGACTAGTATAAACCATCTGAATCCTTTCCAATGGTCACACTGGAAAGAGAGTAGAATGATACGTTAGAAGATTCTCATATGTTGCAGTCCGATGCATTCATGCTGGCAGGAGCATGCTGGGAATACTAGGACTTTCTACCTCTCTAAACACGCATAGGATTTTGCCCTTAGAAGTGCAGCCTGAGCCTTCTGTGGAAAGGAATTTTCCATCTTCCCTTACTTGCAAGTGTGACAAAGAACAAATATGCTATTGCTTAATTCCCTTTTTTATAGTGTTTCTCCTCTTAAAGATGCAGCCTCTGGGGAATGGGATATCTTCCCAATGTATTGACTTTCCAAAGGATGATCAAATAATCTGCAGGTCACGAATAGTATTATGGCAGGAAAGTCAACAACCCTGATGCATCTAGCAGCTGTTGCAGTGGTTGTCTCCAGCAATGGCAAATATTGTATGCTGAAGTTAACCAATAACAAGCTTAGTCATCCAGGATCTTAAGTTCATTGTATAAAACATATATCAAGAATCTGCTAAGCCACTCTCTCCATCTGAATCCCCAAAGTGCCGTAAGTTGTTTAAGCAGCCAGTTACCTTTCAGCTGCTGGAAATATTTGAAGATACTAATTCTGTGTGCATGTGGCCTCTTTCAGATCTCTCTTTGCACAATGTATCACCCCAGTGTCCTGTTTGCTGCTATTCTGCTCTTCCTGATCCCTGTGACAAGTTCATTGAAGGATGAAGCTTCATTGAGGAAACAACTCAGCGAAGTTACCAACTTACACTTGGTCAATAATACCTTTGCAATTCGAAACTGGAGGCAAGTTGTGGAAAGAAAAGGTAATTTAGTTTTAAGATGAAGATGGATGAAGTCATATTATTATTAGGCATGTGTGCTTTTGTTAAGCTTTAAGGAATAGATGTATATTTGGATATATGTTGGCCAAGAACTCCTGTATTTGGAATTGGAAAAAATGTCATGGGAAAGAACAGGTAAGAACAATCTTTCCCTTCAGTATAATAGAGATGCAAAGTCATGGCACTGCTTGCTAATATGAGCAATAAAGCTTCCCAGTAAAAGCCCTGTCAGAGAAATTTCTCCCTGCTTTCACAATTAGTGAATTTCAATCTCTGTTTATTAAGCAGGAGGATGACTTTCAAATCCAATCTCATTTCTTTTCAATTACTGTTCTCACAGACATTTTCTCTACTCCCTTCTAAGGGAGTTTTCGAAAAACTGTTTCCAGAAAGTATTGTCTAAATTTCACCTTGCTTTTTTTCCTTTCATTCTTACCTTCCAAATATTGTTTGAAGAAGAAGAAAAATTTGCTTGAAAATATAATCCCTGTAAAAATGATCTCTTGAAAAATTGGTTTTCATTTTATGATACCAACTTGCAGAAATGTCTTGGTATCTAATGAATGCCTAAAAGTTAAGACATAATTTCATTATTAGGAAACACACTTTAAACTGTATACCCCAATTGTACCAGCTCCACTATATTGAACCATCCCATAAATCTAAATGTAATCTGTTGATATCCATACGGAATTATATGTTTTTGTAACATGGTCACAGAGGAATGACTCCAGTGACAATCAAAAATTATGTTTTTAAAAACTTTATAAAGAAATATTGTCTCCCTATTGTTTTAAAAATGTACATGTGTTCCTAGTTTAACAAACAGAATAAGAAGTGTTTCAAAGATAGTGTTTTTATTTAACTGCCCCCCTTGCACAACTTTCATCTTCAGCTATAGCTGTGGAGAAATGCAAAGACAGAAAGAGAACTGAGGGGTTACAAAATTTGTCCCCTGCAGCCTCTTTTCCATGGTCCTTAACTCCTACATAACTATTGCTCTGTAACTATTAATTCTACAGTATGGCCACAATTCCAAATTTCTTCTTAAACAGAACTTCAAAAATTGTGTGAATTGTGTAAAATGATTAAAGTGCTTTGTAATATGCTCATTCAAAGAAATTGTGAAAACAGTTAAGATGATAATAAATTCTGCATATTGAGCCATATGGTTGTAGGGTTTAAAGACTTTGTAAAACACATAAATAAAGGGGGGCAGAGATAATGCGAGATACATCTATCATTAAAGGTGATTTAAACATAATTTTAAATAAGTATAATTAATACACCTAAGCTACAAGTTTTCTTAGAAATGCTAAATGCAAAGTGAGGAATTCATTTCTGAAAAAGAGTACCTGTTAAAGTGAAAAACTGAATGAATTGGGAAGGATTTGCTTAGCAAATCCATCTTTGGAAAAAGAACAGGGCCCCATATGGTTAAAGAGCAGCCAGAGCTTCCTTTGCCCTTGTGGTGGGATGGAAGTCCAGCAATCTTGCCGAAGAGATGTTCTGAAAGCTTTACATAACACACAGTGTGTGTTTCAAGTGCAAAGAATTAGAAGGAGGCAAAGCTACCTGAGGAAGGGAAGTTTAAAAGCCTTGTCTTAGTGAGAGACAGTGATCTAGCTGAACAAGTCAGAAGAGAAAAGAGGGAATTTACAGAGCTGAGCAGGAGTGATGTGAAGGAGGCAAAGAACGGGATCACTATTCCCAACATACGTTGGCAGTACCCACTCCGATTTTCTCCTGGAAATCTGCTGTAGCTGACACCACTAAAGCCTTCTATCTATCGTATCCTTTAATCAGTGCTTCTTATGTGACAACCAGCAAATCCCACATGTGTTTGGCTTGACTGGCTGTGTTTCCATAGTAAGCAATGAGCAACTGCGGTTTTCATAGCTCTAAGTAAAGTGGTATCTGCAAAGCAGAAACAGTTTGGGGCAGAGCTTGCCGGACATTTTGGCAACGCAGTTCCACACCAGCTGAGTTTTCTCACCACCTCATGTCAAATCCTTCTGCTACCAAACTCATTTCCTGATCTGCAGTTCCTCCCCGCACCACCAGAAAGTGGTCTGGCTTCCTTCTATTTTTTCATCTCCCCCTCATGGTCATTCTTCACACTCTTCCTCTGAGCCATTATTTCTCAGGTCCTTTATCTCACATCCTCTTCCTCATTTCACACTTCTGATTTTCCAAATTCATTTGGCACCTGTCACCCAAACTGCAGCCTAAGCACTGCTCAAATGATTTTAATATTTTTTTGCATTTTTTCAGACTAGCCCAAATTGTTGAATGCAACAGTCAAATTCAGTCTTTTCTTCATAAGGGACTGTTGGGGTGAGAAATGCATTTATTTCAGCTTGCCTTATTTACCATGCTTTTGCTTATTAACCCACTTCTGTCTTCCAGCTGTTAACACACATCTTGCTAGAACCATAGGCCTTCATTTGCAATTCTTCTGCATTTCATGTGGAGAAAAGGTGGTAGCAACTCTGTTGCTTGAAGTATGCTTTGTAAATAAGTTCTGAATGACAGCCAACAAAAACTATGCTTTGTAAAGCCGTTCTGAAAAATTGGGCTTAATTCTGAGGGAATAATGAACCTATTCAAGCAGAACTTCTTTAGTCTGCCTTTGGTCAGACAAAAGTGTTGTAGCTACATGTTACAGGTCAAAAAACCGGAAGCTATACTAGATTCTTGGAGAATAAATCTATCCCTGTACCGTAACATGATTTTTCATGTATGTCTGCTTGTATTGCCCTTTGGGATGTGTTAGACAAAGGCTGGGAACCCACAAAGTGAGATAAGAAAAAAGAGAAACAGCAAGTGAGCTAGAGTTCAGCCTGAAATGCACATAACAAGAAAGGTCAGGAGCAGTTCCTTGTTCTGGTGTAACTTTCCAGCATTTTCTTTGCTAGGACAGCTATGAATCCAGCTATATTCAAATCAAATAGGCCAAAAATACTGAATAGAAAGAAAAACCCTTCTCAGTTCTTTTGGAGCAGCCAGTCAGGAAGCACCACAGGTGAGGCTGTTCTTTGACTGGAAAACTTTGGATTTCAGTCTGGAAACCATGCATTTAAATTCCTGTGTGTTCATGAGCACAATGGACACCCATGAACACCCTCAGCCTCAGTTCATTTCTTTTGTCATGCTAGACCAGTGCTGAATGACCTTTGAGGGTTTTTATGATGACAAACAAGTTCAAAAACTGTAAATTATTTTTCAGATGAGGTGTTATTATAACTTTAATAGTGCTTTAGCATGCTTCTCTCTGTTGCAAGTTAATAATCATCACTGTACAGGTGACTGAAAAACTAGTTGGAAAAACTTCTACCTTGCCATCAGATTTGGATGTGGTTGACAAATGCACCCTCTGAGCAGGATCCAACGTTGGTTCTGTTGCACTTCTGCATCGGTGCTTTTGGACTTCTAAAAATAACCCTGGAAATGAGCGGAAATGGTTCTGTACTGAAAGTTTCACTGAACTGCCTGTTCTGGAATCGATCCTTCTCACTTGTTTTGTTATTGTTGCACAAGCTGTGTGTCCTGCAAGCACAAAGGCCCTATATACACCTATAATGTTTACCTTACAAATCTTGCCATATACATCTGAATATCAAAACCTCTCTTGCTCCTTAGCCATCCGCTACATGCGAGACTGTGATGAAATGTTCCAGACTGGCCACACGAAGAGTGGCCTTTACATCATACAGCCGGAAAACACCCGCAAACTTGTGGTCCAGTGTTACATGGATGGATGCAACGGGTGGACAGTGATCCAGCGTAACATCCAAGACACTGAAATAACATGGTCAGAGACCTGGACGACCTACAAATATGGGTTCGGTAACTTGGAGGGAGAGCATTGGCTAGGCAATGAGTATATCAGTTTAATTACCGAGCAGAAATGGTACAAAGTCAGAATAAACCTAGTCGATGCTTCTGGCAACCATAAGTATGCTGAATATGATAGCTTTGCCTTGCGAAATGAAAAAGGTAATTACAGGCTGATGTTGGGGTCCTACGAAGGTAATGCCGGAGATGCTCTCAGTTCTTCCCTGACCAAAAACATGCACGACAACATGCAGTTCTCTTGTAAAGATAAGGACAACGACCGATCGACCTTAGAAAACTGCGCAAGTGTCCATGGAGGGGGGTGGTGGTATGACTCCTGCTATGATGCACAGCTGAACAGCAAGGGTCATATTCACTGGAGCACTTTATGTGATGGGGACTGTAAAAAGTCAGAGATCCTGCTGAAGCCCATCCACATGTACTGCAATAGGGTTTAGGAATCTCTCAGGCTCTGTTGTCATGAACAAATGGAATGTTAATATTCAGGGGGCAGTAAAGCTGTAGTTTCCTTTAGTTCCCTACCTTTTAAATAATTGTAACTTCTTTTTGTTGCATCTCAGGGGGGTGGGAATGTATTTCTGACAGAACCACAAGCAAATAATCCCATGCAACCTTTGTCTGATTATAACTAAAGCCTTTTAGATCTTTATTAAAACAACTATGTTGCCAGCACAGATCCTTTGTCATCAGTACCACAACAGCACCACCAAAAAACCTTGACTCAAACTTATCTCCTCACTCAGAAAATTACAGGAAAAATTGTATAATTTCTGCATCCAGTACTTTGATTATACCCATTATGTACAGCTGAACTGCACGATAGCTGGAACTTTGCAGAGTGCCCACAAAATCTATGGTAGCTGCATCCACAGGAGTGGATTTCACATGGCAGCTACTGAGCCTCCCACCTTCACGCAGTTGGGAGACAACTGCAACACATAAGCAGCAATCTGACATAAGACAGGGGCCTAGAAGCAGGCTATGCCATACTACTGTGCAAGACACCACAGGACTTCACACCAGCCTAGGTCCTCTTGGCTTTCGATCTCTTAGGGTCCTGGATCTATGACCTAGATTTGTGTCAATCAATTTGCATCAATAGTCACTGTATCTTCCCTGAACTGCTAGGCAGAGGCATTTTTCAAGGGGAATAGCAGCTGGGAAGGGAAAGGTTATTTTTCCTTTTTCCATCTCTTATCCCCAATATCTCCCTGCATGGAAACTAAGCTTAAGAAAAGCTTTTAGTCTGGGATGATCTGGCCCTGTGGGATGGGCAGCACAATGGCAAATATAGCTAAATTTAACTAAGCATAAAGTAAAGCATGTTGGGGCAAAAAAAATTCCCAAGTTCAAGTAAAAGCAGATGAGATCTTAGCAAGTGGCGACTTGCCAAGGAAGCGATCCTGGGGTTCCATTTCACCCTAAACTTGGGAAATCCTTCCGAGTTTACAGAACACTGTTTAATGTGTGTTAGTTCTGTTTGTTGAATTCATTTTTGTCTGACATGGTCAGGACACCAAGGCAGGTGGCCGCTCTGCAGAATTTACAGCTTCACAAGATTGCAACAGTCTGCCCTGCCCTGTGGATTTCGTGCAAAGGACAGAGAACAGCAGCTCTTCCAATTCAGTGCGTTCCAGTTCAGTGCCTGGCAAGTAACCCTTCCTCAGAGTTTTCAGGTGGATTTTAAAGGCACGTAGGACATCAAACCTTCGAAGTGAGACTTTAATTTTTTACGACAAAAACATTCAGTGAATACAGGAATTCAACAAAATAGAATCAAATCAAGTCTTTTCTTCTCCAAAATGGAAAGACTAATGAAAGTATAAGAAAAAAGGGGAAACCAGGCCACAAAGTTCCAAGGAGAATACATAATTTACATGTTTAAAAATCATGCTTTCCCTATGCCTGGGGCATGTTTAAAATATTGATAATCAAGTCCCTTCTGGAAGTGTATGATGCATGTTTGAATCTGATCCAGTGTCTTGGGAAAAGGTTACCATTAGGGGCATATATTTTCTTCCCTTGCTTGCCCATTAGTGTACGAAAAGTCTGGTTCTGGGACAAGATTTTATTATAGAACTCCACCCCGCCTCTGGCAAAGTCAGTGGAAATGGTGGCTGTGTTTCTGTCTGCCCTATAATCTGCTGCCTGGCTCACAGTGTCGTAGGACAAGCAATAGCCCACATATCCAAGTGCCAGGACTACAATGTTGCAAAGGCCTCGTAATTGCACTGGGCCAGAATACAGGCCCAAAAGTCCCTTCATGGCCACCGCAGAGCCATAAGTCCCAGCTAGGAATACAGGTGCAATGGCTGCACATATTAAAGGGCTATGGTTTTTCACGTAGACAATCTCTCTAGCAATGGCAAACTTCTGAGCTGCTGGGGAGAGCGTCAAGGCTTCCTTCAAGGCCAAGCCTTCTGGGCTCTCCCAGTCCACTTCTTTGCCTTTGATCACAATGACATGGGCACTGATCTCAGACTCATCCTTGGCTGAGCTGCCGAAGTTGGCAGGGATGCCCACAACGCAGCCCGCAGGCAGCCATGGAAGGCCAGCACTCACTGGGTGGAAGCTGAAAGTCACGAAGGCTTGGTAACCCTTATCCGTTTCCACGGTGACATCACTGAGGACTTCACTGAACAGGCGCAGCAGTCGTTCTGAAGGCTCCACTGGCTTCCCTTTTGCCCAGGCTTGATACAGTGTTCTGCACGTCTGCTCAGGGAAGATGTGAAAAGCCAGGTTCGCTCCAAAGAGTCCAGCGCAGGAAACTATAAGGCAGCCAGTCCTGTGTCTCTCCAGCATGGCTGCTGCCTTGCGCAGGAATCGAATCGCCATATTCCACTTCTAGCTTGTTACTGTGCAAGGCAAACAAGAAATTAGCACACTTGCGAACAAGAATCTGCATTTGTTCTCGGAACAGAGGGATCTGCATTCAATCACACTACACAATGCTGCCTATATGTGCAACCCTGCATGCTGTAGATGAACTGCAATGCCCAAGATTCCTTATTTTTGTTCCTACTGGATAGGGTTATGAGAGTCCTAGGTCCAAATGTCTGAATGACACCAGACCACCTCCTCAACTTCTACGGCAGTCTTACATGACCACAGAACAAAGGACCTGCTTTGCATGACATACTGACTCACCACAGAGTTAATCTACCAAAGTGGCACAGGTTGTTTGAGGGCTAAACAGCTCACGAATAACTCTTAAACAAGTTGTGGGTTACATGAGGGTTGTCTAACCTTCAAATAACCCATGATGAGCCATGGCTAACTAGGCCTCTGCAGGTATAATGCAAAAATGGAGCCAGTAGGCACCCAGGGTGATGTAAGACCACAGTGGGCTGGCATGTTGTGAAAAGTACATCACTACGTTGGTCACAAGGCCTGCCCATGAAGGGCTGTGTTTGCTTATTTTTAACAAACACCAATGCGAGGATGGATGGGATCTGGAGTGGAGCTGGGCTCCTCACACCTGCTGTTTCCCATGTAAATAGCAGGCACAGGGGGTCATAAGTATGATCAGGACCACATTGGAAGCAAAGGATTAAAACCAACTCCTTTATAACACAGTCTAGATCTGGGTGGGCACTCCTGCATTGTGTCTCTGATTCCTGAAATCAGTTCTTGAAACAGCAGATGCTGTTGTTTGGGTTGGCCTGACAAGAGCAAGGGAAGCAGAAGGAGCATTTTGCCAGCTGAACATTTGGGTGCCTTGCATTATGCCTTGAGTGGTAAAGAGGCAAAAAAGGAATCAATTTTACTATTGTCTGAGAAAACAATTCCATTGAACTTAATGGGACTGGCTTCTGAGCAAACATACATGGGATGGGATGACCCAGCTGCAATCCTTCACACACATGCTTGGAAATAAGCCCCTTTGAACTCAGCGAGCTTGTCTTCAAGTAAACAGTCCTCTGAACATTCATTTGAGCGCCTCACTACGCACTGTAATGTATTCACTTTCCTCTCCCTGAGCTTTTCTCTCATGCTTCTTCTTAAACTGCTCCCCTTTGACTCTCCTCCTCCTCTTCTAACATCACCGTTTGTTTCTGCTCTTTGATTGCTCACCCTTTCTTCCAGTCATGCAACATGAAGTGTGTAAACACAGCCGGCATGTATTTTGACAGCCTAATGCATTTTTGAAGCCCCACTACTGGCTCCTGAGCTTTCTAAAAAAGGGCGCTTTTCTCAGTGTGCCTTCTTATCTGGAAATCTCAGGTTCCATTTCATTGCAGGACTTCTCCAAGGTATTCCAGAAAGTCAGAACAGCCATTCTTCTCCCTAGTACTGTATATAGCTCAACGAAAAAGCCAAACCCATGTGCAGCTGCTGGGAAAAAAGCAAATTTCATGATGGACATGATTAGAAAAGGTACTGAAAATAGAACTGACATTGCAATACTGCCCTTGTACATCTTAACAGTGTGCCACACGGAAAATACAGCACACCGTTCTGGTCACTGCACCTCTCTGATGAGGCCATGGCCATTCGCCCCTTAGGTGTGATCCCTGTTGCACCCGTACAGCCCACTGAGGGGTCTACCCACTGGCTTCTGGGGACTTGCATGCCACAGCTGCGTATTGCTGTCTCTTAATAAGTTAATAAGGAATTATTAATTTTAATAAGGAACAAAAGGCACTTCAGAATAAACTCAGTCCAATAGGATTACTACATCAGAGAGATAAAGGGGACCAAATCTTTATTTAAATAATAATGACCACAAAGATCAGTTCCTGTCCAGAGAACTGAAAACAGAGTAAAATGGTAAACTCTCCCAATGGAGGGAGGTAAGCGGTAGCATCCTACGAGGATCTGTGTGGGGGTTCTGTGCTTTTCAGCTCGTTAATAAACCATCTGCAATTAGCAGAAAGAAGTGAGATGGCCAAGTCTGTTGATGACACTGAATTATTTAGGCTGGTTTCTGGTCCTGATGGCTACATGCCTTCATCTGCAATCAGAGGCAGAGTGTGTGGGCATTCCAAATCCTAGGAAAGATGAGGAGGATGCTGCCACCGCCGCTACTCTCCCGGCAGCTGGCTGGCCACTCTCTGGACAGAATGCTGGCCTGACCCAGCAGGACTCCTCTTACGGTCCTATTTCTCCAAAAGCGAAAATCTCCATTCATTATTATTATTATTATTATTATTATTATTATTATCATCATCATAATCAGGTCTGTTAAGGCAAAAAAGCAAGTCTAAAATGAATTCATGAGAAGTTTGTTCGTCTACCACCTTAACCCATTAAAAGGCAGAATCAAAAGAAGTGGCCTACTTTAAAGTTATAATTTCTTGTCTACTTCTCTGCTGCCTTGTTGGCTGAGCAGTGCCATGACGATGCTCCCGTTCCTTCCTCTGCCTGAAACATCCTCCCAGAACACACGTGAGAAGCCACAGCTCATTTCCTTCGACTCTGTCCTCACACACCCACATATTCCACAAAGCCTTTGGCTTGATGGGAAACCCTTTTTTCAGCTTGAGAGACACATTCCCTTGTAACTAACCTTCCAGGGAAGACATACCAGCAGTAGGGAGGACTAAAACAAATGGTAGGCAGCCTGCTCCTGTCCCTCATACACCCTCCTTGCAAATGTGTGCATTCATACATATCCATACATGCACATCCACACATGTACAATAATACTCATTCACCTACATACAAAAATACGTGGATGCATACATGTAATGCACACGCATGCATAGTTCCCCCCACTGACCCCCCTCAATTAAATTTATTTATTTATTTAGAATTTTTGTATACCGTCTTGCGAAAGCCTTACAATAAAACAAGATGGAGCAAGTCCCATATTCTTTCCTGGCAGAGGAAGGTTCTCCACAATGGTGTGGCTCTGTCCTTTGGAACACTCCTTCCTGGATAAGCTACAAAGCTATCCACTGGTTAGGGAAGTCTGCCACACAGTGGTATTGCAGGCTTCTAAGAGGCATATTTACATTAATTAAAACTGACTAATGCATTTAAAAAACAAAATAACCGTTGGGGTCCCCAGTATGCATGCTACGGCTCAGGAGCCTAGGTTCCACAGCTGTGGCAAGATGGGGCTGACCGGCATGCAGGGAGACACTCTCTTTGATTATTTTAGGCACACGAGTGCTACTTACAGCTTCAGAAAAAAGGCCTAAGCGGAGCCAGTGTGATGTAATGGTTCAGCAGGTCAGGGAAAGACTGAGACATCCAGGTTCATAAACCCCAGCCAGCAATATAGCTGGTCATTATCTCTCATCTTATTCTATCTCATGTTATTGTTACGAAGGAAAAAAAGGGTCATGATATAAAATCTTAACACATGCAGTGCCTTTGAAGAAAGGACTACATTTAAACAACGTAATAATTACAGAATGCACTACCTCTATCTATTCAGCAAGCACTAACATGAACTATGTGGTTCCCCCCACATCCAGCTTAGAATTCATCACAGCTCAGTGCTTTTGTTTGTTACTGTCTTATCAAATGATAACAATGGAGGGGGCAGAGCGGTAGATTTTTGTTCCAGCACTCAAACCACTTAGACTAAAACTCTATGCACTATTTATTTATTTAATTAAAAGTTTGTATGCTGTCCATTACTGATGTCTCTGGACAGCTTACAACATTATTCCAAGCTACAATAAAATAAGATAAATTAACTATTCCACACTGAGCATCATTTAAAATGAATTAAATTACTGTATGTTAAAATATTGGCCAAATAAAAAGGTCTTGACCTGGCGCCGAAAAACATATAATGACGGCACCAGGTGGACCTCTCTAGGGAGCACATTGCATAGTTGGGGCACCACCACAGAGAAGCCCTTCTTCGAGTACTCTGACTGCTGACCTCTTTCAAAGGGGGGCCTTTGAAAGGTTCCCGGAGGAGGGCCTCTGCTGCTGATTTTAGGGGGTGGGAGGGCATGTAGGGAAAAAGGCGTTCCTTTGGGGAATAACCTCCACCAAAATTCTCAGTATGTAAAATTTGCTAACCAACCTATTAAAATTAATATATTACCACCTATTAAACTTATGCATTTTAGATATGCTATGCCCAGGTGAAGTTCTGTTTGCAAGTGTAAACAAGTAAATAAGGGAAAGCTAATTTTCCTCAACCCGATATTAGTGCATACTTTATTAGCCCCATATGTAATTTTCCACCACCCCTGACAGATCCAATTTACCTGCAATCAGTAGTAATTCAGGTTTCAATGACTAACCTCAGAAAAAGGAAAGGATATTTTTGTCTCCTAAGCATTTCTGATTCTTCAAGCTGCACTAAGAGTGGGCTGTTCAAGAATACAGCAATATACCAAGAGGATATTTCTGTGCTGCAAAAAGCAGGGGGGGGGGAATAAAATGGTAAGACAGACCACGGGTTGTATAAGAAATCTGAGGTCAAAGGAGAGTAGTTCTCATTTGATATAGGTCACCACTCTTCTGCCTTTGCACGCAAGGACTGCCTCTATTATCCATGGATGCCATCCTTCCTTTTGTACAAACAGTTGAAATGAAAGTTCATAAAGTATCAATATATCCCTACAGGCCTGGTGTGTTCACCTGAAGAACCAGTCCAAATGTCATGCTTTTGCCATACAGCATAAAGTAAATGCCACCTTAAATAATACTTGGACAGAATAGCAGGTCTGGCAATTAGGTAACCAGTCAATCTATGTGAAGTGCAGATGAATACTTGTTTTGGATTGAATGAAGGGTATGGGAGCAGCATTTTGTACCACAGAGGCAAACCAACTTCCCATGCTAAATCCTCAGGGAGGACAGCACCTTCCAGCCCACCTTTCCCCAGCAGCTGATAGACACAGGCATACAGTTCTGGAAACAAAGGCAGCACATAGCCATCGGGACTAGTAACCTTTGATAGCTTCATCCTCCATGAATTTATTCCATCCCTTTCTAAACCTCTCCAAACTGGTGTTGCTCATCTTGTAGAAAAGAATTCCATAGATGAACCCTGTGCTGTGTAAAGAACTACTTTCTTTCATCTGCCAGGATGAACTTAGGTTCTTGCATTAAGCGACCCCCCCATCCAGTTTTGCCACACAATATTGAGTAATTGTTATGAACCGCATAAATAATACTGAACACTGAAGTTGGTCTTCTGAAGGGCGGTTGCTCCAAGTTTGGACCACTAGCTCCCACTTCAAGTTCTTTTCTGAGGCTCAAGCTTGAACTCTGACTTTTCCTCTGGTCATTTATCTATACAATGTCTGGAGACCGCAGGACTGTGCCTTTACCACTCTTTTCCCAGCTCTAACATATCGCTTTAGCTGCGGTGACCAGAACAGCACACGGTATTCTAAAACTCATGCATGGACAGTGCGGTATTAGCAGTTAAATTTGCAACGCATTTCCTTATTATGCCTGACCGGGAGCACTCTGCAACGCTCCTCGAATTTAATTAATTTGCATCTGTGCTTCACCCTTTTTGTTCCTTCCTGTATTGACTTGACACGCAATTTACGGTAGCGAATCGCCCCCCTTCTGAAACGCAGGAGAAGCGCCCTGCATGCACCTCTGCACTCGCAAGCCACCTCCAGCAGCAGTCCCACCCCGCGTATTCTGGCCCTTTCGGCAGGGCACACAGGCACACACACATCCCAGGCCCCTGACCGAAGCCACCTCGCCGCCACGCTCAGCCACACGTACCGCACTCCGCTTCCAGGAGCAGCTTGGCGGCGCGCCCCCGCGGGCCAAAACACACGTGGGTGCCGTAAAGGAGGCCGCTGGCTGCGACAGCCTCCCGCGTAGCGCCGCGGCGACGGAAGTCCTGCGGGGAACGGGACGCGGTCCCCCAGGCTTGCTGGGCCCTTGGCAGGGTCATGATGGTCGCCTTAGTCTTTTGATGCTCCTCGCTGGGTCTGCAGGCAAGCCCCGGGCAGGAAGGAATGGGGCTGAGGAAAGAGGCAAACGTGCATGCCTTTTTCCTAAGATCTGCAGCAGAGGGAGGGAGAGATGATTTCGTAAAACTTGAATCGAAATAAAAAGAAAGAAGAGAAAGGAAATGCTTGAAAATACTGCGCCTGCAAATATTACTGGTGCGGAAATGATTTGCGGACTCCTCTTCGGGCACTTACACTCGCCGCTGAAATGCCTTTTCTGTTTCACATTATCTCTACGTGGTCCATAAGGGGGACGTGGGATCTCATGGCCTCCTGGCTCCGTTTCTGTCACGTTGCAGACATTCGTAACGTTTGATTTTACCGTGCCTTCGGGGCAAAAAAGCCAGAGGCAGCTGTTGAGTTGGCTGGGGATGCTGCCTGGAAAAAGCCTGCCTGCTGCCTACCCCACACAGCTGTGCAAACCACAAGGCGTCTTGGAAGGAGAGAGCAGCCATTTATCATGGACATGCACTCCAGAGGCATTCTGTGAGAAAGTCCAGCTGAAGAGCCCCTTTCAAGACCTCCTTCCTTGCTCCACTTGTTAAGGCTTCATATTGAAAAAGAAAGTGTGGAGCAAGGACAGTAAAAGCTACTTTCCTCACACAAGCCTCAGGGCTGCATTCTCTTCATCATGATTGGGGATGTTGGTTTGGTTTTTTTGGCACAATAAATGCACATTTATATCTTTATGGGTGCATCTTGCCTTTATGCTGTAGAATGTGAGCTCTTCTTCTGAAATATGTATTATTTGTGGGAATTTCTATTGTGTGATATTTACTTTCAAAAAATTAACTGCTGGAGCATTAACACCCTGTGCAAAAGTGGAATGGCCTGTTCATCCAATTCTTTCTATGTGTGTTTTTATAAAGGTGGCAAAGTAAGCAAGACTGTTGTCCATGTACAGTTTTATGAACCTTCTTTTGAAAGGTAAATTAAGAAACCTTTAGAAAATTGTATGCATTCTCCCATCTATGACAGAACAAACTTTTCTTCAATCTACACACACACAAATAATCATCAGCAATCAGCACTTTTCTTGCTATTCTCTTGAGTTTCTTGCAACACTTTCTAGCAAAATGACAAGAATTAAATACACACACACACATTAAATCCTCTTTGAATTGCCATTGTTGTATAACCTAATGAGATCGAGAGAAACAGTATTGAACAGGTAAGCAGTTGGATGATGTGATTAAATATACAACTACATACTGTTACTTGGAAGAGCTGAGTGGGGTTGTCAAGGATGGGACATTCTGGAGAGCATTTATTTAGTGGGTCAACGTAAGTTGATGACCTGACCACTTGATGGCATGTCACAACAACACCTGATATAATAAGGTAGGAGCAGAGCTGGTTCCTGTTTTCGGAACCTGGATGGATGTGGCCTTTCCAAGGCTGAGTCAAAGGCTCAGAGAAAAGGCTTTTGAGAAAAGACCTCAAATGGAAGAACTGCCTTCAGGATCACTATTTTGTTTCTTCCACCTTAAAGCTAACCTTCGAAAGGATGTATGCCGCACTTTGCAGATGTCATGTTCTGTGTTAGTCTAGGCTGAGGCAGCCTTTTTGGCAGATATATTTGCAATAGTATTTATAGCTCTAAGAATATAAGAAGACCCTTGCTATATGAAACCAGATTACAGCTTCCTCATTCCCAAAGAGCCCAGCTAGATGCTTCTGTAAAGCCCACCAGCTCTGAAGCATGAAGACGTTTCTTTTGTACTCTAGCAGTCATATAGTTTTCACAGGTGATAGCTGTAGAAGGAATAATGCTGTGCATGTTTAGGCAGAAACAATGTACTACAGTTCCCAGCATTCCTAAGCCACTATGCTGGCTGGAACATAGTGGGAGCCAGAAGACTTCTTTCTGTTTCAACATAGGATTGCACAGGATGTGCAATGCACAGCAATGCATTGGATTGCCATAATATCATACATGAATTGATCTAATTCCCTTTTAAGGCCATCTAAATCAGTGACCATCAACTTATCTGATGGTGGCAAATTCTATTATTTAATTATGCAGTGCCTAAAGAAATGCTTTGGTAAGTCTCGGGTCTGTTGCTGAATTTGATTAGGTGGCCCCAAGTTCTAATGAAGGAGGGAGAAAAATTATATCTTTATTCACACCATGTATAATTTTATTAACAACAACCATATAAATCCTCCCACTGCTAAATAGCCACAAACTTGACTCATTGGGATGGTGCTTCAACTCCCTATTTGGGTCATAATAATTTTACATATTATTGTATTTTGTTATTACTGTGCTCACTTTCGTATGATGTTAACAGTCTTGGATTTCTTTTGGATAAAAAAGCAAAGTGCAAATAAACACAAGTGAAATTAAGTATATTAAGTATTATAAATGCAACTATGCCATATATTTATATAAACAAATTATGATGTGCCTAACAGTTGCACTGTTTAATATTGACACTGTGCTGATTTTTTTTGGCAGGGTGCCAAAAAAATTCTAGCTACATCTTACTTTTTATGTTAGCCTGCTAGATGGTGCTAGAGGATATGCTCTAAGCTATTCATTTATTGAGAAATTTTCTTGTGATGTGTTCACCGGAAGGTAGGATTATGCCTGATCTTCTACAGTTTCCTCAATTTGCACTTTTCTGCACAAGGCTTTGGCTACTGCTATCACATTGATTAAAGTGTTGGCTCTTATAAATGATGAGATAGGAAATGATGGTTGGAAATGTCAGTCAAGAAGTTGAAAGTTACAGCAGTTGGTTTGTGGAGAGGGAGGGAACAGGCCCACTGGTTGTTGCATGGTGTTTTCGAAGGACTAGGAACACGATGAGAAGAAACAAATAGGTAAAGCCTGAATATTAAGCTATCATTTATCTGTGGGATCACTATACATGGCTGGTGAAGTTCAAGTATAGGAAGCAGGTGGCTGTGTGTTCCACAGAGCCCTCTTAAGATTTATCCAGAAGAATCTTATTCAAGCAGACAGTAAAAACCAGGATAAACTGTCCAAACATCCAGAAAATACAAGAAAAGGAGCTCTGGTGTGAGGAGAAGACCACACAGGAAGTTGGACCTGGTTATAAGGATATTTGGCTAGAAGGGAGGTTTGGGGGATTTGGCCAGAGGCAAGAGATGAGGATGAAATCCAATGATGTTGCTTGAAACCATTCACTCCTAATGGATTATGGGCATCCTGTGCCTGGTGGGAAGGACACAAAACCAAGGTTGCCTCAGTGCTCCTCCCGCCATGCAGAATACGGCCTTCTAAGTGCCTTGGCCTAGAGCACCAGGAGAGGAGGCTGGGGCATTGCTGGGATACCACACATGTTGGCAGAGGCTGCATCCTCCCCACCATCAGCTGGGAGAGCAGTGGGAGGGTGCTTTGACTTCAGAGTTTCACCTGCAACTTTGAGGCACATTTTATTTATTTTTCAAATTTATAAACTGTGCCAATAGCCCAAGACTATTTCTAAGACTGGAGCTGGGATTCTGAATTATCTCACTGCCCTCTACCCTGCCCATTAAACACCTTATTTGTCATTCTAAAGAAATATTTCATCATCCAAAATTGTTCAATTTTTCAGAAAAACCAAAGAAAAAAGGGCAATTAGAAACAACAATAATAGGGTCCCAGATTTTCTGATTTTCACCCGAGTCTTCACTTTTCTAGTTCAGGCAATCTACAACTATTCTGCAACTCTGTATAGACTACACATTTGAGTGGTCATCTGTCAGCTATAATTTTTTTTTGCCGGTAATTCACTGTATATCATTATTGCATAGCTATATCTTTTTAACTTTTAAACTTCTGTTACAGAAAATGCTATTATTATGATCAAAAATAACAAGTTGTTTTGAGTTTATATAATTGGGGGCTCAATTAGATTTTACATTCATGGTACAGAGCTGTTGTTTGCAGCTCTATTGCTTTATTGGAAAATGGGCATCCTCAATTAAGGCATATTTTTATTATTAATTGCAAATGACATTATGATTAATACCTATCTTGAGGTGCTTTTTTAGCTTCCTTTTCTAGCTTCCTTTGGATACCAAACCCAGAATGCTACCATAGATTTTTCTGTCAAGATGTTCTTAAAGCATCCACATGTGTACAAATGTCTTACTTACCTTTTTCTTGCAATGGCATCTCTCCCATATTTATGTTTTATTTGTTTCCTGAAGTACAGGACATACAATAAAGCTCTTGTTCTGGTATTACATATAAAAATTAGATTTAAAAACATATGAGTCTAAATTAGGAAGTTGTGTATTCCTATTTCTCATCTCACCAAGAATGAGAATGCATTAACACTCATAACGTGACACTGGAGCCAATCCATCCTTAAAATGTGAGGGGTTAAATCTGCCGCTACATGAGTCCATCTAATTAAAGTGATTGTAGTAAAAGCCAGCAATGAAGTGAAGCAATGGCTTCATCTGTCCTGCATCCCCAGGAATAACGCACATGTCAAGTATTTCTCCACTGCAACTCAACCCTGGCCAGAGCTCACATGTGAGGTACAGACAGAGGGTATTAATCGCAACCCTCTGTGCTGGCCAGCTTGCCATTGCAGGTCGTTTCAATAGTGAACAGTAATACCAATTGCTTTTCCACCCACCTCCCATACATGATGTTAGTTTTGTACTTGACATGGAACTCTGGACCTCCCAGCTCTGCTTCCCGCAGGGGAGAGGCACTGGGGGAGGATTGTGCCTGAGGGCAGAATTGCATGTGCTTGCCCAGGGCTGCTTCTTCTGCACTCAGACACCTTCATCTCCCCTGGCAAACATGGGTGGACTCAGAGTGCGTGCAAAATGCCCCATAGCCCAACATCTCACACACACACACACACACACACACTCTCTCTCTCTCTCTGAAGTGGTGGGAGCTATTTTTCTGTATTGCTGCTACCACATGTGGTTATGATAGTCACACACCCTTGAATGAGATACTCTTGGATTACATCTGAATTTTGAAAGGTAGACACAGATTAGGAGCTCACAAGGAACTGTAGGAGATTCAGCCTATTTCATCCCCTAGTATTTCTTGAGGTGGTAGTTGGGAGACTAGTGGGATGGCCCCAATCCAAAGAGTACAATGTGGGTAGGAGGGTTTAAACTAGAGATGGACAAGTTGTGCCCCCACTGATGTTTTTCTCCTCCCATCAACCCCAGCCAACATAACTGACAATGAGAGATGATGGAAAGTGTAAGCTGAAACATCAGTAGGACCACAGGTTGCCTGATTAAACCCACCCATTCCATCTACTTCATGGTGGGGGGGTGGGGGGGGGAGATACATAGCCATTTTACTATGGCACAAAGGCCCAGTCCCCCACCCCTACCTCATCTGCAAAAAGCGCAGCATTACAAAGAGAGGAAAATTTGAGGCTAAACTGTAGCTGATGCTTGCAGTTATTTATAGAAACTTATTTCTATGTACCTATTGTCCAGATCTTATGAGATTTGCTGGAGCCAGCTGGAAGCCGTGTTAGAGCAGAACTCCCAACATTTTAAACCATGAATTGCTGGCCCAGGTCCTTCTCTAGAACAGCGAGTACTCGCTTGAGTAGTGAAACTAACACTGAGAAACAGAAATATTTGTGGACATGCTCTCCCAAGAACTACCAATGTCACAGTTCCCTGTGCATAGGAACCTGGGGAGAAGACAGAGAACTGCAAACATTGAATCTAAGGCAATACGACCAAAATATTTGTGAATGTATTGAGATTACTTCATAAATGTTCTACTGGTCTTTCTGGACATGTTATGTTATAAAACATTGCATCCGGAAAACAACCTTCTGCTTTTGGAAATGGGTAATAACTGCTTCCACTTATCTTACTCAATGAGCTTTACAAACAAAGCAAAAATCAATGCTGTATGTAGGGCCAAACTGTGTGCATGCATGTGGGTTCGTATGTGCATGCTCCCAGTGACTGCAGCAAAAACTGAAAAAGGTCTGGCATGCAAACAGAGATCAAAAATTGCAGGAGTTCCACTATAGGGCCAAGAACAATCAAACTGCCTGGCTGTTTGGTCTGCCAAGCATGAACTTGCAAGAAAAATGGACTTGCAGGGGTAGTTCATGGGAGTGCAGTGGAAAGGGACAGAGAAATAATGTTCTGAAATCAGTTTAGGGTATAGCCTTCTGTGTGCTTACCTCAGCAAACCATGTTTGAAATAGAAATTTGGGACTATTTCCCAAAGGTACATTATGGTTTTAGGAAGTTTCTGACAAATATGTTCACATATATCAGACTTTACTGTCATCTGCTTTTTTAATGCTTTCAAATGCCAGTCAGCCAGCTCTGTGCTGTCAATCATTCTCAAACTTTCCATTTTAATGCCTGAACACCAGGAGCTAGAGATGGTTATCTTCTAGATTTGCAAAGCTATCAATAAGGATCTCTGCTTAAATATCTAGGGAAAAACTAATTCCTCTCTTCGACATTGCATTCAGCATATAATAATCATCACTAATTTACCTCTAAAAGCCCTCTGAATTCCATTAGGTAGGGCAAATCCACAGGGGGAAGCACTGGGAAGACATGTGAGTGAGTTACATGGCCTTCTCCTTTATTTTTCCCTCTTCTGTTACAACAGAAATGTAAACATGCCTATTCTGATTTAAAGTGGGTGCTTGAGCAGCACATATTCATTTATTATTACATTTATATCCTGCCTTTTCCTGACCAAGGAGCCCTAAAGGATTCCCCATTTTCTCTTCACAACAACCCTGCAAGGTAGGCTAGGCTGCGAGTCAGTGACCACAGTCAGCCACTGAGTTACCTGGCTGAGTGGGGAGTAGCCCCCAGATTTCTTGAGTCCCACTCCAACCACCACACCAGTCTTAGGGTGCATTCCTGTGCATGTTCAGACAGAAGACACTCCTACGTCTCACAGCATGACTGACTGGAGAATTTTTCTGACTGGAGAATTTCTAAGAACCCTTACTTTCTTCAGCAGGTTGACAAAATAATGCATCTGTGACAAAATCCTGGCAATTATTGGGTGAAATGGTGGGGCCCCTTCCTAATCCATATTTTCTATATATTATAAATGGCTACCACAATTTCATAAACACACATAATGCCTGTTTATGAAATTGTGATTCCTGAAAAATCCATTGGTGATCTCTAGAATTTTCTTGAAATGCAAAAATAGCTATTCAGGTGTAATTCTGGACACTTGCCCTTTATTTTAAAGCACTTCATGCATTTTTAAAGTACTGCAGTTTAAACCCATGGTCTTCAAACTTGAGATACCCAAGGAACCTTTCTCTGTGTGAAAAATCATCACTGAAGCCTTTAATAGAGACGTTCCAAGTAACACATTGTATTTGAACAAAATGTTTCAATTAATGTTGCAGTAATACGTTTCATACAATGAAAACAGAAACTATCTATACATGAATATATTATGAATATATATAAAATATGTATAAATAAATAAGATTTGATTTCATATCCTGGATTTGATAAAATTAATCATTTTTACAACGTCATCTAAAAATCTTTTGTTTTTTCGGAATCTCTTTTACAGTGAGAACTTGATGGTTCATACAGCAATGGGAATGTTGAATGTGTGTGGCTATGCTCCACTGGTACAAATATAAAAACATAAATCCCAAGATAATCCATGTTTCTCCAAATATATATTTAGAATTTTGCAGTGTTTTCATCAGTAGCTTTATCCTTAAGAGAATATCCTTTTGGACAGTTTGGACAAGAGTATCCTTTTGGATACAGCAGACCAGAACTATTAAAATAGCCTAACTAGCAACATCTAAAGATTCATCTAACTGCACTGTGAAACCATGGGGAAAAGATTTCAAACAAAATCCTCACAAAAAAGTGCCATATCACGAATGTATCTAGCAACCATTATATCAGAAAGAGGTACGCTTTAACTTTTTTGGGGGAAATTTCCCACCAGTTTTACAGGTAATTAGATCATTTGCACAAGGTTTTATTAATTTTTCATCAAGTGTTTATGCTTCCCCTTCTGTAGCAATGCAATTCTAACAAGGTAGAAGCCTCAATCAATCAATTTCATTATTTGTTGTTCTTAAATTTTGAAAAATGTTTTTCATGCTTTTGAGTTCCTCATGTTTACATTTAAAATATTCTATGTTTTTGTCTATCACATACAAGTGGTTATTCACCATACATCTTCTTAATTTTCCTGGATTTAGATTACTATTGCTTACAACTTTTTCACATTCAACACATCGTCCACTTGTCCAGTCTTCATTCCTGGTTCAGGTAAATCCAAAACTTAAGTAGCTTTCATCATATTTTCAATTTTTAGAATCACCTTCATGCACTTTCTGGTTTTTAACAGAAGCACTTCCAAAATGGCTGTTTTGCATGCTGAGTTGCTAGAAATAGATGATGACACAACTGCAGATGTTGCTGAAGAATTTTCATGTTTTTCTTCTGTTTGTTCAACTTTTTGTTTGGTTTTTAACCAAATGTTGATAGTGAAGGACAAATCTATTAAACTAACATTTTTAAATTAGTTTTTCAATGATCATTGATCACAAAATCTATACCGTGGGTTTAAACTATATTTCACCCCTCCCTGAACATTAGATGTCACAAAACTGTTCTGGGGAGTGGGATTCATGATGTGACTGGTACCGGCCAGTCACTATTTGGACAGCCGACTTCTGTTCTGTATGGCAGCATCATTGCAGCGCTCCGTCGCTAGGTGGCCTTGGACTTAGTTGTATGAGAAGTTAGGAGTTTTCTGTCACTGTTCTGTTCTTGTTTGCAAAAGGTAAAAATTGTGTCTAATCTTCTAACTTTTGTGTCCTCAAATTCAGCATGACGCAGTCAAATCAAGACAAATTAGTTTCCTGAGAGCTCAAATTTGAAAGAATGGGCAGTTTAACCAAAATGAATGCCCACAACAGCTTCACTGCTCAAAATATGTACATTTGTTATATATCATTAATCCCGTCTTTAATCTGTCTCTTTCCTCACCATCACCCCACCATGCCTGCACTGGATTGTAGCAGTTAATGTGCAGAGCTTATGTGTCTGGCAGACTTAGTCACAGATTTAAAAGTTAAAAAGTCCTTTGCTTTCCCTTTCCTCTATTTTCTATTCCTTGTTTTGTCAGTTATTTGCATGTATGTGTCAAAAACAAAAGCATCTTACTTTTCTTTGAAGCAATGGTATAATGCAACCTTCCCATCTGCCAGCTTTTACTGGAGATGATATGCAGCTTCACATTCCCTATATCTAAGCACAGTGTTATTATTGCAAATGCGAGCCCGGAAGGCAGTTTCTGAAATGAAGGAAAAAAGGAGAAGGAGAAGAAAAAACGCTTTCAAGTGAAACATTGCTCCCTCCTCGCAAAGACCTTAGGCAGAGTGACAGCTGGTACAAACATGCTTGCTGAAGTGAAATACCACCCGAGGCAGCTTCATATGCCAGACTTGCACATTTGTTGAAACTAGCAGGAATAAAAATTGGGATCTGGTTTCTTTGGAAAGCATCTCCTGGATCTTAAACTATTGACTGCATTGTTGTTGTTGTTGTTGTTTGCAACCTATTTGGGTGATCTCATGCTTGTCATTTGTCTTGACAGGATGAGCCCTTGGGCAGAGGTTCATCCGGTCAGTACTTTAAAAGAACTGACCAAATTCCCTCTCCCTGGTCTAATGGAAGAATCAGAGTGCAGCCATCACACAGAATGTGCACGTTCCTGAATTTCACCATGCAGTTTTCCATTCAAAAATTGCATACAAACTTGTGTTGGTTAGAAAATATTGCACCTATTAGGGGAAATTGCATACAGAATATGTTGTGGAACAACTGCATACAAAGGAAAGTGCACAATTTTGCATGTTTGAAAATGCAGGCTTATATGAAAACTGAATAGAACGGACTTATATCACAGGCAGAACTGACACAGACTGAAAATAGGCAGATTTGTCCACCCCTGCGCATGGGGAGTGTGCGCCCATCTGTTAGTGTCTTTGTTAATAGTACTGAATTACTGTACATTCCTTGTTCATGAGATACCGTATTATGTTTTCAGGGGCAGTGTTTATTGTGTAAGTGCTCACAATATTTATCTCACTGCTTCTCTTCTCAGCAAGCTTGTGCTGTAAGTTACTGTTATCCTTGTTTATGACTTGCCAGAGATTCTCCAGTAAGTCAGAGGTTGTGCTGATCTCTCTCTCTCTCTCTCTCTCTCTCTCTCTCTCTCTCTCTCTCTCTCACACACACACACACACACACACACACACACACACACACACACTTATAGGTCTTTGATCAGTCCTAAGCTATTTTGGGTCATAAAGAGCTATCTCCTTGTCCAATTGACAAAGTTGCTGGGAGCAATAAACTTCATATAGAACAATTCTTTGAGACCTTTAGCCATCAGAAAAAGGAAGGGAAGAAAGCTCCAGGTCCACTGGTGGGAGACAGGGAAAGATTTTTGTTTTTAATCATCCATAATGCATTTTCAACAAAATTCTTCAAGGGTCTTCTTAAATGACAATTGTCAACCAGGTATTGAACCACAGTTACAACTTGTTTCTAAGAGTGTCACCTACCTAATTTTTGCAGTTCTGTATGCTATTATAGGCATAAGAGTAAAGTAATAAAAAAGATGGCATTCCTGTGCTGTTCATTGCTTCTTATGCTGTATCACTTCAGCAAATTTATAGGCAATATTGTAGTGCAAAACCTGTATATTTCCATTGTGGAGAAATGACATATGGATTGTAGGAGACTGTATAAATATGGTTCTCATGAAACCAGAGCTATTTTGAAAATAGATCTTTTAAAGTCTCATTTCTTGCCACCATGGAAGAAGAAAACATGTTTATTCCAAGATTTTCTTTCTTAGGTAGGATGTATCCATAAGCCACACAAAACTGAATATCTGATCATGATTGTCGCAATAATGCATTCCTGCTTGAATTTCAATGCACAAAATCCATTCAGTGCTACTTTATGTGGTGATACAGCAATTTAGGCCCAACACACATGAAAAGCACTCCCATGACACCAAGAACATCTCTGAGGGGTGATGGTATATTTGAAATCCCAGATCTGATGCCAGAGGCAGCATGCTAGGATTTGGAAATCTGAACCCTCATCCATCCCTTTGCAGCCCGCTGCTCTCCGAGGTTGGGAAAACAACACTGAAGAAAGGGGAAAGGACACGAACGCACAGAGAAGAGAAGTTTCTGCAAACTGGCCCTAGACTATAGAGTACAGAGACATTCCTGGCTCATCTCCGCAGGAACAGAATCTCCCACAGTCTTTGGCTTAACAAGGCCCTTCGTCAACTCCCATTAAGCATATTTTAGCTATGGAAACCAGAGTCATGCCAGCAATCTAATCATGTGTTGCAGCCATGTTAGTCCTTGAACTCTGCCTTCCTTTCACAGAACATGTGAACTGTAGAATTTTGGTGTTTTAAAGCTATTTCCCCTTTAAAAACCCCTGAATATCCTTGGAGAAAAGGACATGTAGTATGTTCTCTTTGACTCAGCATCCACCTGTGTAAAGACACCAATAAACATCTCAACATGAAAACATGGAGAGGAAGATCTTTAACTCTCCTCTCCACCAAATGAGTCATCAAAAATTAAAGGAACAATGTATTCCTTTAAGGAAGAGTATAAGTCTGCAGAAGAGAGTGGGTGGTTATTTCTTTTCTGCATGTTGACAGATTGACAGATTCAGGAACAGAAAAAGGTCTTTGTTCAGCTTGGTATATGGTACAATACAGGCAGCTATGTTAGGGTGGTTGGGTTTTTTTTCCTTGAACACCCACAACCTAGATAATCACACATCATAATTTGGAAGAGTTGCTATGTGCAATTTAGCAAGAGAACTGTGAGCAAAAGTGTATTAGAAAAGCTATATACTTGGTTTGACAACCAAGTCATCAGATGATTTAAACGTATCAAACCAGCATCTATCAAACTAGCATTGTTAAATGACTAGTGGATTTTTTTCTGATGATCTCAAAAATATATATATTGCTAGACAGAATACTGAGGATGGCATTATGATAATACAGGATTCACTTCCATAAGATGTAGTGATGGTCATCAGTCTGGATGGCTTTAAATGGGAATTGGACAAATTCATGAGGAATAAGGCTCTCCGTGGCTCCTAATCCTATATGCTACCTCTAGTAGCCGAGGTGGTATGCCCATCAGTAGCTGGGGAACATGGGCAGCAGATACTCTTCCAGTCCTGTCTGTGGATATCCTGGGGGCAGCTGGCCGGTCACTTGGTGAGCAGAATATTGGATATAGACTCTTGACATGGCCCTGCATGGCTCTTTCTATGGCTCTTTGATGCCATGTGGTTGAAATTTTCATCCCAGCTGGAGAACCTGCATGGTGTACTGGTTAAGCGTGCTACTTGGGGACTTGGGAGATGCCCCACTCAGCCATGGAGCTACTGGGTGACTTTGGGCCAGTCACAGACTCTCAGCCTCGCCTGCCTCACCGCATGGTTGTTGCTGTGAGGACAGAATGGGGAGGAGGAGAACCTTGTAAGCCAACCAGACACCTTGCTAGAATGCAATATAACCATAACTAACAGTTCACCTGGTCACCTTAGGCATCCCTTATGTTGTTGTTGTTGTTGTTGTTGTTGTTTTTGCGCTGGTGAATGCTATTTTGTTTTATGTAAAGGTTTACATCTATTTTGTTCTCAAGGCAGTCCTACACTCCAGATAAGATGCATCTTTATGATAGTCTGGGATATGTCATATCACATCAAATCACATACATGCTGAGACCAGGAGAGAGGATGCCCCTCTTTAAAGTACTGAAGTGACTCAGATTCTTTTTGATGGTCCTGAAATGCAGAAAATGCCACCCATCTCTAGTCAAGGTATTATAACAGCCTTCTCTATCCTGGTGTCCTCTAGATGTCTCTTACTACAACTCCCATCTCCTCATGGCCATCTTTGGAGATGATGGGCCTTGTAGTTCCACATAACGGGAAGGTACCAGTTTGGGAAAGGCTGTGTTACAACCTCCATTGGCATACCTATGTTATAAACCAGTAAACATCTACCAGTTTCAGCTGGGTAATTCAACTCTCCCTGGACTTTGTTCTGTATGCTGTCCCTTGTAGATGGGATTTGAGGTTTGCCTGCACTGTTAGAGCCAGGGTTGCTCTGGAACGCTTTTGTTGCATTGTTAATAAGGACTGAATACCCTCCAGACAAAAATGAGAGCACTTGGTATGCATACTTGGAATGCAAGTGGGGGTACAGTAATTTAAAGGAATGCTGTTACTGAGAAATAATTATGTTGGTCCCATTAATGCACTTAAAATCCTCCCAAATGTGTGTTTATGCTGCTTTAACACCAGCCTTTGTTTCCCTCATGGTGGCTGCTGTGGAAAATGAAACAGAGCAAGCCTAATGCCGGCTGAGTTGCTGACAGCCTGTTGCTCGTCCAGCTCTTTATGCAGTGCTTACTCTGAGCACCATTCCTTGCCTGGCCTAGCCTCCATACGGACCCTTGCTTCATTGTGATACTCTGCAGATGGATTTTTGGACTACAGCTCATCACTCATAACTGCGGTAAATGTACGTCATTGCACAGAGCTCATCTATAAGGGCCAATTTATGGCTGCAGTCCTAAAATCTGCACATCAGGTTTATCTTGAGTAATGCCTTAGTTCCTGGGTAGCATCCATAAGAATTACCTGCTGCTCTCGGGGGGACCCACTTCTCTTCTGCCTTATCTCCCTTGGAAATCAGGAAAGCACTTAATCACAGTGAGATGTGAGATGCTTGCAGTGGCCTCTTTGATTTACACCCCAGTCTGTGCTCTCTGTTTTGAACCCTTCAGTGCTAGTAGCTGGCAGTGGTGGGAACAGGCCTGCAAAACAGTACAACTTTGTGCTGAATTGGCTCAGAGGATGGGCATACTATGGATAACTTCTAAGTGGCTCTATATGTAAAGGACTGCGGAACCTCCCAGCGATCGACAGTGATTGATCAGGACAGATAGCAACCATGCAATGGCCAAATGTATGTCATGGGGCTCTGGCTAGTAAAAGCGTAGTTTGGAGGCAAGATAAGTTGAGAAGTGGGTCAAGACAGGTACACACTGACCAAGGGCAAAAATCCATTGGAAGATCCACTAGGAAATGCCTAGAATCAGCAGGGGGCCTGCCTCATTGTGGTCATTTCTACATGCTTTGTCATCATATGTATCCTTATAATGGATTCATGCTTGTGGATTTATATTGTGCCATCTCCAGATATCTCAGAGTGACTAATCATAATGTTTAATTGTATAAAGGGGTCCATGTCCCTTTAAAAGCTCAGCACAAGGAAACAATTCCATGCCTCATCTAGCCTGAATAAACAATGTCAAAATACTGAATTAAAACAGCAACACCCCTGCATGGGAAACAATTAACAAGGAGTGAGGTAACAGGAAGAGTTAATCTCAGCTGATCCAGAACACAGATATTTAGAGTGTTCAGAACACAGATATTTAGAGTGTTTTGGCGTGGCTCCCCAACTGTACCGGGCAATGGATTCCATGTGCATGGCTATCATGAATGGATGTCGGCTCAGATATGCCAGGGGCAGGGCAGGCATGTGGATGTCCCAATTGCTACCCTGAGGATCTTTTGGACTATGCTTCCCATAAGCCCCCACCAGCATGACCAGTTGTGCATGAAGCAGCTTAGGACAGCCTCTGATATGTATTTCCTCCCCACTACCCTGCCCTGCTATCCTGTCATTTCTGGAGGCTAAACTCTTATTCTAGCTGGCAAATCCCTTCAGTCAAGGTTCTGGTGGTAATTGGCTCACTTCAAGATTGTGCTAGAAGCCTGTGAAAGATGGCATTGCATAGTTTTAAATGTACCTGTTGTGTCTCAAGAAATCACAGGTAATTGTGTTCATTACCATAGAATTGTGGCAATAGTTTAAGACATGGCATTGGGGCAAAGTACTCATTACATACAAATACATATAGCGAAGTCTTGGCTACTTCTTAAATTAATCATGCAAAGCAGCCTTGGGTGGCATGCAGAAATAACAGGTGGAGGCAGCCCTTATTTCTTTCTCTCTGGGCTATTTTTGTCCATTCCAAATGGTCCTCCATTTGCTTTTCCTCGGTCTAAGTTCTGAATGCATACGGCAACAATTGTGGATCAAGTCAGCTATGGGAATTTTAATTCTGAGCAGAAATTAATGAATGAATAAGGCTGTAGGAAAAGGGTCAAGCATCCCACTTTTCTCCCAATCTTTCACTCAAAGCTGCTTTTCATTAAAAATCACCATCAGCATGTCAGACCTTCATTACATGCATTTGTACTTATTGTACAGTTTGCTTCTTAGTTTATATTTACTAAAGGCTCTTGTGTGAAAATTATATTTATTTTAGAACTGGTAGTTTACCAGTTTATCAGCAGATTCAATTGAACTGTCTGTTCAATATAGTTTATTTGAATATACATTTTAAGAGGACTGTGTGTTGTTCTCATTTGTTTCTACACTGATTAAAAGGTCTGTTGCCAGGAAAGCAAAATTCCACTACCATTTTCTGTGCTTCCTATTACTTTGAACAGTTTCCCTGGGAAAAGTAAGATAAACTGGGCCTTGGCTGCACAGACTGCATTGTGACACTCAAAGTTTCCTGTCCAAAACTATTGATGTGGTCAAAGGAATGACCCCTGCCCACTATTTTGGTGCCCTGCCTGGCCTCCTCCTTGTCTTAATTTGAGAAATCCACACTGATTACCTGTGGAAAGGGTTACAGAGACCCCTAAGAGTACGGTAAATTCCACTGCCTCTACACATTCCAGTGTTTGCTTATACAAGCACAAGACAAATGCCTTCCCTTTTATTTGTAACCAGCAATTGCCTCTCTAAGGGGATCCCATTCTTTCAACATGATCTTTCCCAAATCTGTAACTGCCCTGGAGTGCCAGCATTCCCCTGAATTCTTCTTCTGGAATTCCAGCACGATCATCTTTCCTTCTGTCTCCTCATTCTGAGTTCTCTCTCTTCCATGATTTTTTAGTTCCCCTCCATTTTTGAGCTAGGTTTGACAGCCCCATTTTTTTTGTATGTTCCATGTATGCCCTAGAACAGCTTCCTTCAATCTAACTATGTTGGCTGGGGATGATGGGAGTTGTAGCCTAACAGATCCAAAGGGTACCAGTGATGAGAATCCTGACCTAAAATCCACAGTTCCTCTACTTCTGGATAGGGCAGGATGGAAGAACTCTCCCTCTCTCTCTCTCTCTCTCTCTCTGTCTTGCACTCTCTTTTCCTGTTTCTTAATTTTTTAAAAACCCTACTGCAATTCCTTCGCTTTCCAAAATTCCAACAAGAAATCCATTTGTGTGCACCCATATATTCCCCATTTGACTGAATCATTCTTGTTATCTATCATCTGGCTTTGCTGGAATGTAAACTATCCTTTCCTTTCTCTGTATGTACACATTGATAAATAAAGCATTCTGGATAAAAAAAATAAAGGCATGTCAAATCCCATGTTCTTCAAAAAGAGATAATTCATTGTGTTTATAACATTTTTCTTTTTAAAAATGACAAATGTTGGGTGTAATATCTTGGGGTCCATGAATATAGCCAGGATGAGGAATTTGCATAAAATACAACTTTAGTCCTGCAGCAGTAGTTTCAGAACTCTCTGAGTACTAACATGATGTTCCTCTTTTCTTATTATAGTTAATTTGGTCCCATCATAGGGAATCTCCCTTAAGGTAGGCTATGTCTACAGTGAAGCTAATTTCCCAACTGTTGCATCTTATCCCAGGTAAGTGGCCCCAAATGGTGTCCAAGTCATGCTCAGCCCTCTGTCTGCCCCTGATATGCCTATGGTTAATCTCAGAGCCCAGTGGCAAGTGTGAGCTGACTTAAAGAAATTCTTTTACTCAGTCTCCTAACTGAGATCTGGGTGCTATACAAAGTGCATTTCCTTTCTTGCTTTTCGACTACAACCTCTCTAGATGCCACTGTGGTATAGCAAAATGGTGCATATATACAAACAGAAATACAGATTTCTTTCTCTTTTGTTATATAATATTACAGTGCTGCCCAGCTGCACATTAAGGGGCAAACTACACATTACATTCAGAGATTAGTTAGCACTACCTCAGGAAATTTCAGTGCTATTTAATACTAGGTGCAGGAAGGAGGCCAAGTATAACCTTTTCCTCCCAGCCATAAACCCGACATGCTCCTTCCCTGAACTGCAGTTAGCCTTAAGAAAAATGTTCCTATTGAAATGGGGAGCATAAGCACCAGAAATTTCAAGAAGATAGGACCGATTTTCACAAAAATAGAACAAGAATGTTGCAATGTATTTGAATGGGAGTCCCTCCCTAGATATGGTCACTTGGCACCTTCCTGGCAATTTCAGACAACAGGTGAAATATATTATCTTGGACCCTTGATGGCATTTGCTTGCCTATTATGATAGCCACCATTTTATTTTTATTTTTTTCCTTCTGCTCAGTAGTTGTATTACTTTTTATTGTTATCCTTGTTCAATCTGCTGCCTTGTTTGCTGTTGTTTCTACATTGTTTTGTTGTATCAACATGTAAGCTGGCTTGAAGGGTTTGCTGAAAGGCAAGATATGCTCCCTCAGATACCTACATATATTCATCAATCAGAACTTGTCCTTAGTATGTATTTCCTGAAAAGGATACCAAATACAAGTACTTACAGAGTAAGGAAGGCCTTCCTGTGTTATGTGCATCCATGGCTAGAGCAGAAACATGCACAAAACCCCTCTTCCTCTGCCCGACCTTTTATCCCAGTACTCCACTCAACCTTCTTGCTCATTCCAAGATCTATAGAGTGTTGCCTAATTAATGGGCCTTCTCAGTAGTGGCACCTTCTGGCACAGCCTCCCACATGAGAAGCAGAGACTACGGCAAACTTCAAAAGCTTCTCCAAAGCATGCTTATTTATAACGGCATTCCTTGACCTATAAGAAACTGTGACACAACCCTGTTCTATTGTTTTTGCTGTAATGTTTTAAATGATTCATTGTTTATTGTTTTTATATTACATTAGATTCAGCTGGCATTACATGAAGTGGTGTAGTAGTACTATAAATAAAGAAGTAACAAGAGTGACAGTAAGCCTCACCACTTGCCAATTCAACAGATAGCATTGGAGGCAATCGTCTTGAATAAGAACAATGATAATTTTTCAGGAATTCCATTTCCCTGGGGTCACTTCTTGGGCGATGCTAATGCAAGCCCTACCTATAATGCTTGTACTCCATGCCAAATGCTAGAAGAAGCTCTTCCAGACATGCCATCTTGCAGAAGGTCCAATGAACCGCTGGAAACCCTGGCCATGATTACAAGAAATGACCCAGGTTTGAGCTCAGCATTAGCCCTCTGCAGTGGGAAAGGCTCTGATCCTCAGAAGCACCTCCACCCATTTTCCAGGGTCCACATTGCAGGAGGATTCTCTGATCCTCTAGCACAATATTTGGAAAGGAGTGTAGGCATCTGCTTCCACCAGTTTACTACACACACCTAAATCCACATCCAACGCATGTGTGTTGGCACATTGATTGGGAGCACAGCTCCTCCGCCCAGGAAGCGAGAGTGATGTAGAATGGTCTGTAGGTCAGAAAGATGCCTAGGACAAGATGTGCAAGGTTTGTGCCCGGCAGCGATCCTTGTAGGACCCAGTTCTCCTGGCTGCGAGACTGGCTCTGGGCCATAGCTTGGGTCTTGGCACACCAATGAGGAGAGAAGGGCGGTGTGGTCACAGCAGCCACTGCTGTTCTGCTGTTTCCTTCTGGGTAGTGGCCCCCACTGAACATGCTCATAGCCCCTACGTGATTCAGCAGGAAGTCTGCTTCGGTTCAGGGGCACATGCAAAGTAGCCCTGTGTTTCCTTTGGTGCTGGCTTGAGCACTCACACCCTGTGTACTTTCAAGATGAACCACTGGCCTTTCTTTAGAAATCCCAAAGGGGAAGGTATGGACTTCAGCAGGATGAAATAGCACATGGATTCCCCCAACCCTCCGCTCTCCAACAACCAGGCTTTTAGCCATGCCCGAATATCCCCATTTGGGCTTTTTACTGCCACTACTGTCATTGTTTCCAGTGCAGAAAAGCAATCATGCGATCACAGGCTGTCACAGGAGCTTCACAGGGGGGCAGCATGTGTCAGGTCGCACTTAATCTTGACATTTTAAAAGAAAAATAATCATTCTCAAGCATATGCAAATAGGAGACCCTTGGAGCTCTGCACAGAACAAGCCCCTGCTCATGAGTTCATAAAGCTTAGCCAAAATGTTCAACATGAGATGAATTGTCTCCGTAAAGGCAGCCACAGCCCTGAATTTGCAAGAGCTGCACAGGGCTATCAGGGATGGGGCATTTGGGAGGGCGTTCATTCACAGGCCACTGCAGGTCAGAGATGACTTGATGGCCTGCAACGACAAGAAAAGCTGAAATATTAATTTGCATGTCTTTCTTTGCTAGTTTGCTTCATAAAGTTAGGCTGAGGCATACCTAACCTTTTGTGGATCGGGTGTGCATGATGGGCTGTTCATTTAATGCCATCGACTAATCCTGTTAAGTACAAATGACTGCACACGTAGCTGCATGTGGAGGATAGGCTTGAGTCTAGAGTGGTTTTATCATGGTATGAGGTCAAGCTGATAATTGCCAAACTGTTTCTCCTGGTGGTATTCACAGCAGAACTGAATTTTCTCGAGTCCTGTGGGCACACTCAGAGGCTATGCAGTTGCCCAGAGCACTGGAAACTTGGAGGAAAAAACAGATGAAGCCGAGGAGCTGGCCAAAAGCATGTGTCAAAACAAAAAGATTTTTTGACAATAAGTGACATGCAAAACAAAATGAAAAATACCATTCCAGCACAGCCCTGTCTTCAAGCGTGGCTGCTCATATGACCTTCATAACCATTTCATTAGACAGCAATTGCTTAATGAAACACAAATGTGCCAGTGAAGTAAGTGGTTTTCAGCTGAGAGCCTGCAATGCACACCACATGTTGCGAATCCAAAGCTAATCACCAATATTTTGCATCTTGCTATGTGGCTGCAATATGTGTCATTGCCATCAGGGTGGACCCGAGACATCCAAATGCAAATCAGTGCTGCCTTCCCCCAGCCGCTGGCAAGAGGGAAAGTACGCAGGCAAACCAAGTTCTTATGAAATCAGAGGCAGACATTCTTCCCTCCTTGTCAGTGCAAATGCAACCATAAAACATCTGCTGTCCTTCTGACACCCCAAATCAGCTGCCTGGGGGCATCTGACTCACTGTCTGGCAGCAGGGCCAGCCTTGATACAGGCCCATTTCATCTGGACAGGGGACAAGAAAGAAGCACAGGCTCCACATATTTAGCAGGGTGCGTGAAAAAGAACAGAGAAGGGGAACAAGATAGTAAGGAGTTGAAAAGGGCAACCACATATGCCTAAAATGTTCTTGTACAAGGAGAAGAAATTCTGTGACCGTTTGTTTTAACATATGCACACTGCATAATATTTGAGCTGGGCTTCTGCAAAAAGGCACACCAGCAAGAAGTTCACCTTAAGATGTAATGAAAAGGAAATGTTGTCCAATTTGAAGCTAAAAAGCACTTCATGACACTTCCTCAATGATGACTGGGAAGGTGGTAGAGGACCAGTTTCCTGAGATAGTCTCGGCATCCAAATCTCAGAAATCTCGGTTTCCTGAGATGGCTCTTTTCATGCCATCAGTCCCAGCTTATTTATGGAGTTGTACTGGAGAGTTCAGATGATGATGTGCTTCAGTTGTAATTCTGGCTCCCTACCACTTCTTCCAGTATTTTTTCTGATGCAAAAGGGAAAAAACACCTGTTTAGAAGAAAAGCATGAAATAGCTGTGCCCAGCCTTAACTGTATGTGCTAGGAGCCCTGTGTCAGGAAGCATCTACACACTCGTTTTCTCTTCATTTAGCTCCCATTATTCAAACTCAATTTTGTCAAAAGACAAGGCAGAGGCAGACACCCTTCTCCTAGCACCCAGATTTCACTTCTAGTCAACACAGAGTTGACTTGCCTTTGTGGATCTCTGAGAGTCACAAAGGCCTTGCTCCGGGTCACATGAATGCTAGTTGGGGAAAGCTCATGTCCCATCCTGTAACAAATGTTAAGGTAGGGATTCCCCATGTGTTATATGGCTTGAAAAATTCATACTTCCACATAGCTTAGGTCAGGCGAAATCTAGCGTGCCCAGCTTCCCTGGATACAACACACTCGTACTATTCAATAGTCTGGCCCTGATCCACTTGAGCCAAACAGTCCCGACGTGTCTATGTTACGTGAAGACACACTTCGATCCATCATTAGTTCCATGGTTATGCAAGGGTTATTTAACCCACAAGGGTAGGGTTCACACATCATGACGATTCCTTGAGGGTGAAGTACCCAAAAAGATACCTGGCAAAATGGCAGTTGATGGAGAGTTCATTTTATCATTCAAGCCAGCCCGTTGGGTACTGCTGTCTTTATCTCCTCTTTGCACATGTGCACAAGCTTTTCTGCAAGGAAAATGCACAATGAGACATCATGCAAGTTTAGACAGAACCAAGCTCTACAATTCCCAGCATGGCTGGCTGGTGAAAGCTGAGAGTTTGCAAGACTATTTTTTTTTTACTGAACAAGAACAGGATTGCACCTTAAATGTTACACCACACTTTGAACCTTAGCAACAGATGGGTCTTTGTGTTTGGAATGCACATGGATAATGTGAAGTCTTAAAAATGGATAAAAGTTACTAGCCTGAATGTGCAAATGTGCTGAGAACCACTTCCAAACAACAAGGCATGGGATCGGGCCTAGACAGCCACTTCCACCTGAGAGGCAGCCCAAAATGCATCACCAGCTGCTGCCACCACAGATCATTCTCTGGACCTGTTGCCGATTAACCCATTTACAGGACAATCCAGGCTCAGTCCAAGACATTTCATTTCCTGAGATGCTCCAGAGAGTCTGGGTGCATAGCAGCCAAATGTCAGCCAAATTTGCTGGTACACGAGGCAGAAAATCCCCCAACCCCTCACCCCATTCGTAGCAGTAAAAATACAGCAAAAAAGTAGCTAAAGAAGTGCTGGTCTTTCACAATGCCTCAAATCTGCTCTCCTAAGAGACTGCCTCACGCTTTCAATTAGTAAGGCATATTCCTTTGTTGACTCAAGAGGTAAGCTCCATTGAGCTCGATGGGATTTTCTCCAGGTAAAGTGTCTGTGTGATTGACACCTAGATCTCTTGCAGTCTTTTCTTCAGTTATCTTTGGGCTTGTGATTGATCACTATTTACCACTGAACAGTCTTCTATCTACCTGAGAGATACACCTTCACGTTCATGATTTAATGGAACCAGAGGATGCTCAGAAAGGAAAGACAGGAAACCTTCTTCTTTCCCTGATCCTCCATAGCAGCAGGAACTGTGGTAGGCACAAGCAACAGAGTAGGCAGCAATGGGAATTCAGCTCAGAAACTTGGTCTTGGAATCAAAGTGATTAAAGGCAGGAAGTTCAGAGAGGAAAGGGAGGGTCCTTCTTCGTGCCCAATTCACACCATTGTGTTTTGTTCCCACTCCACAATGCTGTGAGCTGGGGCTGAAGCATCAGCAATCCATGAATTTCCTGCCCTTTTTGTGCTTCTGCATCCTCCACACTTTTTCTTTTTCTTTGCAAAAGTCAGTTTTTATCCTGAAAGTATACAGAAAAGGGCACACTTTAGCCCTTTTGCCCAGGGCTTTAGCCCTTTTGCCTGGACTTTTTGGCTGGTTCCCACAGCACAGCAGTTGGGGCTGCTGACCAGGGAAAGGGCACTCATGCTATTGAAATGCAAACAGTGCACCAAAAACCTTCCCTCCGCCTCAGAACTCCTTGCCCTAATTGCCAAAGAGTCTGTTCCCATAAGCTCTGCATACTAATTACTCTTTTGTCTGAAGGAGCAGTTCTTTGAACTGGGGACCCAGAAAAGCAGACCAGAAATGTGGAAATGTCTTTCGCAGAAAACCATCTTCATGACTAGGATCTAGCTTCACTGCAGGTGTCCATTAAAAGCTGCTGTTGCAAAGAGCCCTCTTAATTGTAGTCTGCACTTAGAAAGCTGTTTATATGTGAATCATCTCACTGCCTGAATTTGAGGAGTTTCATCGCAGAATCATAGATTAAAAGAGTTGGAATGGGCCAGAGGGCCATCAGATTCAGCCTCCTGCTCAGTGCAGAACTCCAAGTTAAACCATCCCTCTCAGATATCTGTCCAGTTGCATCTTGAATGCTTCTAATGTAGGAGAGCCCACAATCTCCTTAGGTAATTAGTTCCATTGTAGTACCGCTCTAACACTAATGAATTTTTCCTGGTTTATACCTTGAATCTGGCTTTCTGTAACTTGAGTCATCTCCTGTACTCTGGGATGATAAAGAAGAAATCCTGACTTTCCTCCATGTGACAACCTTTCAAGTACTTGAAAAGTGTGATCATATCTCCCCTCTTCTTGAAACTAAGTATGTCCAGTTCTTTCAATCTCTCCTCATACTCCTTTGTTTCCAGTCCCTGGATCATCCTTATTGCTGCCATCTGAACTCTTTCCATCCTGTCCACATCTTTCTTAAACTGTGGTGTCCAGAACTGGACACACTACTCCAGATGGGGCCTGACCAGTACTAAGTAAAGGGGAACTAGTACTTCATGTGATTTGGAAATGATACTTCTATTAATGCATTTGCCCTTTGTGCAGCCATGTCACATTGCTGACTCATATTCAGCTTGTAATCAGCAACAATTCCAAGATCCTTCTCACTTGCATCATCCTTGAGCCAAATATTCCCCATCGTGTAGCGATACATTTGGTTTCTTTTTCCTAGGTGAAGAACTTGGCATTTGTCCCTATTGAATTTTATGGTGCTTTCAGACCAGTGCTCCAGCCTATCAAGATCACCATGAATCTTCTTTCTGTTGTCCAGTCTATTAGCTATCCCACCCAATTTTGTGTCATTTTCAAATCTGATCATCGTTCCTTGCACTTCATGTAAATCATTCATGAAAATGATGAAGAGTACTGAGCCCAGGATCAAAACCTGTGGTACCCCACTTGTTATGTCTCCCCATAGGATCTAGGAACATAGGACACTGCCTGAATCAGACACCAACCCATCTGATTTCCTCTGATTCATGGTGACTGCCAGTGGCTCTCTTTCAGGTAAGAGTTTTTTTGCTCTACCTGGAGATGACGAGGATAGAAAGCAAGGGTCCTTCAGCATACTCCACCACTGAACTATGACCTCTCCACATAGTCCTGGTAAATTATCCACTCCATAGATTATCTAATCCATATCTACCTAAAGTCTCAAATTCATAATTTATCCAAATAATCTAATCCACATAGTCCACATACCTGATTAATCACACATAGCAAGGTGAAACACCTGAACAGCCTGTTTTATAGAGTGGTACCCTGCAATCTGCATAGCAACTATTTTCTGTGCACAGGATGAGGGTTCTCAGACAACATGGAGGACATTGGCTGCTCAGGTGTGTCTGTTGCTTTCTGGCACATCACCCTCTTGAAAGTGAAGGGGCTCCCACACTCAGCACTCAGCAGCTTCCCCAGACATTGTGCCTACAATCTCCTCTGCAGACGCATGCCCTTTTCCTGACCCAACCTTCTGCTCCAAAGCAGGGCGTGAAACAGAGCATGTTACCCTGACCACAGGGATGCTGCCTGTCACAGCATCTCCATAGCGTGTTCTCTCTGGGTCCCTGCCATAATGCACAGCACGGCTTGCCCTCACACATACAGGTCATTTCACCTTGCGGTAAGGAGAATGAGGAGAACTTGCCACAGGGATGCAGTTTTAAATGGTGCCCCTGCAGCCCATAGAGTTCATACCCACTTCTGTGTAATGCAATGGGGCTGAGATCAGCGGGTGCCATGCTGCTGAGCGACTCAGTCAGTCCTTGCACTGGGTGCAGCAAGCATCTTTCTAGTGCCTGAGAGCTGCTGGGAAATGAATCTCCTGGAGTTCTTTGCTTTCTGCAAGCACATTGTGGTCCCTGTTCTGCCTGCCCTCTTTTTCTTCGATGCCAGGATTTCTTAGGTTTTGACTGTGCTATGGCAGTGAGCCTTGCCCAATAAGTGAGCTCCAGGAGCTCATGTCCAGGCTCAATTTTCCTGACCCACCAAGTCACATGGACTGAAGAAGGGCTGCATTTCTCTGTCTTATTGAGAGCTATTTCGCCAATATTCTCCAGCAGCAGGCGGCAACTTGTGGCATCCAGGTTTTATTTATTATACTTGCTTACTGCCCAACAGCCAAAAGGGTGGTCTGTTGGACTGCAATTCCTATTGTGCCCCACCCATGCCTATGCTGCCTAGGGCTGATGGAGTTGCAACTCAGCAACAAACACATCACCCAAGAATGAGTTTTTAGAGTGTTTCATAGGATAACCCCCGGAATGTTGTCTGTGTACTAACAATTGTGTGGCACAGGGGCAAACTGAATGTGATTTGAACATTGCATCCAGTGGCTCTGCATGTGGCAACATTGCTCATGCTTTGCATGCAGATGGACCTGGAATTGATTCTCAGCAATGATCCAATTGGAGGTGGAAAAGCCCCTTGTCTGAAAGCCCATCGGGCTTCTCCGAGTCTGTGTCAAGAATCTTGAGCTAGACGGATGGGTGATCAATGTAAAGCAGATTCCCAAGGATGGACAGATATGTTTTGTGTGCATGGGATTAAGCATTTTAATGCTTGAGCAGACAGAAGTAAGCCAAGAACTGACTTTAAGGAAGTAGACACAAACTCTCTTGAACTTTCAAGTATATCATTTGAATGGAAAACAGCTCCTGCTTGAACTGATTCCCAAAGATGATTTGGTTCAGAACTGGAAACTAAAGGCACCCAGCATCAGAACTGAATTGACCTTTTCATGCTACTTTTCATAGCTAAGTGCCCTCTCTGTTTATATGTGTGTGTAAGAAATTATTCATCTTTTCCCCCATGGAAACACACAAACAACCAACCAACACCAAACTCATTACTCTTATTTGCAAATAAGTTTTAATTTAAATATTTTCCAGGATAAGTAAAAGGGCTACCTCCCCACCCCCACCCTCCCCTTCACGGCAGCATGGACATGCTAACAAAAATCCTGCCCCCACCCGGAACTGACAACAAAGACGACGATAACCAACCAGCCAACCAACCTCATTCCTCCATCCTTTTCACTGGTGTTCACAGATGGAGAGCTGGCGAATCTCCAGCCTCTGACATGATGTCTGAAGCAGCTGGAATTCATTTTCTTCCTTCAAATCTACACGGTTTCATATGAAGTTGTAGCTTGGCATGGATGAGTCTATCTGGGAGTGTCCAGTGCAAGAGAAAATAAGTCCACTGCATTTATTTTCTGCTCAGTGCTTGTTGAGCAAGGATGTGTTTACCATCTCTGTGTACACACACACATACACACGCGCTCACACACACGATCACTTTACAAAATGGAACCATGTCTATTTAGAAATGGGTCATATCTAGAAATGTTTGCAGGTAAAACCAGATCTCCCCCCACCCACCCACCCTCAATATAAAATTAAGATGGTTGAGATGGTTGACATTCATAAAACCCTCTTCCTAGTTTGCCCCCCATTTTCAGGGTGCTTTGATGGGACATCATGTACCATTTGTCAAGCAGCCACTGCTTGCGGCTCTGCTTCCTGCCAAGTCCTTTGTGAGAGGGTGGCTATCTTTGAAATGTTACATTGCAGTTAGGTGGTACAGCGCTTCTAGGGCTGGTTTCTCTTCCTTTTTATTTGATTTTAGTTCAAATTAGGTTCAAGTTGGAATGGAAAAACAGGAAACACTGAAGAGACAAGTCACAAAATCACACACTGCAGTTTGTGGTGGGAACCAGTTGCTCTGTCCCCACGCCATTTGGTTTTCTTCTTCTTCTTCTGGTTCTTCTCTGGGACTTGTTGCCTGTTTAGGAACACAAGAGAAACACCAGCACCATTTAATGAATACGAGAATGAGCTATTGTTTGTTTGGAAGAATATCTGTATCTGTCAACTAGTAACTTGCACTTGATGCAAATGTATAGGCAATGCCAACTGGCTAAGTGCTGAATGCAGAAAGGGTTGAGTCGACCCTTCCCCTTCTCCCCAAGAGCGTCTTTGTTCACAAGCAGGGAAAGGGAGGGCTTTATTTGCACATGTGTGCCCACACTTTGATAGACAGGGGTGTGGGGAAAGGATTTCCCTGCTTAACAGCTGGGGCAGAGCCATGACCTGCAGGGACAGCAGATTAACCATTATGCCAAGTACTTGGCTAATCAGAGCCAGCAAAACTGGGGGCCTTGCTGAGACTAAATTAGCACAATCTGGTAAAGGGTGCCCAGCGTGCTCTCTGCATGTAGCATCTTGAAAAATCCCCATCTGTTAACCATTTGCATTTCAAAATCATCTCCTCAGGTGTTTCTTTCACTACAGAGTAATAGAGATGGGTTTCCATATTGCATCTAGTATATGGGGACAGAAATGTACATCCAAAAATACATGGCAGGGAAGAAAGACTTAAGCACCACCACCACCACCACCCCAGCAGACAGAAAAAGACAGATGGATGGACAGACAACTCAGTGTGCTTCCAGACAAGGCTTTTCCTGTGCTACCACAGTGCCTCTTTCATGGAATATTACAGGAGGTCCAAACATCATCTTCAACTTGTAGGCCCCCCACTGTTTCCTACCACTTTGCCTTTTTTGTTTCCAGAAAATAAAATCTGTTAAGTGGAAAAAAGCAGAAATAGCTGTACAATGCCTTTTGAGTGTAAGCTTCAGGAGATGTCTTCTTAATCTGTTACAGCTGATGGGAGCTGTAGTCCAAGCATCTGGAGGATATCAGGTTGGGCAAGGTGGTTCTAATCCACTACTATTTTACTAAGGTTTGGGACATCTTAGGCCGGGGTGTGAGGGGCACCATTGGACACACCTTGCTCCCACCTCCTTTCCCACAATTACAAATCTTTTGGTAGATTCCCAGATTTTGTTCAGTGTCTTCCTGCATTCTGCAAGGTTAAAATACCTCTCCAAAGTCTTAGTGGCTGGCAGCAAAAAGTTTAAGTTAAAATACTTTCCATTTTTGCCTTTGGCTTTGCCTGCTGCCCTAAAAAGCTCTCCTGAAATGGAACTTGGCCCTCCATTTGAAAGAGGTTGAGAAGTGAGATGCTGCACTCTAGGTCTCAGCCAAAGGGTTCTTCTTCCCAGCCCAGGAACAACTGACTTTACACATACAAAGTGTGCCTTGATCTACAGCTCATCCCTATTTCAAGCTCATTCTTTGACCTTCAAGCTGGCCCTTTGCCACCTCCCCTGAGAGACTTGGCCCAAATCAGTGCCTACAGGAAGCAGAAAGTGGCAATGCTCCATCTATGGGGCAAACAAAAATTGTATTGTATAGAAATTTGTTGAAAAGGCACGGTAAAATAATGCACTGCAGTATGGATACAACTCTGGTTCTGAAATGCGGTTCGGGTGTCAGACCAAGAGAAGCAGCATTTATCAAGCTTTCCCACCTGCTAAATCCCCCTTCGTTGTCCGTGCCTTCTCTGCTAGCCAGAATAAGCCGGAAGAGTTTGCAATGACTGAAAAGCTTGTACAGTGTAGAAGTCAAGTCTATGCTGCTGATTCCGTGCTGGCAGGCACACAGAGCCTCTATTCTAGCAAGGCTTCCTGGAGCATTCAACAGCAAAGCAAGGATGGGCATCTTTCCTGGATGAATGATCAGTGTGGCATTAAAACAAATAATAAATATAAACTGCCCAAGTCACGTGTGCCAGATGTCCCATTACAACTAAGGCTGCAGCAAAAGAAGTTTGCAATACAGCACAGAGGTCCATTCGGGATGGTTGGTTTTTCAGGAGAAAACCCAGCTAATGCTGCAATAGGAGAGATGGGGTTACAACACAGGGCCATGTTGCCACGTCGGTGCCTCCCAGAGTTGAAAGCCCTGCAGAATGGTATATTAAAAGAGAAGGCTGCCCTTAAAAAAGGGCACTGCTTCTGCTCGAAGGTATGTGACCTTTGCTAGCCACAGTCTCCCCAGGGAAGTGTCTATGACATGCAACTAATGAGATTGCCAGGACTGGTGATCTTCACAGAGAAATAAATGGAGAAAGAAAGGCATGTATTTAGCACTGCCCCCATTCCTAAATGTGAGTATCAAGTATTCCTCTAAAAGCCTTAGTTAAAATATTTCTATTTGGTAGGAAGCACAAACACATATCTTTATTTTTCTTTTGTAATTTTCCAACCAGACTTCCAGTGCTAGCACCATCCATAATTTGGCTATGTTGGGTTTTTGGCTTCCTTGTCAGAATTTTTGTCTCTAGAGAATTGTAGGTGACTTTTAGCAAGAAGCTGTCATGTATCTTCTCCCACACACACTTCTTTTAAAAACAAAACACACACTCCTCAAATATCTGAAGAAGTGGTGTGGTCAGAAGCATAACCTCACTAATTTCTCACTGGATGGAAAATAAAATAAACCACAATATTTTAATCACACAAGTTTTGTATTAACCCCATGAAAATCTGATTAGGCATGCAGCATTTGTGATGAGTCACAAGGAGCTTTTCATTATAGGTTGTTAATCCAATGTATCTACTTTCAGTTTTGTTGCAGAACTGGGATCTGAGCGCTATACAAAGAACATTTCATTTCCTACTTTTCTGCCACACAACCTGTAGGTAGCACGGCGGCTCAGCAGAATAGGAAGAATTCACAAGTGGGAGAAAAAAATACTTCTTTTGCTTTTACAATACCATGTTTTCCCTGTTCTGAAAAGAGTTGCCAAAAATTCTCTCAAGATACAAAAGCAGAACTGGAAGGTCACAATGTCACCTAAACAACTGTGTGTAGGAAACTGCCTTGTATAGAAAAAGGAAAACCAGAAAAGCACCTTGATGGCACTTATTCGCAGAGCAGACTGGAGCTATTTTATCCCCATCCCAGTCCAGAATGACACAGTCCCACGGAGACTTTAGCGAAGATGCAGACCAGTCCGGGAAATCATGCCATGGCCAACGGGACTCGGGAGTCACCCGCATTTTTATAAAAAGACAGTGCTTCTCTTGCTCAGGCCTACGCTATGAATTTAAAACCCTCCCTGAGTGGGATGGCTGCTTAGATGAAAAATGTTTTTTCTCTGCTTCCTTGTTCTTCATGAACACCGTTTGCTTTTCAGGTGGTGGGAGGGAGACGCAAGAGACAATTGAAGGGCCCACATGAGGAAAATGCCTGAAGATGGGCCTGATCCCGCCTGGAACCAACACAGGCCTCAAAGCCAACTTTCGTTCACTGGCCTCTCTGACTGCTGGCTCACACGTGGGAACGCGCTGCGCTTTCCTCACAAACAAGAGGTCCATGGAATGACTTGAAACACCCAGGAAGGAGGGGATTTGAACCCACTTCTCCCAGTTTTGAGTCACTTGTATCCCTTTCCTCAGGGTAAGTAGGGGAAGCAGCTTGGAGGACACTTCCTTGACTGGAACTGGACAGCCCTGTCCTGTTTGCCACAACACTGGGTGCCCTTTTGTGGCTAGGATGGGATATAGAAGGGCCGGGCTGCACAGTCTGGCCTGGTGTGTCCCCGGTGCCAAGTTTACTGATGGGGAAATGGATTTGAAAGCAACGCGAATGATTCCAGCTGCATCTGCACTCCTCCCCTGTTTGTGCTGCCAAAATGAGATGGGCTAAGTCCTAAATTAAGCTGGTGTGTGTCCCTAGCTTGATAGGGCCAATTATCTGCTCACAATTCAAGTAGCACAGAGCAAAAAGAAAACAAGAGAGATTACACATGCTTTCCATACTTTTACACTTCCTTATGATAGGAGAAAAAAATGAAAAATGCAGAATGTATCAAAAGTGACATTTGAACTAGTTCTCTCCCCCCCCCCCACCCACACACATACTGTTCATCAATTAAAACAAGCAGGAAATTTATATTGTTTAGGAATGGTAGTTTAGCCATCAGTCTGCTAAATAAAAAACAGACTGTCATGCAGATTTCTAGTGTGTAAGAAACTGGTCTCAAAAATACCCAGAGGCTAAAACCGATTTACATGAACAGACCTCTGCTCATGCAATATAAGTTTCACTGTTCCTGTGGTCCCAACCTCCCTGCCCCCTCCCAAAAACAAAACAAAACAAAACAAAAAAAAAGCTCTAGAGGATCCTGCGACATAGCAGAGTAGATTTGAGGGTATACTGGGGGCTGCAAGGGGAAGGGGTAATTTGATCAGCTAGTACTGTGCATTTTGCTGGCAGAAGGACATACTTGGATACAACACTTGGTGCTTTTAGCTCCTCCTCAAAATCTATCTAGATTTATTCTCAGCTTAATCAAAGTGAATTCCAGTGCTTATGTAAGAACAATCTCAAAGCATCAACTATTCAAACAGCATGCAGTGTGACCAGTGCTGCGGGAGAGCTGCAAAAACTTATGGAAAAGCTAAACCACTCTGCAGGGGACACCCTGAAATCCAGAAAAAATTAGACACATTTCCCAACTCCTGAGGGGCACAGATGCAAAAATGAATAGAAGCAAATTTTCCAGGTCGAATTACTTAGCAGGCAAGATGTGTAACAATTCAGCAAAAGAAAAAAGCACTTCTTGAAGAAATGTGTAGCCAGAGTGGAGGCTGGACCGAAAAGGGGCAGATTCAGGCTTTATTCATTCCGCCACAGCGGTTTCTCAAGGGAATTGGCACTGCTGTCTGCTCAGTGGCTACATAAACAACACTTTTAAATGGACAAAGACATCTACCGCCTATGGACCTTTGCCAAAGAGAAACAGAGTGAGTGAAAGAGAAAAACCAGACCCTGCAATACAAGTAAGAGTAATGGAAAGCTAAAAAGCACAAAGCTATACTTACAAGCATGTTAACATTTAACTAGAAATTTGGTAAGAGGAGGCAGCCTAAGCCCACTTTCAGACCTTTCTTTGCACACGATCCAATCAGATTCTTTCCTTAATTTTGCTTGAGGGATAATATCCTTCACACATTTGGTGTTAGATTGGGCCATCACCACTATGAATTTTTACAAAATGTGTAAACATGCTTGCAAAACAGGCACTTTCAGAAAGGCTCTTGCAGGGCTGTACTGCCTTGTCCATTTCCCACTGACTCATTCCCTCACTCTCCTCGAGCAAGTACCTACTGACTGTCCTTAAATCTGGGATTGTGCAGAAGAGCTATTATGATGGATTGGAACCCAGTGGTTTAAAGCAAGATTCTGAGGAAATCTGTAATGCTTATGGAGCTTATCAAGGATTTCAGGATGAGACTATTGGTAAGAGAGCATCTTGGCTGCTTGCAATGCTGCCCATGCATTTCTGTCCATTCTGTTGTGACCACGTGACCCACTGTTAGTGCAATGGGAAACCAGTGCACCCCAGAGCAATTGGATATGTGCCCAAACACTTGCTTCTGGAATGGAGCAGGTCTGCAAGCCCTGCCCTATACTGGAAATGGCTTGTTTCCAGTTGGTTTAAGAAGCACTAGCTCACTGCTGTGCTAGCAACGGGTCCTGGTGGTATGTAAACAGTGTTGGATAGGCATCATCCCTACTGATGACTGTAGAGCCAAGGAGACTGTTGGGGATACTCCAGGGTGCACTCTAGGTATGCTTGGAAGCAACAGCAAGGCTAAAGAGACCTGAGCAGTAGGCACTGGTTCCGTTTCCCTATTAATTGAATGTAAACTTATCTAATTTTTCCCTTTCAAACTACTATATGAAGAAAATTCAGCATTCCTTTGAAATGCCACATTTCTCCAATCAACATATATAAAATGCTTAACTTCATTTGAATTTCAACAAAAATCTCAAATTTCAGGATGACTGAATTTAAGACTGGAGAAGTTCTCATCTCAAAACTTAGAAAAGCGGCAGACCTACTTGGCAGAATATTGCCCAATAAGCCCTTAGAACATGGTCAGAAACTCCTCAGAAGAAAAAGATCCACAGAAGATAAATTGGTGTGGAACAGGTTTCCAGAGAGGAGGAATGCTGAAAGACACTGCTATAGACCATCTCAGGATTTCAGCCCTGAAATCACCTAATGATACAATGCCCTGGCCACAGCAGTCCTGGGCTGAAAGGAATGTTCCTTGTTCCATAAAGTCCCTACACTAAAATGCAGCTGACCCAACGCACATGGCACTAATTGTGTGGACCATCTGTCATGGAAAGAGCCAATGACCATGCTGATACCTGAGACTCATCTGGATACGAGTCTGCACCTGTCCTTTGCAAATATATGAAGGTCATGGTTTGTATTCCGAAACAGAGGATGTCTGTGGATGGGGTCATGTTGAAAGTGGTGTTTAGTGAGGTGTGAACTAGCTCTGGCTTCTCCATCAATTCATGAACCTCTTGCAAATCATGTCACTATATGGCCAATTTGGCAGTACAATGGCTCACCTGATTACTCGAACAAGATCATGGAAGGCTTTGTCAACATTTAGCGGTGGGTCCTTAGCACTGGTTTCTATATAAGGAATCTGGAAAACAAAGGCCCAGTAATTCTTACAGCTATAGTATATGAAACAAGATCCCATGAGGGGATTCAAGACGGAGTAAATATACAAGTGCAAAGGAGAAATGTGATGTATTAAGTTCACAGTATCATTTTATTTTCTCCAATAGGCCTGAAGACAGCTAGTTAAGTAACTGGAAACTCAGAAAAATGAGAGCGCTTTCAGTGTGAGTTATGCTACTATAGGCAACTTAACAATTCAACAATCACCCTCAGCATTTCTTCCACTATATAGTGGAAGACACTCTCTCCCAGAAGAACATGATCTGAAGAACGTGATCTTTAATGTTTTAACCGCATAATAACATCCACCAGTGGTCAGTCCATTAATTGTGTTGCATATAACCACAGATTCTTGAGAGCTGCATCATCACCAAATTAGAATATTTCCAGAGAGAAGGAATGTATTTTAAATCATCTTAAGTATGTGGTGTGGATACATATTTACAAGAAAAGCTATATTATAGCATCTTGCACCAGAGCAAACAAATGCTGTCATTTGAAATATGTGAAATAGCTAATAATGTACCCAAAGAATAATTCTATTTTCTGATATCTTAGAAAAGGTATGCACTTGCTAGGGTTGGTGTATAAGTAGACACATGTTTATCAAGACAAACCATTAACCAAAGAGGGTTGCTTGACTTGCGACAACATGACTGCATGAAAAAAGGATGCATTTTTGTCCTCAGTCTAGCGCCAGTCACTTTAACTGGGTGCCCTTTTAATGTACCCACTCCAGTTTTGTCATACACAGAGAGAATTAAAAAGAAAGGACAACAGTATCTTAATGCATATGACTATCAAGCTGCTGTCCAAAGTTCTTCTAGATATGAGGACTTTTGGGAAACTGTGACACAGATTAACTTCTGGATAGCGTCTCTATATTCTTGAGGTGGGGTGTAGATAAAATAGTACTGAAGGAACATAAAGATGAAAGCATGTGAGTAAGGAGCGTCTTTTGGAACATACATATTCTTTACTGTAAAGTATGCAGTCTATATAAAGTCTTCATTGTAAAGACAGTCAAGCAATTCTGTTGCATGAAAATAAACTGCAGGAAACCAAAGGGTGCAGTTTTAGAAAACTGCAGCCCAAGGATAGTGATACACAAACAAGATGACTCTGAGGTCGTACTGCTGCCTGGTTCTCAATAGCTATAAAATAACAGGTGGAAATAAGGACAAAAATAGAACAGTTGGAGGGTGAGACGAACAGTGCAAAGCGTTTTGAAAAAAAACAAACCATGATGTGTGTGTTATCAGGCAGACATGGGGAGAAGAAACTGGAGGAATGGAGCCACTCTGATCATTGCATCTCTTTCCATGAGACTCTGGTATTGCTCTACCATGAATGAAAATACCCATTGGTCCTGGGTTTGGACAGTGCAGCAAATTATTATGGTAATAAAAAACCCTACAACAGGCCCTTGTTTCTTATCTTGGCTTTTGCAGACAAAACAATCTGTGGTGAGATGCCACAATGAGGTTTGCACAACAGCAACAAAAAACAATGGTCACTTGTTGTGCAAATCCAGTTAGTATTTCATATGCAGTTGCATGAAATTCCATATTGGCATTTAGTTACCTTTGGAGAGCATTCGCTTCATATGGTCCTTATAAGTTGGAGATGACTTCACAGCACATAACAACTTTAGGTTACTTACTATTATTTTAAGAAAAGGTAGCTTTAAAGTGGAGCCATTCTGTTTACTAGAGACTTCCCAAAAATGTTCTCCAGTGCCTAATAAAAGTAAAACTTTCTCTATTGTACCAAGGCATTGGAAGCTTGCAGTCCTATCACACCCACCACACTTAGCAAAACTGACTTTCAGTCTACCACCTAGGTTTCAGTTTCACCCATTATCTACATTATTCCATGTAGTGAAATCTGCATATAATGTATGTGAGTTCCTTTTTGGACTCACATCATCTTACATCTTGGATGAATACCTGTGAAGGTTGTAATGCAATTCATAACAATTTAAGCGTATGCAAGTATGCATTTCAACATGTTTTGAGAGCAATTTGTTCTGATAAAATTTGCCAACTGATGTGTCATCTGAGTAGAATTATGTGTAGAAACCAGGCAAAAGTGATGCAAGCTAGAAAAAGATGTACCTATCGATTAACTCCCTGCCATTGGTAACCAGCTAAATGTACCCTTCCTTTTTTATTTCTCTTAGTATAACATAATAGAGCTTCATGGCATTTTGTGACGTCTCTGGGAAAGCACACAGAGCACCACAAGGTTAATATGTCAATCACAAATATGATTATAGTGGTTAGGATCCCAGCAACCTGGACTCTAGCTGTGCCCCCAAGCAGTAGCTCATCTCTGCTTGAGATAATTGAGCTCTGCAACCAACCAACAAAACACTAAATGGAAATGCTAGCAAATCAGACACCTTAAGCTATAGAGATGCGATCTAAGCACTAGCATATTGTACTGGTCATACAATAGCCAAAGAACAATAAAAATAGAATAGGATGGGAAGAAACGAAAGGACATACATTGTGCTTTGCTGCCATCTCCTTTCCTTGTTCCCGGGTGATTTTTCGCAAATGCATTAGATCAACTTTGTTGGCCACCAAAATCATGGGAAAAGATTCTCTGGAGGATACGAAGAGGAGAGGATCATTACAAATGCATGCATGCCTTGGCAGAAATAACAACACTATTAAAAAAACCCAAAAGTTGTTCAAAGAATCTCACACAGTGTGTAGCATGGGTTTTCAGGTGATGCACTTTCTTTTCTTTCTCTGTATGCAGCCAGGATCCCACCAAGGATCTGCATGGGACCTATGCTAGTTTAATTGCTCAAAAAGGATCTAGAGTTAGATGCGACTAGTAAGATGGCCAAGTCTGAGAATGACTTTGAGGGTTTTTCCAGATGAGGCTTTGCTGATGCCATTGCCCTGCTTCATTCATAGTGCCTTCCCCAAATTTGTGTCTTCCAAATATATTTGGACTGTAACACCCAGAATTCTCAGTCAATGGTCCTCCTGGATGGGAATTCTGGGAGTTGTGATCCAAATACTTCCAAAAGTTGGGGAAGGCTGTCATAGGGGATTCAGAGGGGATTCAGAGGGTTTTGTCTTCCATTTGTGACCACTCTGTGTTTTCTCCCTGTTCTGCCTTTTTCCAAAATGCAGAAAATCTGTTTAGCAGGAAAATACAGAATAGCTATGCCACACTATTCTGACTGCTGATGCTAGGGGTCTCTCCATCTGGAAACACCAAAATTGTTCAGAACAATAAAAGCAGGGTAGGACTTCAAGGTATTTGTTGCCTGACAGAATTCAGCAGAGTGCCAAGCAGCCCCTGCTCTAGGGCACCCACCTGTCTTTCACTCGGAGGATGAGTTGATGGAACCTGTCCACATGCTCAAAGCTGGCTTTATCTGTCACTGAATAGACAATAAGGAACCCGTCTCCTGTCCTCATGTACTGCTCTCTCATCGCACTGAATTCTTCTTGGCCTGCAGTATCTAGGACTAGAGATGGCAGGGAAAAAGAAAAACAAGCAAACAAACAAGAGTTTTTAAATCACCATCCTCAATATGCTACCTTGTGCAACACCAAACCCCTGTCCTAAATAACATTTCTCCAATCTAGCTCCCTGCAGATAATACCAGGCATTCCTTGCCATGGTGAATAGGCCTGATGGGGTGGTAGAAGAAACATATGGAGGGCCAGAGATGTCTGGCTTAAGCATTTACTTAGGGGCAAGGCAATTTTGGGAAGTCTGGTAGGGGGAATTTACCCCAAACGCACCTCCCTGCTGCTGCACCACCAAAATTTTGTGATGGAGTATCAAAGCAATTAGCCAGCAAGTATTGGTGGTGTGAGAAAGGATGAAAAGGGCAAATCTAACTTGTTTTGAAGTTGAATCCAGCTGCTTTCAGCTTCTGTCACGCAGCACTGCTGAAATTTACCGGCACACTCATTGAATTCAGTGGCAAACTGCTCTGCTGCCACTTTGCTTACAGTGCGTTGGCAGGAATTGGCAAGGGCACCACTAAAGCCCACCTGAAAGCAAAGTCTTGATCCTACACACCTCCATGTCAATATTAAATGTTTGGAGGGAAGTAGGGCCCCTGTCTGTCTGCTCCTGATATCCACATGTTGAGCGGGATGTGCTAAAAGGAGACTCTGGGAGTGTACAACTGCATGTGTACAGGCATACCTTATCACGCATCTTGCTCAAGCACATGGATATCAAGAAGTGAGGAGAGTGTGTTGACATTTGGAACCTATCTTATTCATGTGGTCTCATCTCTTCTGTGCAATTAGTACTGTATACACATGAAGAGGGCATAAGACTGGGGTGGGTAATGGGTGGAATGCAATTTCCATCAGGCACAAGCCAACATACCTAATGTTTATTTATTTATTTTATTTATTTATATTGCGATTTATATCCTGCCTTTTTCCTACAAAGGGCTCAAGGCAGCTTGCTGATGGGAACTGCAGTCCAGCAATATCTTGCTGGGTCTCACATTTCTTGCTCAGTTAAACAGGAGGTTTGCACTGTAGCCCAGGTCTAATTGTTTGAGCTTGAGTGTGTTTGTGTGTTTTACAAGGTGATGAATATTTGCATTATGAAAATGCATAAATATGATTCAGTGAACTAGACCAGAACTGGCTTAGAACCATAGAAGAACAGATTTGGAAGGAGCCAGTAAGGCCACTGTTTCAACCTGCTGCTCAGTGCAGGATTCCAAGTTAAAGCTTGGCCAATGCTACAGAAATACTTTCTTTGACCATGACAATGTCCTTCTTCCTTTTGTATTACAGATCTCTTTTCAATTCTTAAGTCCAGCATTTACGTGTTCCTCTTGCTTTTAAAGCACAGACAAGCTGCTTTTCAGGGATGCACCTTACATTGGTGCCTGAATGAAGAACTGCATGGCTGTCTCAAAAGAAACATGTGGATTTCAGGACAGCAGGGAAGAAAGAGCTGCAGAAAAGGATTAAGAGCTTGTCCAGAGCACTCAAGACTCTGGGTTTAACCTGCAAAAGTTAGTCACAAGTTCTCAAGAACAATAGTACTTGAAGTAATGCCAGTTTGATTATCTGTGGATCAGCCCAGTATTATTTCCCTGCATGGACAAAACTCCAGAGTCTCAATTAGAGTCTTTTGCATCATTTGATACTCTATCTTTTCAGCTGGAGTGACTAGGATTCAACCCAGGGACTTTCTGCATGACAAGTATGTAACCTGCCGCTGAGCTACCGTCACAGCCCTTGTTGCAGCAAAGATCCACTCCATCTAAACTGGTGAGGGCCTGGGGTGCCATGGTTCAGATTTCCCCTCTGCACTGGGCTGCCAAAGTCAGCCTCTGCACATCTGGAACTGGGATTAGGAAGTAAGACATTCCACATCAAAGATGCGACTCCTGGGCGAGTTCATGCTTTTGTTTTTGGAGCTGATCTTGCCTCTCTAGATAGGATGCTGCCATCCTTCTTGTGCAGAAAAATGACAGCACTGCAATTATTCTTCTTCAAGTCCGCCCCTCCATGCAGCAGTGTAACCATTCCAATGCCACTGGCAGGCTGTTCCACAGCTTCAATAAACTTGCTGCTGTTTATAGCAGCAATGTGAGCGGTCGTCTCTTCACAGAGCATCAGACCAGCTGCAGAATAGGGCATGTTATTTATTTTTATTTATTTATTTATTAAAACATTTTTATGCCGCCCCATTCGCTGAAGCCTCGGGGCGGCTTACAACAGTAAGTTAAAATAATTATAATATAAATCAAAAATATAAACATTAAATTAAGATACAAAAATACAGTATAAAATAAGCCGCCCTGGCCAGATAAAATCCAATAATATTAACAGTTAAAATGCCGCTTGAATAAAAAGGTCTTCGCCTGGCGCCGAAAAACAAATAATGACGGCGCCAGGTGGACCTCCCTGGGGAGCGCGTTCCATAACTTAGGTGCCACCGCAAAGAAAGCCCTCCTCTGAGTACCCACCCTCCTAATTTCTTTCACAGAGGGTTCCCGGAGAAGGGCCTCCCCCGCCGATCTCAAGGGGCGGCTGGGCATATATGGAGATATTAAAACCTTATGAAGATATTAAAACCCAATCAATTTCTTTTCCCAATGCAACAGCATTCCAAAGGATAAGCCTGGCGTATTTAGAAGACATGGAACATCCTAGAAGATTTAGGATGTTCCATTTAGCCAGATGTCAGACTTTACAGAAGATTATTTATTTATTTATTTATTTATTATTTATTTAGAATTTTTGTATGCCATCCCATTGCTTATAGCCTCGGGACGGCTCACATAAAATTGAGATAGCCCTCTGTTTTGGACAGCTAGCAGAGGAATGACTTTCATTTGAAAGTGTTCTTTCCATAATGGTCTGTCCAGCTCAAGTCTGATTCAAAATCAAGCTGTAAAAATGTACCACAGCAGGTCCAGAAGTTGCTCATCCCCTAAAGCAGGTCCTCAGGTCCTCTGGTCAGTCTTCTCTGGTGAGAAGTTTAAACTATATTCTTTCTAAATTTGCACCTAGAAATTTGCACATGCAGATATCGTACATATTGGTGCCTACTCCTGTCAACTTCTTTGGTGAGACAGATCTCCCCCTTTTTGGCAAGGTCTAACCAGCTTCTACAATTTCAGGGAAGAAATCAGCCCTTCTTTTCTCTTTAAGGAGACAGTATGGGAAAAATTAAATTTGTTTTCAGGTTAAAGTAAATATGAAGGTTCAAAATGATCCCTCTTCCCTGTGAAGTATTGATTTTTGGTGGTAGTAGCCACAAAGCAAGGCCATAGTGCCAATTTCCCTTGCAAAAGCACATTGAAAGAAAAAAAAGAACTATGCAAGAGCAGGAGGAAGTCCAGATGGCTTCATGTTAACTAGTGAAAGGGAGGCTGGCACTAAGCATTGAAATGTTTCAGTCTGACCTTGCTATGAAGCAACCATCACTTTTGTTAAGCCAGACTCTCCTTGCAACAATCACAAAGCAATAATCTTCCTTTTAAAAATGACCTTTAGGACAAAGGCAATGTTTTAATTGGAAATATAGCTTATTGAGGAAACTGACTTTCTTAAAAAACAAAACACAGAAGTAAACTAAGCTCCTCTGTGACGACAACCACAGAAGACTGAAGATTTCCAGGATGCTCTTTGACCCCTTTACCTTCAAGTCAGATCCTTCCCAAGCTGTTTTTGCTATTTGTGCAGCAGCAGGCAGCCAAAATGGCATGATTTCATTGTGAGGCAATAGTGCATGCAGAGGTGGGCCAAGCAAAACACAGCAAGAAATGCTGATAGTGCTTATGGGAAGAATTTGGGCTGCGGCAATATGCATAATTATCTGGGATTAAGCACCACTAAAAAACATGGACCTTATTTCTGAGTAGATGTAACATATGCATCCACATACTGTGCTTCTGCAGTGAATACATGAGCATTAACAAACTGGCATTTAATTTCCAGAGGACTCACCATGTAAATTTAGGGCAGCAAAAACATACATATCTCTCATGATTATAGTTTCATAGCACAGTACTTGATCCAAACCAAATCCTGTTGATTTTTATGGGATTTTGTTTCCAGTTAAGTAGATTTAGTGTTCAATCTCTACATTCATAGGTGCTCAGTGGATAGTCTGATAGGACAAACCACTTCATGGTTAATGCTTATGTCACAAGTCTTTCCACAGCTTAAAAACAATCGTCTTCCTTCCCCTTCTGTACCTCCAGTACCAGTTTCTCTTTTCTGTCTTCCAGCAAAGCAAGCAGCTAAAGAGAGTTCTGTAACTCTTGCCTTGCTAAAGCATTTAACTTTGGCTCCAGACTCAGAACTGTGCGAGATGACTTTAACTAATCACAATGCTAAAAATCAAGTTAAAGCCCCATCTGAGAGCATCAGATGCAAAGGTGGTAGTCATGGCAGTGATGGTAGACAACCGGCATTAAACTGAATCGTCTGCTCAAACCTGCTTAAAGCTAAAGTGAAGCAAATTTGTGCAGCTAGCGTCATGCTCGGATTCCAGCTGTGTCTGCATTTGCTTTACATGTGTACGAATGCTTCTCACTCATTAGGAACTGGACATGCTAACCTCCGCAGGGAAGTGATGAAAACAGGTGTGTGCAGAAGAAGTGGTGGTGAGTCTCATAAAACATCCACAGAATAATAATCCATGGTTTACACATGGCACCCGCCTTTGATAGAATCACTTCCGATAACAAGAAAGGATAAACCCTTGAGTCATTCATTTTCAGAACCAAAGAAATGCCTTCCAAATCCACATGTTCTTAGAAAACAGGCATACTCAAAAAGCCTTATAATTTGAGCCACAGCCTTCAGGGTTGACCTCAGTTTAATTATTTAAACACGTGAAAGCAGAAACAAACATGCTTGTGAGTGTGGTGCAATGTGGGCTGCTACAAGCCGAGAAAGGGTTCTTCACCCTACCTCTGGCAGTCACTATCAGGCTAGTCACTTTTGTGGGCTTATTTACAAGGCTCCTCCAGATGGAGCAAGAGCAGAACAAAGTAAGTCCCCTCAATTTCCTACTACATTTGCTCTGTTCTGAGATACAGTATATACATTCATGGATAAGAATAGATTCATAGAACAGTAGACTTGGAAGGGGCCAAGAAGGCCATTAGGTCCAACCCCTGATAGTGCAGGACACCAAGTTACTCAGAAGAGGTCTGAGCAGTGCTGAGTATAGGGGAATTAGGACTCCATGGGATTTTAGAAATGATATTTCTAAATAGAAGTGATTCTTCTATTAATGCATCCTAAAATAGTGTTTGTCTTTTTTGCAGCTACAGCACATTTCCGACTTACATTTAGCTTGTGATCTAAAAGATCCTTCAACTCCAAGATCCTTCTCTTTTGCAGTACTGTTGAGCCAAGTAGTCCCCAATTTGTAGTGAGGCATTTCATTTTTTCAACTAAGAGGAAGACTTGGCATTTCTCCCTATTGAATTTTGTTCTGTTATTCTCAGCCCAGTGTTTTAACCTATCAAGATCACCCTGAATCTTTTCCCTGTCTTCCAAGATACTGGTTATTCCACCCAGTTTTATGTCATCTGCAAATTTAATTACCTGCACTTCCTCACCTAAATCAGTAATCAAAATGTTGAAGAGTACTGGGCCCAGGACAGAACCTTGCAACATACCATTTGTTACCTCTCCCCAGTTTGAGAAGGTGCCATTGAGTCCAATTCTGTAGCCAATTGTGGATCCACCCAACGGTTGTTTTATCTAGCCCACTTTTTGCTATTATGCTAATCGGGATGTTGTGGGACAATTTGTCAAAAGCTGTAAAAGTCAAGATAGATTATGTCCACAGCATTCCCACAGTTAATCAGGTTGGCTGCCAAATCAAATAATGAAATCAGATCAGTATGACAGGATTTGTTCTTGAGAAATCCATGTTTGTTTCTTGTACTCACGGCATTGTTTTCAAGGTGTTTGCAAGACTGACAACTTTATAACCTGCTCCACAATTTTTCAGGGATTGATGTCAGACTGACTCGCCAGTAGTTCCCAGGTTCTTCTTTTCTCCTTTCTTGAAGATAGGGACAACATTAGCCCTTCTCCAGTCATCTCCCCCATCCTCCATGATTTCTCAAGGATAATAGTGATTCTAAGAATTCTTCTGAGAGTTTTGAGAATAAGATATATGCAAACTACACACAAGGGTTGTGCACCATCAGATGAAAAGACAATCAAATTAGAATAGGTGCTTACCATCCAGAATTGCCCATTGTCCATCTATTTCTGTGTGCTTCAGATAGGAATCTTCAATAGTGGGGTCATAGTCTGGCACGAAGATCTTCTGGAAAAACTGAATGGTGAGGGCACTCTTTCCCACACCTCCATCTCCAACAACAACCAGCTTATATGTGGGAAGGTTCTCACTGGGAACCGCACTTGTAGCCATGGTGCCACAAAGTCAGAGCTGGAAAGAAAGAATACTTCATGTTAAACCATTGGTAACCCTTGAAAGTGATGCTTTTTCATTTTTTTCAACTCAATGATTCTAGATTCCTGCATAAAAACCCTCTTAAGCCATTGTATACAGTGGCAAAGTCAGAAGTCTTCAAAGACACCAACTAAGAGCAGTGGGTTGCCAACATCTGAGACTATGATTGTGTATAAGAAAACCTAACTTTACGGAAGGTATCATGGCACCAGGCCTTCCATCTATTTCCTATGATGAGCCTTTAAAATTGTGATTATATAACAACCAAATACAATGGGCGATATTGTTCCTGATAATGCACACACATGCAAAGAATTGCACAAATTTGCTGTAGAAATTAGTTTAACTCTTTCAGTAGGTATTGAGCTCCTACTGACACTGTTTTAATGTAGGTATCCGATAGCCATACTGTTTATTTAAGTGATCTCAATACGGTATGTTTTTCTTACATTCAAAACAAAATGAATGTCATGTTTTTAAAAAATATTGTAGGCTCATATACTGGCAAGAATCCTATATCAGCTGTAAGTCAAAAAGACAAGAGGCAGATCTCTAGACAGAAGCAGGCAGAATAACAGAGAGAGGATGGCATGATAGCCGTTACTTCAATTGTTCTAAGATTTATTTAACTCTGTTGTTTCGATTGTTTTGCATTATTATAGGCTATTCATTGTTTCATTTGAGACTCCCTTTTGTAAACTGCTTTGGTATTGCTAAGGATGAAGGAGGGTTCAGCAATTTTTAATATAGAGGTAAATTCTCCTTGCACTCCATCATACAATTAGTAATCTTAGATGGCATTATGATGAGGTTTGATGTAACTGGAAAGAGGTATTGATCTGCTAAGCCAATGAAAATTCCCTCCTCCCCTGCACTAGGCACTAGTGTGTGTGAATGGTTCTCAAGGATGGGGGGCGGGGAGGCAGCTTGCCTGAGGACTCCTTCCAGATATCCAAAAGTAAACTACTGATTTCACAGCCAGTAAGTAGTGCTTAGAGTTCTGCAATAGGGCTAGAAATACCCAGGGCCAAATTCTAACTGAGTCATTATAAAAGTCCTTCCATGACCTTGGGCAACATCCATTCATACACACACTCATAAAGCCTCGCCTACCTGACAGGGTATTTGTGAGGATAAAGTATAAGGGGAAGAACGAGGCACACTGAGCTCTCTAGAGCGGTGGCTTTCAAGCTCAGGCCTGCAGACTGGTGCCGGTTCGTGGGAGATTTCCTGCTGGTCCATGGAGGATGCTTGCAGTGGACTGCCGTGGGGGCTGGCTGTGCTCTACCTCCTCCTCCTCAGTTGGCATCGCGTTCATGGGGGGGGGGTGTCTCTGCCACTGTGGGGGCAGGCAGGGGAGAGACGGCTTGGTGAGCGCCACACTGCACCAATTTCAGCATTTTGTTATTTGTTGGCATGTTTTTGTTGTTTGGTTTCTGGTTGTTTTGGAGAATTTCATTTTTTTGGTATTGTGTTTGAAAACTACTGCACAGTATACTGTATTATGTGTATGGCACTTTTTGTTTCTGCCTCAATGGCTCTGAGATAGTTTTCCTGCTTTTGCCAGTCCCCAGCTATGAAAAGGTTGACAACCACTGCTCTAGAGGAAAGGCAGGATGTACAGCGCCTTGCAGAAACATTCACTCCTTTTGGCTATTTCACATTTTGTTTTGGTATAATCTGGAATTGACAAAACAGAATAATAAATAGAAAAGGCAAAAAAGAGGAAAGGAAAACAAGAGAGAGAGAGAGAGAGTATATGTGGGGAGGGGCAAGACTCTGGACTCATTCGAGTTTACCTTTATCTCGCCTTCTCATTATTATCAGAGCAGTAGATGAAAAGTTTTTATGACCACCTGTCAATTAGAGAGGTGAAAAATACCTCTTGGGAGGCAAGTCCTCAATGAGATAAGGAAAGGAGCAGCATTAAGCCAGTGCTATTTGAGTCAGCATTGTTACCTTTTAATGTACACCAGATATGCCACATGGTGAAGATGTAAAATACTTTTATTTTGGCACAGAAGTACAGAAAAGACAAACTGGCACTTGTTATTTGCATAAGTATCCACCCCCTTTTGCTGTGACTGCCTTCAGAAGTCAGGTAAGTAGTTGAAGAAGTCCATCTGGGGGCAATTCCAGTACCATATGATCTCATACCAGAGACACCTGATTCTGGGATGTCCCACAGTTTTATGTCCCTGGAGGGCATATTAAAGCAAAGAGCATCATGAAGACCAAGAATCTATCAAATGTACAAAAGCATCAAGAAGGGTTGGGCTGATACACCTCCCCATCCCAAATTATCAATATTTCCAGAACACTGTTAAATTCATTATTACAAAATGGATAGAATATGGCTCAAGCCTGACTCTGCCTAGAGAAGACCATCCACCTAAACTTAGTGAGTGGATAAAGAGGGCTCTAGTCAGAGAAGCAACTAAAAGGCCAACTCCCGCCCCTTGAGATCGGCAGCAGAGGCTCTCCTCCGGGAGCCTTCCGTGAGAGATGTCAGGAGGCAAAGTACCTGGAGGAGGGCTTTCTCTGCGGTGGCGCCCCATCTGTGGAATGCACTCCCCAGAGAGGTCTGCCTGGCGCTGTCTTTATTTGTTTTTTGGCACCAGGCCAAGACCTTTTTATTCAAACAGTATTTTAATCATGTTTAATATTTATATATTTTAATTGAGCAGCCAGTGTGTTTCCAGATTTTAATTGTAATTGTTATTGTTTTATTTGTTACTTTTGTGAGCCGTCCCGAGGCTATGTAGCAAGGGGACGGCATATAAAAACTTTAAACAAACAAACAAAATAAACTGTAGCTCTGAAGGAGCTGCAGTGATCTGCAGCTAAGATGGAGAAACTGTTCATGGGGCAGCTATCACCCAGATGATCCACAAAGCTGAGCTTTATGGAAGGTTGCAAGAAGAAAGCCATTGCCAAAACAAACCTATATCCATGGCTGTTTGGTGTTTGCAAAAATACATGTGGAAGAACCCAGCAGCCACATGGAAGAAAAGATTCTCTGGTCGAATGAGACTAAATCAACTTTTTGCCTTTGCTGCATAATACTACATGCATTGCAAAGCCAACAGTGCTCAGTGCCCTGAGAATAATTTCCCCATGGTGAAGCATGTGGCGGCACCATCATCATGTTGTGGGTTTTTTGTTGGGTTTTTTTTTTTGGTGCAGCAGGGGCTAAAGGCAAGGTGGATGAAGGGCAGGACTGAGGACCAGATGGATGGTGTCAGATACAGGCCAGTTCGAGTCTTCAAGGAACCTAGCAGTAGTGTGGAACTTCCTCTTCCAGCAAGAAAATGGCCCTAAATCCTCAGCGATAGTGACACTGGAGTACTTTAAAAGGAAGAACCAGAATGCTTTGGAATGTGGCAATCAAACCACAGAGTTCAGAGTTGAAAGTTGCTGTTCACCAACAGTGCCCATCTGACCTGGAAGAGACAGTGCAGTTTTGCCAGGAAGAATGAGCAAACATTGCAGGAGTCAGATGTGCAAGGATGATACAGACTTACCCAAGAAAGCTTACAGCTGTACTTTGCCAAAGGTCCTTCTGCCAAGTATTGACTCTGGGGTTAGATGAATACTTATGCAGCCAACAAGCATCAATTGATTTTTGTTTACTTAGCTTTAGCATCCCAATTAAAATATGTGTCACCTTGATAGTTTAATATCTTGCACAACAATGCCATTTAAATCCCTTTCAATTCCAGGTTGTAACACAACCAGATATGGAAAAGTCGGAGGGGAGGAGAGGGGAGGGGGTGAATACTTTTGCAAGGCACTGTAAATGTAGTAAAACAAATGAAACAATGAGTCAGCTTGCCCTCAGCCCATGGCTCCCCCAGTCTGTCCTCAGTCAGGATACCTGCTCTCTCAGCAATGCCTCATCGCACTCATTCAGACGGCTACCCTTCTTGCAGGCAACAGCTTTCTTCTTCCTGCCAGAGTGACCCCCTGCTATTGCTGCCTCTCTGAATTAGGAGGAGGAAAAAGAACTGCTTCTGCCAGAAACAGTAAAGCATCCAGCAGTGTGGGTCCCACTGAGGAAGCGTGCCCAGAGACCCGAAAACTTGGAGCCAGCCCTGACAGCAAGAACATGAGTTGCCACAAGTCCAAGCACCTGAAGGTTTTCCCCTCATTAACAAAAGCCAGTACCAGCCTTACTTATGGCCTGTTCCCTATTACTCAATGACATGGGTAATCAGAAACACTTTTAGCATAAGGGAAAAGGGCACATGGGAAGCCAGGAAGATGCATGATACTGAAGATGGACCTTTGGTCCATCTAGCTCTGTACCGGCAGCATTGACAGGGTGGCTCTCCAGGGTTTCAGGCAGGAATATTTCTAGCCTTCCCAGTAGATGCCAGGAATTGAGCCTGGGACCTTTGCATGCATGCCAATGTTCTCCCTCCAAGTGCTTGCCCTTCCCCAGGGAGTGAAGGAATCTGCAACAGCCTCCAAAAAAGTTGGACCACCACTTACCGGAGCAGATGGACCACCCACTAACTGTATCTCCCTCTTGTTGGAACTGAACCCCAGTTTAGTGGCCAGATGACTGCAATCCCCAGGCACTGATCAGCCACTCCAGAGGCATTTCGAAATGCATTACAGGTTTGAATCCAGCTGGCTGGATCTGCAAGCAGGATTCAAACCCAGTAAAGGGTGGAGGGGTGAAGAATGTGATGATGCCAGCAGAACTTAACACGTGCGCGTTCTGTTTTCCATTCTGGCCCAAATCACCAGTTAATCCAGAAACAGTCTGCAGGGGGTTACGAAGCCCCAAGTCAAAACATCTCATCTTGCCAATGAGAAAAGGGGTGGGGGGAAAGTTTCCCTGGAAATAAGCAGCCTTTCTGGATGTAAATTCCTCCAACTGAGAAGCCTCGCATAACAATGATTTACAGTATCCATGGCAACATGTGTGACGTTAAAATTACTTAATCCTGTTATGAAAGGGGGGGGGGACTCATACACAAGCAGCACCAGCTTGGGCAATCTTGATGTTTGTGCAGCAGTCCTTTTCTCTTCCAGCTAGTTTACTCAAAATCAGGAGCACCCCTCCAATGCAACGTTTCCAGTCCATCCAGCTCTGGCTATAAACCTGCTCACTAACAGAAAGCTGACGAACATGTGGCCTTAGCACCCTGGCATAACACAGGCAGGGCTCACAGAATTTCAGAGCTGGCATGCTGTTAGTAGTTGGGGTGCTGATAGTATCTCTTCCCGCCCCTCCCTGATTTCTGGGTTCAGCTGCAATACTCACTCACAGTAGCTTGGGAGAAATGAATTTTCCCGGCAATGATGTGCTGTTTTGCAAAGTAGTTTGGGGAGGTTTGGTTTTGAATAGGCAGTGTAAACCCATTCCCGGGTGCACAGCTATGGGGGCTGTTACACTGAGCACTTCCTAATTTCCTACTGCACTGTTGCTTCTGAATAAGTCTTGTTGTGTCCAGTGGGTTTATTCTCCTGTGAGTTCAGGGTGACAGCTGAAGAGGCATGCCTGAGATTACAGACAATCCACCAAATCCCACAACATCACATGCATGTCTTCAGGTGCTTTTACGAGACTGGATGAGTGCATCAAGGCATTGCAAACCTCTGCTTTCTCCCTTCTGTCTGCCCCAGCCAAATACACATTAAATGGAGAAGATAAGTGGCTCACGGTGACCTTACAGCAATCTTCTTTGTTCACCGAGTCCATGAACAGTGGCACTACACCTTATGAAACAAAGGCAAGTAAGTGGTGACACAAGAGAGATTCACAACATGATGCATGGTGCAGAGAAAGTGGAGAGGGATACAGTTCTCTAACACTTTCATAATACTAGAACCCTGAGTCATCCCATAAAGCTGACTGATGGGAGACACAGGAGAGATACAAGGAAACACTTCTTTTGTTGTTGTTGTTGTTAGTCGCGAAGTCGTGTCCAACCCATCGCGACCCCATGGACAACATTCCTCCAGGCCTTCCTGTCCTCCACCAAGCCCCGGAGTCCACTCAAGCTCACACCAACTGCTTCAGTGACCCCATCTAGCCACCTCATCCTCTGCCGTCCCCTTCTTCTTTTGCCATCTACTGTTCCCAGCATTAGGCTCTTCTCCAGGGAGTCCTTCCTTCTCATTAGGTGGCCAAAGTATCTGAGTTTCCTCTTCCTGGCCTTCTAAAGAGCAGTCAGGACTGATCTCCTCTGACCGGTTTGATCGCCTTGCGGTCCAAGGGACTCACAGGAGTCTCCTCAAAGGCCTCAATCCTTCGGTGCTCAGCCTTCCTTATGGTCCAGCTTTCACAGCCATACATTGCAACTGGGAAAACCATAGCCTTAATTTTGTCAGAAGGGTGATGTCTCTGCTTTTTAGTGTTCTGTCTAGATTTGCCATAGCTTTCCTCTCCAGGAGCAAGCGTCTTTTAATTTCTTGGCTGCAGTACCGTCTGCGGTGATCTTGGAGCCCAGGAAAATAAAATCTGTCACTATCTCCATTTCTTCCCCATCTATTTGCCAGGAAGTGAGAGGACCGGATGCCATGATCTTAGTTTTCTTAATGTTGAGTTTCAAGC
>NW_025335798.1:8128793-8132752 GCF_004798865.1 Varanus komodoensis | reverse complement strand
TGAGTTTGAGACCCCTGATATAATGCAAAGCAGTAAAGGAATTAATAAAGCAGTTGTAATAAATAAGGAGCAGTTTCTTGAATAAAGAACAGGAGACAAGCTGTGCCATTTGAATTAGAATATAAATATTTGTATTTCCCTGTCATTGGTAGCTTGACACACTTCTGTGGATAACCCAGATTGTTTGCTGACTAAAGACACAATCCTGTGCCATTTTCACATGTAGGAGTTGTAGAATTTTTTTCTGTCTAAACATGAATAAGACAAAACATGCACCCTAAGCTATTTGTTTCAGTAGGCAGCAGGTCTTTTGCACAGTTGTGGTTGGTATAGTTCAGTCTTACAACTTTAAATCCTAAAGAGCAGGGTTGGCTAAATGCTCTAAATGTATATTTTCAAAATGCTGGGGAGTGTAGCATTTTCTCTTAATTTCCTAGCTATAGCAAAGCAAAATTCATTTTAGAAACATGCAGGAATGACCTTTGTAGAAAAGGGCAACTAATTGGCTCAGTACTAACCGAGTTAATGTTTCCAAGAAGTTTTCTTGGATGCAACAAGAAAACTTTCAGCTCTGTTTCTAAAAACAGGAGATCAAGCCTACTCCACATGTTATTGTATAATTTTGAAAGACTCAGGCAGTCCTGATCTGGCACACTTTGCCCAATTAAGCACGACAAAAACGAGAGGAACAAACTCTGCTTTATTCTCGAGAATAAAGTTGGATCACAGAGAAATGGCAATCAACCCTGAACACATGGCAGAGTCCCCTTTCGTACCTCTGCTGGCCCGGTAGTGATGACAGCTGCTTACTGGGCTGAAATTCCCACCATAACTGCTGATTGACACATTCGAATACAGGTGATTCCTGTGCTTACCTGGGAGGCTGACCTTCCCAGAGGTTGGTCTGGCACCATTTGGCTCAATCTCTGGCTACTTGTAATGCTTCACTTCAGGTTGACAGGGCTTGGGACATGAGCAGTCTGCCCACGCTTAACACCAGCCAATTGAAATGTCCTACAATTTCACAAATTAGTACAAAGGCAGATCAGGTAAACTGTTGCTTCATATTAGGAAAAGGCCTAGTGGGAAGGGTGGTCACTAGGCATTTACTACCTGAGTCAAAAGAAGGCAAGAATTAAACCTTGGGCATTCACAATCTTTGCATTTGGAGAATGTTCTAAACCCACAAAGAGGATCCTTTGCCACAAATACAGCCAAGAGCATAGCAACCGGTCTCTAAGAGTTCCTTGTGCTTCTTTCATTGCTACCAGACCAGTTCCACACGAACAACATGGCACATGAGAACCAACCTACCCGGGGGAGGGGGGAGGGCTATATCTGATGTTTGTTCTACTTACAGTAGACCCTCTGAAATTTATAGGACTTAAATTAGACTGACTCTAGGGAGATAAAGAGTTGACCTGATGTTCCTGCGCATTCACACAACCAGCACTTGGAGGCAATTGAGTCTTGGCTTGGTTGTTTCTTTGTCTTTATTACATTGCCGTGCTGCCCAATAGCTAAAGCATGTGGGTGGTGGTATTATTATTATTAATAATTATTATACTTGAATGCCGCACCCCTTAGCCATAAGGGTCTTCGAGTGGCTTACATTGCACATCAAAATTGGTGTGCAAAACAAACTGCAAACACATAATATTTGAAAAGTAGAACATGTGTTTGTTAGCACAGGAGCACCAGAAGGGTCATGCTGGGTCACACCAAGGGTCCATCTAGTCCAGCATTCTGCTCACAGAGTGGCCAATCAGCTGCCCATGAGAGGGTTTTTCAGTGTGACAGGCCATTCCGTTCCTGTTCTCCCGCAGTTCATGTACATGGGCATACTGCCCCTGATGCTGGAGAACAGTATATAGCAGCCATAAGTACGGACTAGCAGCCATAGATAGCCTTCTTCTCCATGAATGAGTCCAGTCTCGTAAATCTGTCTAGATTGATGGCCATCACTGCCTCTGGTGGAAGTGAATGCCATAATTTAATTATGTACTGTGTAAAGAAGTAGTCTCCTTCATGGATCACAGCCTTGTCACGGCAAAGGGGCTTGCATAGCTCAATGAAGCTATGAGCTATGCTGTGCAGGGCCACCCAAGACGGACAGGTCATAGCAGAGAGCTCTGACAAAACGTGATCCACTGGAGAAGGAAATGGCAACTCATGAAAACCCCATGGACAGTACCAAAAGGAAAAAAGATATGACGCCAGAATATGAGCCCCTCAGGTTGGAAGATGTCCAATATGCTACTGGGGAAGAGCAGAGGGCTAGTACTAGCAGTGCCAGAAAGAATGAAGCGACTGGGTCAAAGCCGATAGGACACTCAGTTGCAGATGTATCTGGTGGTGAAAGGAAAGTCCGATGCTGCAAAGATCTATACTCCATAGGAACCTGGAATGTAAGATCCATGAATCAAGGCAAGCTGATTATGGTCAAACAAGAAATGACAAGACTGAACATCAACATCTTAGGAATCAGTGAACTAAAATGGACAGGAATGGGTGAATTTAATTCAGATGACCATCAGGTATACTACTGCGAGCAAGAATCCCTCAGAAGAAATGGAGTAGCCCTCATAGTCAATAAAAGAGTAGGAAAAGCAGTACTGGGATACAATCTCCAAAATGACAGAATGATCTCAGTTCGAATCCGAGGCAAACCATTCAACATCACAATAGTCCAAGTCTATGCCCCAACCACTGGTGCTGTAGAGGCTGAAGTTGACCGGTTCTATGAAGGCCTACAGCACCTTCTAGAATTAACACCAAAAAATGATGTCCTTATCATCATGGGGAATTGGAATACTAAAGTAGGAAGCCAAAAGATAACTGGAATAAAAGGCAAGTTGGAGTACAAAATGAAGCAAGGCACAGGCTGGTAGAATTTTGTCAAGAGAATACAATGGTTATAGCAAATACTCTTTTCCAACAACCCAAGAGACGACTCTACACATGGACATCACCAGACGGTCAACACAGAAATCAGATTGACTATGTGCTCTGCAGCCAAAGATGGAGAAGCTCTATACAGTCAGTAAAAACTAGACAAGAGCTGACTGTGGCTCAAATCATGAGCTTCTTGTTGCAAAATTTAGGCTTAAATTGAAGAAAGTAGGAAAAAGCACTAGGCCACTCAGGTATGACCTAAATCATATCCCTGATGAATATACAGTAGAGGTGACAAATAGATTTAAGGAATTAGATCTGATAGACAGAGTGCCTGAAGAACTATGGACAGAGGTTCACAACATTGTACAAGAGGTAGCAACTAAAGCCATCCCAAAGAAAAAGAAATGCAAGAAAGCAAAATGGCTGTCTGAGGAAGCTTTACAAATAGCTTAGGAAAGAAGGGAAGTGAAAGGCAAGGGAGAAAGAGAAAGATACACCCAATCGAATGCAGAATTCCAGAGAATAGCTAGAAGAGATAAGAATGCCTTCTTAAATGAACAGTGCAAAGAAATAGAAGAAAACAAAAGAATAGGGAGGACCAGAAATCTCTTCAAGAAAATTGGAGATATGAAGGGAACATTTCATGCAAAGATGGGCATGATAAAGGACCAAAATGGCAGGGACCTAACAGGGACAGAAGAGATTAAGAAGTGGTGGCAAGATTACACGGAAGAACTATACAAGAAAGAGCTTAACGTCCCTGATAAGCACGATGGGGTGGTCACTGACCTCGAACCAGACATCCTGGAATGTGAAGTCAAATGGGCCTTAGGAAGTCTGAGCAACAACAAAGCTAGTGGAGGTGACAGTATTCCAGCTGAGCTATTCAAAATCTTAAAAGACGATGCAGTAAAAATGCTAACACTCAATATGCCAGCAAACTTGGAAAATCCAACAGTGGCCACAGGATTGGAAAAGGTCAGTTTACATTCCGATCCCAAAGAAGGGCAATGCCAAAGAATGTTCAAACTACCGCACCATTGCTCTCATTTCACATGCTA
>NW_025335798.1:8128389-8128693 GCF_004798865.1 Varanus komodoensis | reverse complement strand
TGTGGAGGTGACAGTATTCCAGCTGAGCTATTCAAAATCTTAAAAGACGATGCAGTAAAAATGCTAACACTCAATATGCCAGCAAACTTGGAAAATCCAACAGTGGCCACAGGATTGGAAAAGGTCAGTTTACATTCCGATCCCAAAGAAGGGCAATGCCAAAGAATGTTCAAACTACCGCACCATTGCACTCATTTCACATGCTAAAAAAGTGATGCTCAAAATCCTACAAGCTAGGCTCTAGCACTATGTGGACTGAGAACTACCAGAAGTACAGGCAGAATTTCAAAGAGGGAGAGGAACT